>NW_027225568.1:8959772-9272045 GCF_038994185.2 Dermacentor albipictus
TCCTCAGTTTGGGTAGAACCTTTTTCGTAAGCCTCCAGGTTTCTGCCCCTTAAGTGAGTACTGGTAAGACACAGGTATTATACACTTTTCTCTTTAGGGATAATGGCAACCTGCTGTTCATGATCTGAGAATGCCTGCCAAACGCACCCCAGCCCATTCTTATTCTTCTGATTATTTCCGTCTAATGATCCGGATCCGCAGTCACTACCTGCCCTAAGTAGATCTATTCCCTTACGACTTCCAGTGCCTCGCTGCCTATTGTAAATTGCTGTTCTCTTCCGAGACGGTTAAACATTACGTTAGTTTTCTGCACATTAATTTTTAGACCCACTCTTCTGCTTTGCCTCTCCAGGTCAGTGAGCATGCATTGCAGTTGGTCCCCTGTTACTAAGCAAGGCAACATCATCAGCAAATCGCAAGTTACTAAGGTATTCTCCATTAACTTTTATCCCCATTTCTTCCCAATCCAGGTCTCTGAATACCTCCTGTAAACACGCTGTGAATAGCATTGGAGAGATCGTATCTCCCTGCCTGACGCCTTTCTTTATTGGGATATTGTTGCTTGCTTTATGGAGGACTACGGTGGCTGTGGAGCTGCTATAGATATAGATATCTCTCAGTATTTTTACATACGGCTCCTCTACACCCTGATTTCGTAATGCCTGCATGATTGCTGAGGTTTCGACAGAATCAAACGCTTTCTCGTAATCAATGAAAGCTATATATAAGGGTTGGTTATATTCCGCACATTTCTCTATCACCTGATTGATAGTGTGAATATGATCAATTGTTGAGCAGCCTTTACGGAATCCTGCCTGGTCTTTTGCTTGACAGAAGTCTAAGGTGTTCCTGATTCTATTTGCGATTACCTTAGTAAATAGTTTGTAGGCAATGGACAGTAAGCTGATCGGTCTATAATTTTTCAAGTCTTTGGCGTCTCCTTTCTTATGAATTAGGATTATGTTAGCGTTCTTCTACGATTCGGGTACGCTCGAGGTCATGAGGCATTGCGTATACAGGGTGGCCAGTTTCTCTAGAACAATCTGTCCACCATCCTTCAACAAATCTGGTGTTACCTGATCATCCCCAGCTGCCTGCCCCCTTTGCATATCTCCCAAGGCTTTCTTTACTTCTTCCGGCGTTACCTTTGGGATTTCGAATTCCTCTAGACTATTTTCTCTTCCATTATCGTCGTGGGTGCCACTGGTACTGTATAAATCTCTATAGAACTCCTCAGCCACTTGAACTATCTCATCCATATTAGTAATGATATTGCCCACTTTGTCTCTTAAAGCATACATCTGATTCTTGCCAATTCCTAGTATCTTCTTCACTGCTTTTAGGCTTCCCCCGTTCCTGAGAGCATGTTCAATTCTATCCATATTATACTTCCTTAAGTCAGCTGTCTTACACTTGTTGATTAACTTCGAAAGTTCTGCCAGTTCTATTCTAGCTGTAGGGTTAGAAGCTTTCATACATTGGCGTTTCTTGATCAGATCTTTCGTCTCCTGCGATAGTTTGCTGGTATCCTGCCTAATGGAGTTACCACCGACTTCCATTGCACACTCCTTAATGATGCCCACAAGATTGTCGTTCATTGTTTAAACAATAAGGTCCTTTTCCTGAGTTAAAGCTGAATACCTGTTCTATAGCTTGATCTGGAATTCTTCTATTTTCCCTCTTACCGCTAACTGATTAATCGGCTTCTTATGTACTAGTTTCTTCCATTCCCTCTTCAGGTCTAGGCTAATTCGAGTTCTTACCAGCCAAGTGCCAGGCAGCTGAGTGCCAGCCAGCCAGCAAAGCTCCAACCAGCCAAGCACCAGCCAGTTAAGCAGTCAGCCAAGTGCCAGGCAGCCAGCGAGACAAGCGTCAGCCAGCAAAGCGCAAGGCAGCCAGCCAGCCAAGCAGCAGCGAGCCAGCCAGCCAGACCGCCAGCCAGCCAGACCGCCAGCCAGCCAGTACGCCCGCCGGCCAGCCCGCCAGACAACAGCTAGCCAGCCAGCCAGCCAGCCTACCAGCCAGCAAGCCTGCCAGCCAGCCAGCCTGCCTGCCTGCCTGCGCCTGTCTCTGCCTGCCTCTACCTGCGCCTGCCTCTGCCTGCCTGCCTCTGCCTCTTTCTGCCTGCCCCCTCTGCCTGCCTGGCTCTGCCTGCCCGCCTCTGCCTGCCTGCCTCTGCTTGCCTGCCTCTGCCTGCCTGCCTCTACCCGCCTGCCTGCCTCTGCCTCTTTCTGCCTGCCTGCCTCTGCATCGCCCTGCCTGCCTGCCTCTGCCTGCCAGCATCTCCCTGCCTCTGGCTCTGCGTGCCTGTGCCTGCCTCTACCTGCCTCTGCCTGCCGGCCTCTGCCTACCTGCGTCTGCCTGCCTGCCTCTCCCTGCCTGCTTGCCTCTGCCTGCCTCTGCCTGCCTGCCTGTCTCTACCTGCCTGCCTCTATCTCTGCCAGCCTGCCTCTGCCTGCGGGCCTCTGCCTGTGCCTGCCTCTGCCTCTACCTGCCTCTCGTTCTGCCTGCCTCTGCTTCCCTGCCTATGCCTGCCTGCCAGCCTCTGCCTGCCTGCCTCTGCCTGCCTGCATCTGCCTCCCTGCCTCTGCCTGCCTCTGTCTCGTCCTGCCTGCCTCTGCCTTCCTACCTCTGCTTCTGCCTGCCTCTGCATAGGCAGAGGCAAAGGCAGGCCTGCCTCTGCCTGTACCTGCCTCAGCCTCTGCTTGCCTCCAGCCATTCAGCCAAGCACCAGCCAGCCAAGCGCCAGCCAGCCAAGCACCAGCCAGACAGCCAAGTGCCAGCCAGCCAGCCAATTGACAGCCAGCCAAGTGCCAGCCAGCTAAGTTCCAGCCAGCCAGCAAAGCTCCAGCCAGCCAAACACCAGCCAGCCAAGCAACCAGCCAGGCAGCCAGCGAGACAAGCGCCAGCCAGCAAAGCGCAAGGCAGGCAGCCAGCCAGCCAAGCGGCAGCCAGCCAAGCAGCAGCCCGCCAGCCAGCCAACCAGCCAGCCAGCCAGCCAGCCAGCCTACCAGCCAGCAAGCCTGCCAGCCAGCCAGCCAGCCTGCCTGCCTGCCTCTGCCTGCGTATGTCTCTGCCTGCCTCTGCCTGCCTGCCTCTGGCTCTGCTTGCCTGCCTGCCTCTGGCAACCTCTGCCTGCCTGCCTCTGCCTGCTTGCCTCTGCTCCCTGCCTCTACCTCTACCTGCCTGCCTCTGCCTGCCTGCGTCTGTCTCTGGCTGCCTGCGTCTGTCTCTGCCTGCCTGCGTCTGCCTGCCTGCCTGCCTCTATCTGCCTGCCCCTGCCTGCCTGCCTCTGCATGCCTGCCCCTATCTCTGCCAGCCTGCCTGTGCCTGCCTCTGCCTCTACCTGGCTCTGCCTGCCTCTGCCTGCCTATGCCTGCCTGCCTCTGCCTACCAGCCTCTGCATCTGCCTGCCTCTGCCTGCCTGCGTCTGCCTCTGCCTGCCTGCCTCTGCCTGCCTCTGTCTCTGCCTTCCTGCCTCTGCCTCCCTGCCTCTGCCTGCCTGCCTCTGCTTCTGCCTGCCTCAGCCTCTGCCTGCCTCCAGCCAAGCGCCAGCCAGCCAGCCAAGCACCAGACAGCCAAGTGCCAGCCAGGAAGCCAAATGATAGCCAGCCAAGCGCCAGCCAGCGAAGCTTCAGCCAGACAAGCGCCAGGCAGGCAACCAGCCAAGTACCAGCCAGCCAAACAGCCAGCCAGCCAGGCAAGCGCCAGGCAGCCAGCGAGACAAGCGCCAGCCAGCAAAGCATAACGCAGGCAGCCAGCCAGCCAGCCAAGCGGCAGCCAGCAAGCCCGCCAGCCAGCCAGGCAGCCAGCCCGCCATCCATCTAGCCCACCAGCAAGCCCGCCAGACAGCGAGCCCGCCAGCCAGCCCACCAGCCAGCCAGTCCGCCCGCCTGCCAGCCCGCCAGACAACAGCCAGCCCGCCAGCTAGCCCGCCAGCTAGCCCGCCAGCCAGCTTGCCTGCCTGCCTCTGCCTGCACCTGCCTCTGCCTCCCTGCCTCTGCCTGCCTGCCTCTGTCTTTGCCTGCCTCTGCCTGCCTGCCTCTGCCTGCTTGCCTCTGCCTACCTGCCTCTGCCTGCCTCTGGCTCTGCCTGCCTGTGCCTGCCTCTACCTGCCTCTGCCTGCCTGCCTCTGCCTGCCTGCCTGTGCCTGCCTCTACCTGCCTGCTTGCCTCTGCCTCTTTCTGCCAGCCTGCCTCTGCCTGGGTCTGCCTGCCTCTGCCTGCCTGCCTCTGGCTCTGCCTACCTCTGCCTGCCTCTACCTGCCTCTGCCTGCCTGCCTCTACCTGTCTGCCTCTGCCTGCCTGCCTCTGCTTGCCTGCCTCAGCCTGCCGGCCTCTGCCTGCCTGCCTGCCTCTGCCAGCCTCTGCCTGCCTGCCTGCCTCTCCCTGCCTGCTTGCCTCTGCCTGCCTGCCTGCCTCTGCCTGTTCCTGCCTGCCTCTGTGCCTGCCTCTTCCTGTCTGCATCTGTCTCTGCCTGCCTCTGCCCGCCGGCGTCTGCCTCTGCCTGCCTTCCTAGATAGAGGCATGCCTGCCTCTATCTCTGCCAGCCTGCCTCTGCCTGCGGGCCTCTGCCTTCCTGCCTCTGCCTGCCTCTGCCTCTACCTGCCTCTGGCTCTGCCTGCCTGTGCCTGCCTGCCTGCCTCTGCTTCTGCCTGCCTCTGCCTGTACCTGCCTCAGCTTGTGCCTGCCTCTGGCTCTGCCTGCCTATGCCTGCCTGCCTCTGCCTGCCAGCATCTGCATCTACCTGCCTCTACCTGCCTGCGTCTTCCTCTGCTTGCCTGCCTCTCCCTGCCTCTGTCTCTGCCTTCCTGCCTCTGCCTCCCTGCCTCTGCCTGCCTGCCTCTGCTTCTGCCTGCCTCAGCCTCTGCCTGCCTCCAGCCAAGCGCCAGCCAGCCAGCCAAGCACCAGACAGCCTTGTGCCAGCCAGCAAGCCAAGCGCCAGGCAGCTAGCGAGACAAGCGCCAGCCAGCAAAGCGCAAGGCAGGCAGCCAGCCACCAAGCGCCAGCCACCAAGCGCCAGCCAGCCAAGCGGCAGCCAGCCAGCCCGCCAGCCAGCCCACCAGCAAGCCCGCCAGACAGTGAGCCCGCCAGCCAGCCCACCAGCCAGCCAGTCCGCCCGCCTGCCAGCCCGCAGCCAGCCCGCTAGCCAGCCTGCCTGCCTACCTCTGCCTGCGCCTGCCTCTGCCTGCGCCTGCCTCTGCCTGCCTGCCTCTGCCTCTTTCTGCCTGCCTGTTTCTGCCTGCCTCTGCCTGGCCCTGCCTGCCAACCCCTGCCTCTGCCTGCGCCTGCCTCTACCTGCGCCTGCCTCTGCCTGCCTGCCTCTTGACTGCCTACCTCCCTGCCTCTGCCTGCCTGCCTCTACCTGCCTGCCTGCCTCTGTCTCTGCCTGCTTGCCTCTGCCTGCCAGCCTCTTCCTCTGCCTGCCTGCCTCTGCCTGCCGGCCTCTACCTGCCTGCCTGCCTCTGTCTCTGCCTGTCTGCCTCTGCCTGCCCGCCTCTGCCTGCCTGCCCGCCTCTGTCTGCCGGCCTCTACCTGCCTGCCTCTGCATGCCTGCCTCTATCTCTGCCAGCCTGCCTCTGCCTGCCAGCCTCTGCCTGCCTGCCTCTGCCTGCCTATGCCTGCCTGCCTCTGCCTGCCTCTGTCTCTGCCTGCCTGCCTCTGCCTGCCTCTGCCTGCCTGCCTCTTCAGAGGAAGGCCTCCCTCTGCCTGTGCCTGCCTCTGCCTGCCTCAGCCTCTGCCTGCCTCCAGCCAGTCAGCCAAGCGCCAGTCAGCCAGCCAAATAACAGCGAGCCAAGCGCCAGCCAGCCAAGTGCCAGCCAGCCAGCGAGACAAGTGCCTGCCAACAAAGCGCAAGGCAGGCAGCCAGCCAGCCAAGCGCCAGCCAGCCATCTGCCTGCGGGCCTCTGCCTGCCTGCCTGTGCCTGCCTCTGCCTCTACCTGCCTCTGGTTCTGCCTGCCTCTGCTCGCCTGCCTATGCCTGCCTGCCAGCCTCTGCCTCTGCCTGCCTGCTTCTGCCTGCCTACATCTGCCTCTGCCTGCCTGCCTACCTCTGCCTTCCTGCCTCTGCTTCTGCCTGCCTCTGCAGAGGCAGAGGCAGGCCTGCCTCTGCCTGTACCTGCCTCAGCCTCTCCCCCCTCCAGCCAGTCAGCCAAGTGCCAGCCAGCCAAGCACCAGCCAGCCAGCCAGCCCGCCAGCCAACCAGCCCGCCAGTCCGCCCGCCTGCCAGCCCGCCAGACAACAGCCAGCCAGCCCGTGAGCCAGCCGCCAGTCAACCAGCCGGCCTACCAGCCAGCAAGCCTGCCAGCCAGCCAGTCAAACTGCCTGCCTGCCTCTGCCTGCGCCTGCCTCTGCCTGCCTGCCTCTGCCTTTGCCTGCCTCTGCGTGCCTCCCTCTGCCTGCTTGTCTCTGCCTGCCTACCTCTGCCTGCCAGCCTCTGCCTACCTGTGCCTGCCTCTACGTGCCTCTGCCTGCCTGCCTCTGCTTGCCTGCCTCTGCCTTCCTGCCTCTGCCTGCCTGCCTCTGCGTCTTTCTGCCTGCCTGCCTCTGCCTGGCTCTGCCTGCCTACGTCTGCCTGCCTGCCAGCTTCTGCCTGCCTGGCTCTCGCTCTGCCTACCTCTGCCTGCCTGTGCCTGCCTCTGCCTGCCTGCTTCTGCCTCTGCCTGCCTGCCTGCCTCTACCTCTACCTGCCTGCCTCTGCCTGTGCCTGCCTCTGCCCGCCGGCGTCTGCCTCTGCCTGCCATCTGCTGCTGCCCTCCTGCCTCTGCCTGCCTGCCTCTATCTCTGCCAGCCTACCTCTGCCTGCGGGCCTCTGCCTGCCTGCCTGTGCCTGCCTCTGCCTCTACCTGCCTCTGGCTCTGCCTGCCTCTGATTGCCTGCCTATGCCTGCCTCCCAGCCTCTGCCTATGCCTGCCTGCTTCTGCCTGCCTGCTTCTGCCTGCCTGCCTCTGCCTGCCTGCCTGCCTGCCTCTGTCTCTGCCTGCCTGCCTCTGCCTTCCTGCTTCTGCTTCTGCCTGCCTCTGCAGAGGCAGAGGCAGGCCTGCCTCTGCCTGTACCTGCCTCAGCCTCTGCCTGCCTCCAGCCAGTCAGCCAAGCGCCAGCCAGCCAAGCGCCAGCCAGCCAAGCGCCAGCCAGCCGAGCGCCAGCCAGCCAGTCAAGCGCCAGCCAGCCAAGAACCAGCTAGCCAGACAGCTAAGCGCCAACCATCAAGCCAAGTGACAGCCAGCCAAGTGCCAGCCAGCTAAGAGCCAGCCAGCCAGCAAAGCTCCAGCCAGCCAAGCACCAGCCAGTCAAGCAGCCAGCCAAGTGCCAGGCAGCCAGCGAGCAAAGCGCAAGGCAAGCAGCCAGCCAGCCAAGCGCCAGCCAAGCGGCAGCCCGCCAGCCAGCCAGCGAGCCAGCCAGCCAGCCATCCAGACCGCCAGCCTACCAGCCAGCAAACCTGCCAGCCAGCCAACTAGCCAGCCTGCCTGCTTGCCACTGCCTGCGCCTGTCTCTGCCTGCGCCTGCCTCTACCTCCGCCTGCCTCTGCCTACCTGCCTCTGACTCTTTCTGCGTGCCCCCTCTGCCTACCTGGCTCTGCCTGCCTGCCTCTGCCTGCCTGCCTCTACCTGCCTGCCTCTGCTTGCCTGCCTCTGCCTGCCTGCCTCTGCCTCTTTCTGCCTGCCTGCCTGCCTCTGGCTCTGCCTACCTCTGCCTGCCTGTGCCTGCCTGTGCCTGCCTCTACCTGCCTCTGCCAGCCTCTGCCTGCCTGCCTCTGCCTACCTGCCTCTGCCAGCCGGCCTCTCCCTGCCTGCTTGCCTCTGCCTGCCTACCTGCCTCTGCCTGCCTGCCTGCCTCTACCTCTGCCTGCCTGCCTCTGTCTCTGCTGCCTCTGCCTGTCTGCATATGTCTCTGCCTGCCTCTGCCCGCCGGCGTCTGCCTCTGCCTGCCTCTTCCTGCCAGCCTCTGCCTGCCAGCCTATGCCTGCCTGCCTCTGCCTGCCTACCTCCTCCTGCCTGCCTCTATCTCTGCCAGCCTGCCTCTGCCTGCGGGCCTCTGCCTGCCTGCCTGTGCCTGCCTCTGCCTCTACCTGCCTCTCGCTCTGCCTGCCTCTGCTTGCCTGCCTATGCCTGCCTGCCAGCCTGTGCCTCTGCCTGCCTGCTTCTGCCTGCCTACATCTGCCTCTGCCTTCCTGCCTGTCTCAGCCTACCTGCCTCTGCTTCTGCCTGCCTCTGCCTGTACCTGCCTCAGCCTTTGCCTGCCTCGAGCCCGTCAGCCAAGTGGCAGCCAGCCAGTGAGTCAAGCGCCAGCCAGCCAGCCTACCTGCCTTCCTCTGCCTCCCAGCCTCTGCCTGCCTGCCTCTGCCGGCCTCTGCCTGCTTACCTGCCTCTGCCTGCCTGCCTCTGCCTGCCTGCCTCTGCCTACCTGCCTCTGCCTGCCTGCCTGCCTCTACCTCTACCTGCCTGCCTCTGTCTCTGGCTGCCTCGGCCTGTCTGCATCTGTCTCTGCCTGCCTCTGCCTGCCAGCCCGCCAGCGAGCCTGCCAGCCAGCCAGCCTACCAGCCAGCAAGCCTGCCAGCCAGCCAGCCAGCCAGCCAGCCTGCCTGCATGCCTCAGCCTGCGCCTGTCTCTGCTTGCCTCTGCTTGCCTGCCTCTGCCTTCCTGCCTCTGCCTGCCTGCCTCTGTCTGCCTCTACCTGCCTCTGCCTGCCTGCCTCTACCTGCCTGCCTGCCTCTGCCTCTTTCTGCCTGCCTGCCTCTGCCTGGCTCTGCCTGCCTGCCTCTGCCTGCCTGCCTCTGCCTGCCAGCCTCTGCCTGCCTGTGCCTGCCTCTGCCTGCCTCTACCTGCCTCTGCCTGCCTGCCTCAGCCTGTCTGTCTCTGCCTGCCTGCCTCTGCTTGCCTGCCTCTGCTCGCCTGCCAATGCCTGCCTGCCGGCCTCTGCCTACCTGCCTATGCCTGCCTGCTTGCCTCTGCCTGCCTGCCTGCCTCTGCCTGCCCCTGCCTGTCTGAATCTGCCTCTGCCTGCCTGCCTCTGTCTTCCAGCCTCTGCCTCTGCCCTCCTGCCTCTGCCTACCAGCCTCTGCCTGCCTGCCTCTGCATGCCTGCCTCTATCTCTGCCAGCCTGCATCTGCCTGTGGGCTTCTGCCTGCTTGCCTGTGCCTGCCTCTGCCTCTACCTGCCTCTGGCTCTGCCTGCCTGTGCCTGCCTGCCTCTGCCTGCCTATGCCTGCCTGCCAGCCTCTGCCTCAGCCTGCCTGCTTCTGCCTGCCTGCATCTGCCTCTGCCTGCCTGCCTCTGCCTGTCTCTTTCTCTGCCTGCTTGCTTCTGCCTGCCTGCCTCTGCTTCCGCCTGCCTCTGCCTGTACCTGCCTCAGCCTGTGCCTGCCTCAGTCAACCTGCCTCAGCCTGTGCCAGCCAGCCAGTCAAGCGCCAGCCAGCCAAGCACCAGACAACCAAGTACCAGCCAGCAAGCCAAGTGATAGCCAGCCAAGCGCCAGCCAGCAAAGCGCAACGCAGCCAGCCAGCGAGCCCGCCTTCCAGCCAGCCAGCCAGCCCGACAGCCAACCAGCGAGCCAGCCAGCCAGCCCGCCAGGCAGCCCGGCTGCGAGCCAGCCCGCCCGCGAGCCAACCAGCCCGCCTGCCAGCCAGCCAGCCTGCCAGCCAGCAAGCCTGCCAGCAAGCCTGCCAGCCAGCCTGCCTGCCTGCCTCTGCCTGCGCCTGCCTCTGCCTTTGCCTGCCTCTGCCTTTCCTGCCTCTGCCTACCTGCCCCTGCCTACTTGTCTCTGCCTGCCTGCCTGGGCCTGCCAGCCTCTGCCTATGCCTGTCTACCTCTGGCTCTGCCTACCTGTGCCTGCCTGTGCCTGCCTCTACCAGCCTCTGCCTGCCTGCCTGCCTCTGCTTGCCTGCCTCTGCCTTCCTGCCTCTGGCTGCCTGCCTGCCTCTGCCTCTTTCTGTCTGCCTGCCTCTGCCTGGCTCTGCCTGCCTGCCAGCTTCTGCCTCTACCTGCCTGCCTCTGTCTCTGCCTGCCTCTGCCCGCCGGCGTCTGCCTCTGCCTTCCTGCCGCTGCTGCCTGCCTCTGCCCGCCTGCCTCTGCCTGCCTGCCTCTGCCTGCCAGCCTCTGCCTGCCTGCCTCTGTCTTCCTGCCTCTATCTCTGCCAGCCTACCTCTGCCTGCGGGCCTCTGCCTGCCTGCCTGTGCCTGCCTCTGCCTCTACCCTCCTCTGGCTCTGCCTGCCTCTGCTTGCCTGCCTATGCCTGCCTGCCAGCCTCTGCCTCTGCCTGCTTGCTTCTGCCTGCCTGCATCTGCCTCTGCCGGCCTGCCTGCCTCTGCCTTCCTGCATCTGCCTGTACCTGCCTCAGCCTCTGCCTGCCTCCAGCCAGTCAGCCAAGCGCCAGCCAGCTAAGCGCCTGCCAGCCAGCCAGTCAAGTGCCAGCCAGCCAAGCACCAGCCAGCCAGGCTGCCCGGCTGCCAGCCCGCCCGCCAGCCCGCCCGCCAGCCAGCCCACCAGCCAGCCAGTCCGCCCGCCTGCCAGCCCGCCAGACAACAGCCAGCCAGCCCGTAAGCCAGCCTGCCAGCCAGCCAGCCTACGAGCCAGCAAGCCTGCCAGCCAGCTAGCCAACGTGCCTGCCTGCCTCTGCCTGCGCCTGCCTCCCTGCCTCTGCCTGCCTGCCTCTGCCTTTCCCTGCCTCTGCGTGCCTGCCTCTGCCTGCTTGTCTCTGCCTGCCTGCCTCTGCCTGCCAGCCTCTGCCTCTGCCTGCCTGCCTCTGCCTGCGGGCCTCTGCCTGCCTGCCTGTGCCTGCCTTTGCCTCTACCTGCCTCTCGCTCTGCCTGCCTCTGCTTGCCTGCCTATGCCTGCCTGCCAGCCTCTGCCTCTGCCTGCCTGCTTCTGCCTGCCTACATCTGCCTCTGCCTTCCTGCCTCTGTCTCAGCCTACCTGCCTCTGCTTCTGCCTGCCTCTGCAGAGGCAGAGGCAGGCCTGCTTCTGCCTGTACCTGCCTCAGCCTCTGCCTGCCTCCAGCCAGTCAGCCAAGCGCCAGCCAGCCATGCACCAGCAAGCCAGACAGCCAAGCGCCAGCCAGCCAGCCAGCCAGACCGCCAGCCAGCCAGTACGCCCGCCTGCTAGCCCGCCAGACAACAGCCAGCCAGTCAGCAAGCTAGCCAGCCCGCCAGCCGGCCCGCCAGCCAGCCAGCAAGCCTGCCAGCCAGCCAGCCTGCCTGCCTGCCTCTGCCAGCGCCTGCCTCTACCTGCGCCTGCCTCTGCCTTCCTGCCTCTGCCTGCCTCTGCCCGCCTGCCTCTGCCTCCCTCTGCCTGCCCCCTCTGCCTGCCTGGCTCTGCCTGCCTGCCTCTGGCTCTGCCTGCCTGTGCCTGCATCTGCCTCTTTCTGCCTGCCTGCCTCTGCCTGGCTCGGCCTGCCAGCCTCTGCCTCTGCCTGCCTGGGAGCCTCTGCCTGCCTGCCTCTGCCTGTGCCAGCCTCTGCCTCTACCTGCCTCTGCCTGCCAGCCTGCCTCTGCCTGCTGGCCTCTGCATGCCTGCCTCTGCCTGCCTGCCTCTGCCTGCCGGCCTCTGCCTGCCTGCCTCTGCCTATCTACCTCTGCCTGCCTGCCTCTGTCTCTGCCTGCCTGCCAGCCTCTTCCTCTGCCTGCCTGCCGACCTCTACCTGCCTGCCTGCCTTTGTCTCTGCCTGCCTGGCTCTGCCTGCCAGCTTCTGCATGCCTGCCCGCCTCTGCCTGCTTGTTTCTACCTGCCTTCCTCTCCATGCCTGCCTCTATCTCTGCCAGCCTGCTTCTGCCTGCCAGCCTCTGCCTGCCTGCCTATGCCTGCCTGCCTCTCTCTTCCTGCGTCTGCCTCTGCCTCCCTGCATCTGCCTACCTCCCTCTGCCTGTACCTGCCTCTGCCTGCCTCAGGCCCTGCCTGCCTCCAAGCAGTCAGCCAAGCGCCAGCCAGCCAGCCAAGCGCCAGCCAGCCAGTCAAGTGCCAGCCAGGCAGCCAAGCGCCAGACAGCCAGCCAAATGACAACAAGCCAAGTGCCAGCCAGCCAAGCACCAGCCAGCCAAGCAGCCAGCCAAGCGCTAGGCAGCCAGCGAGACAAGCGCCAGCCAGCAAAGCGCAAGGCAGGCAGCCAGCCAGCCAAGTGGAAGCCAGCCAGCCCGCCAGCCAGCCAGCCCTCCAACCAGCCAGTCAGCCTACCAGCCAGCAAGCCTGCCAGCCAGCCAGCCAGCCAGCCAGCCTACATGCCTGCCTCTGCCTGCGCCTGTCTCTGCTTGCCTCTGCCTGCGCCTGCCTCTGCCTTCCTGCCTCTGCCTGCCTGCCTCTGCCTGCTTGCCTCTTCCTGCCTGGGTCTGCCTGCCAGCTTGTGCCTCTGCCTGCCTGCGTCTGCCTGCCTCTGGCTCTGCCTGCGTCTGCCTGTGCCTGCCTCTCCCTGCCTGCCTCTCCCTGCCTGCCTCTGCCTGCCTGCCTCTGCTTGCCTGCCTCTGCCTGCCTGCCTTTGCCAGCCTCTACCTGCCTGCCTGCCCCTGCCTCTCTGCCTGCCTGCCTGGCTCTGCCTATCTGCCTCTGCCTGCCAGCCTCTGCCTGCCTGCCTCAGCCTGCCTCTGGCTGCCTGTGCCTGCCTCTGCCTGGCTCTGCCTGCCTCTGCCTGCCTGCCTGCCTCTACCTCTACCTGCCTGCCTCTGCCTGTGCCTGCCTCTGCCCGCCGGCGTCTGCCTCTGCCTGCCATCTGCTGCTGCCTGCCTGCCTCTATCTCTGCCAGCCTACCTCTGCCTGCGGGCCTCTGCCTGCCTGCCTGTGCCTGCCTGTGCCTGCCTCTGCCTCTACCTGCCTCTGGCTCTGCCTGCCTCTGATTGCCTGCCTATGCCTGCCTCCCAGCCTCTGCCTCTGCCTGCCTGCTTCTGCCTGCCTGCATCTGCCTCTGCCTGCCTGCCTGCCTCTGTCTCTGCCTGCCTGCCTCTGCCTTCCTGCTTCTGCTTCTGCCTGCCTCTGCCTGTACCTGCCTCAGCCTCTGCCTGCCTCCAGCCAGTCAGCCAAGCGCCAGCCAGCCAAGCGCCAGCCAGCCAAGCGCCAGCCAGCCAGTCAAGCGCCAGCCAGCCAAGAACCAGCTAGCCAGACAGCTAAGCGCCAGCCATCAAGCCAAGTGACAGCCAGCCAAGTGCCAGCCAGCCAAGTGCCAGCCAGCTAAGAGCCAGCCAGCCAGCAAAGCTCCAGCCAAGCACCAGCCTGTCAAGCAGCCAGCCAGCAAGGCAAGCAGCCGGCAAGGCAGGCAGCCAGCCAGCCAAGCGCCAGCCAAGCGGCAGCCCGCCAGCCAGCCAGCCAGCGAGCCAGCCAGCCAGCCATCCAGACCGCCAGCCTACCAGCCAGCAAACCTGCCAGCCAGCCAACTAGCCAGCCTGCCTGCTTGCCACTGCCTGCGCCTGTCTCTGCCTGCGCCTGCCTCTACCTACGCCTGCGTCTGCCTACCTGCCTCTGACTCTTTCTGCGTGCCCCCTCTGCCTGCCTGGCTCTGCCTGCCTGCCTCTACCTGCCTCTGCCTGCCAGCCTGCCTCTGCCTGCTGGCCTCTGCATGCCTGCCTCTTCCTGCCTGCCTCTGCCTGCCGGCCTCTGCCTGCCTGCCTATCTACCTCTGCCTGCCTGCCTCTGTCTCTGCCTGCCTGCCGACCTCTACCTGCCTGCCTGCCTTTGTCTCTGCCTGCCTGGCTCTGTCTGGCAGCTTCTGCATGCCTGCCCGCCTCTGCGTGCCTGCCCGCCTCTGCCTGCTTGCTTCTACCTGCCTTCCTCTCCATGCCTGCCTCTATCTCTGCCAGCCTGCTTCTGCCTGCCAGCCTCTGGCTGCCTGCCTATGCCTGCCTGCCTCTCCCTTCCTGCGTCTGCCTCTGCCTCCCTGCATCTGCCTGCCTGCCTCTGCCTGTCTCTGTCTCTGCCTACCTCCCTCTGCCTGTACCTGCCTCTGCCTGCCTCAGGCCCTGCCTGCCTCCAAGCAGTCAGCCAAGCGCCAGCCAGCCAGTCAAATGCCAGCCAGGCAGCCAAGCGCCAGACAGCCAGCCAAATGACAACCAGCCAAGTGCCAGCCAGCCAAGCACCAGCCAGCCAAGCAGCCAGCCAAGCGCTAGGCAACCAGCGAGACAAGCGCCAGCCAGCAAAGCGCAAGGCAGGCAGCCAGCCAGCCAAGTGCCAACCAGCCAAGCACCAGCCAGCCAAGTGGAAGCCAGCCAGCCCGCCAGCCAGCCAGCCAATCAGCCAGCCTGCCAGCCAGCCAGCCTACCAGCCAGCAAGCCTGCCAGCCAGCCGGCCAGCCAGCCAGCCAACCAGCCAGCCTGCCTGCCTGCCTCTGCCTGCACCTCTCTCTGCCTGTCTGCCTCTGCCTCTTTCTGCCTGCCTGCCTCTGCCTGCCTGCCTCTGCCTCTGCCTGGCTCTGCCTGCGTGCCTCTGCCTGCCTGCCTCTGGCTCTGTCTGCCTGTGCTGGCCTCTGCCTGCCTGCCTCTGCATGCCTGCCTCTGCCTGCCTGCCTGTGATTGCCTGCCTGCCTCTGCCAGCCTGTGCTTGCCTGCCTCTGCCTGCTTGCCTCTGCCTGCCTGCGCCTGCCTGCCTCTACCTCTACCTGCCTGTCTCTGCCTCCCTGCCAGGCAGAGGCAGGCAGTCAGCCAAGTGCCAGCCAGCCAGTCAAGCGCCAGCCAGCCAGCCAAGCACCAGACAGCCAAGTGCCAGCCAGCCAGCCAAGTGATAGCCAGCCAAGCGCCAGCCAGCTAAGTGCCAGCCAGCCAGCGAAGCTCCAGCCAGACAAGCACCGGGCAGGCAACCAGCCAAGTGCCAGCCAGCCAAGCAGCCAGCCAGCCAAGCGCCAGGCAGCCTGCGAGACAAGCGCCAGCCAGCAAAGCGCAAGGCAGGCAGCCAGCCAGCCAAGCGCCAGCCAGCCAAGCGCCAGCCAGCCAATCGGCAGCCAGCCAGCCCGCCTGCCAGCCAGCCCGCCAGCCAGCCCGCCAGCGAGCCAGCCCGCCAGCCAGCCAGCCTTCCTGCCAGCCAGCCCACCAGCCATCCAGCCAGCCCACCAGCCAGCCAGCCAGCCCGCCTGCCAGCCCCCCAGACAACAGCCAGCAAGCCAGCTAGCCAGCCCGCTAGCCAGCCTGCCAGCCAGCCTGCCTCCCTGCCTCTGCCTGCGCCTGTCTCTGCCTGCCTCTGCCTGCGCCTGCCTCTGCTTGCCTGCCTCTGCTAGCCTCCCTCTGCCTGCCTGCCTCTGCCTGCCTGCCTCTGCCTGCCTGCCTCTACCTGCCTGCCTCTGCCTACCTGCCACTGCCTGCCTGCCTCTGCGTGGCTCTGTCTGCCTGCCTGCCTCTGCCTCTGCCTGCCTGCCTCTGCCTGCCTCTGCCTGCCTGCCTGCCTGCCTCTGCCTGCTTTCCTCTGCCTGCCTGCCTGCCTGCCTCTGCCTGCCTTCCTCTGCCTGCCTGCCTCTGCCAGCCTCTGCCTCTGCCTGCCTCCAGCCAGTCAGCCAAGCGCCAGCCAGCCAGGCAAGCGCCAGCCATCTACGTGCCAGCCAGCCCGCCAAGCACCAGCCAGCCAAGCAGCCAGCTAGGCAAGCGCCAGGCAGCCATCCAGACAAGCGCCAGCCAGCAAAGCACAAGGCAGGCAGCCAGCCAGCCAAGCGCCAGCCAGCCAAGTGGCAGGCAGGCAGGCAGCCAGCCAGCCAGCCAGCCAGCCAAGTACCAGCCAGGCAGGAAGCCAGCCAGCCAAGCAGCCAGCCAGCCAGCGAGGCAGCCAGCCAGCCAGCCTGGCAGCCAGCCAGCCAGCCATGAGCCAGGCAGGTAGGCAGCCAGCTAGGCAGGCAGGCAGCCAGCCAGGTAGGCATCCAGCCAGGCAGCCGGCCAAGCTCAAGGCAGGCAGCCAGCCAGCCAAGCGCCAGCCAGCCAGGCGCCGGTCAGCCAGCCAGCCAAGCACCAGCCAGCCAGCCAAGCCCCAGCCAGCCAGCCAAGCGCCAGCCAGCCAGCCAAGCGCCAGCCAGGCAGGCAGCCAGCCAGGCAGGCAGCCAGCCAGGCATGCAGCTAGCCAGGCAGCCAGGCAGCCAGCCAAGCGCCAGCCAGCCAAGCTTAAGGCAGCCAGCCAAGCGCCAGGCAGCTAAGCGGCAGCCAGGCAGGCAGCCAGCCAGCCAAGCGCCAAGCAGCCAAGTGCCAGGCAGGCAGCCAGCCAGGCAGGTAGGCAGCCAGCCAACTAGCCAAGCGCCAGCCAGTCAACCAGCCAGCCAAGCACCAGCCAGCCATGCGCCAGGTGGCCAACCAGCCAATCGCCAGCCAGGCAGCGAAGGACCAGCCAGCCAAGTGCCAGCCAGCCAGCCAAGCGCGAGCCAGCCAGCCAGTCAAGGTGCCAGCCAGCCAGCCAGCCAGCCAAAAAATGGATAAGGTTTTTTTGATGATGGTGAGCTTGAAATTCACCTCTTCCTGTGCACAAGATGTGCAGGCTTGGAGTGGCGCCTGACACTGGCAATAGATGCCGAGAGTGAGTGGGGCTATACTAATCCAGGTACAACCAAATTAGGGAGGCTCACTAACCTTGTACAATGACACTCCCTTGGCCTCCCTGGTGCAGTATTCGGCCACCACCTCCCAAATGATCCCTGCAATTCCCCGACGGCCCTCAATTCCCAGCAGCGCGGAGCACCTGACCAAAAGGGCGGTCAGACCTGTAATGCAGCAGAATGCGCTAAGAATCTATGGGTCCGGACAGGCCGCTAATGGAAACTGACCCTGTCCACCTTTAATTGCCGAACTCTGTCGAGTGAAGCTGGCCTAGCAGGTCTTTTCGAGGAACAATCACACATTGATTGGGATATAATCGCCCTTAGTGATAATAGAACTGGTGAGGTTACGCAATATTCAATAACGAACGTGTCCTCTGCTATAGAGGTGTCCCAGATAAGAAGCAACACGGGGTAGGATTCCTAATCCATAAGGACACAGCGGACAACATTGACGAATTCTACAGCGTTAATGAGAGAGTAGCGGTAGTCATAATCAAACTTAACAAGAGGCAAACATTAAAAGTAGTACAAGCCTACGCTCCAACAAACAGTCACGATCATGATGAAGTAGATGAGTCTTATGAAGATGTTGAATTAGCGATGAGAAAAGTGTAAACTCAGTATACTGTAGCGATCGGTGACTTCAATGCAAAAGTGGGGAAAGCAGGCTGGTGAAAACGCAATTGGAAACTACGGCATTGACTCTAGTAAGGCTAGAGGAGATATGCCGGTAGAATTCGCAGAAAGGAATAAGCTTCGAATAATGCACACCTTTTTCAGGAAGCGTAGCAACAGAAAGTGGACCTTGAAGAGCCCTAATGGTGAAACAAGAAATTAACTTTATTTCATACGTTCTGCGGATTCCAGCATAGTGCAGGATGTAGAAAATATAGGTAGGATGAAGTGCACTGGTCATAGGTTAGTGAGGGCTAGGATTCACCTCAATTTGAAGAGAGAAAGAGTAAAATTGGTCAAGAAGAAGCAGGTCAACCTAGAAGCAGTGAGGATAAAAGCAGACAAATTCAGGCTGGTACTTGCACACAAATATGCAGCCTGAGAACAGAGAGATGATGGTGATGACATAGAGGTAATGGGTGAAATCGTAACGAGGCTGGCTGGTTACCTGCCTCTGCCTGTCTATGCCTGCAGCTGCCTGTGCCTGCCTCTGCCTGCCTCCAGCCACTCAGCCAAGCGCCAGCCAACCAGCCAAGCGCTAGCCATCCAGCCACGCGCCAGACAGCCAAGCGCCAGCCAGCCAGCCAGCTAAGTGCCAGCCAGCCAGCCAACTGAGAGGCAGGCAGCCAGCCAAGCGGCAGCCAGCCAGCCAGCCAGCCTACCTGCCTGCCTCTGCCTGCGCCTGTCTCTGCTTGCCTCTGCCTGCGCCTGCCTCTGCCTCCCTGCCTCTGCCTGCCTGCCTCTGCCTGCCTGCCCCTGCCTGCTTGCCTCTGCCTGCCTGCTTCTGCCTGCCAGCTTCTGCCTCTGCCTGCCTGCGTCTGCCTGCTTCTGCCTGTGCCTGCCTCTACCTGCCTCTCCCTGCCTGCCTGCCTCTGCTTGCCTGCCTCTGCCTGCCTGCCTCTGCCTGCCTACCTCAGCCTGCCTCTGGCTATCTCTGCCTGCCTGTGCCTGCCTGTGCCTGCCTCTACCTGCCTCTGCCGGCCTGCCTGCCTCTGCCTGCCTGCCTCTACCTCTACCTGCCTGCCTCTGTCTCTGCCTGCCTCCCCCTGTCTGCATCTGTCTCTGCCTGCCGGCGTCTGCCTCTGCCTGCCTGCCTCTGCCTGCCTCTGCCTGCTTGCCTCTGCCTGCCAGCCTCTGCCCTCCTGCCTCTGCCTGCCAGCCTCTGCATGCCTGCCTCTATCTCTGCCAGCCTGCCTCTGCCTGCGGGCCTCTGCCTGCCTGCCTCTGCCTCTGCCTGCCTCTGGCTCTGCCTGCCTCTGCCTGCCTGCCTCTGCCTGCCTAAGCCTGCGTGCCAGCCTCTGCCTCTGCCTGCCTGCTTCTGCCTGCCTGCATCTGCCTCTGCCTGCCTGCCTGTGTCTCTGCCTGCCTGCTTCTGCCTGCCCGCCTCTGGTTCTGCCTGCCTGCATCTGCAGAGGCAGGCCTGCCTCAGCCTGTGCCTGCCTCAAGCCAGTCAGCCAAGCGCCAGCCAGCCAGCCAAGTGACAGCCAGCCAAGCGCCAGCCAGCCTAATGCCACCCAGCCAGCAAAGCTACAGCCAGCCAAGCACCAGCCAGCCAAGCAGCCAGCCAAGCGCCAGGCAGCCAGCGAGACAAGCGCCAGCCAGCAAAGTGCAAGGCAGGCAGCCAACCAAGCGCCAGCCAGCCAATCGGCAGCCAGCCAGCCCGCCTGCCAGCCAGCCAGCCCGTCAGCCAGGCAGCCTTCCTGCCAGCCAGCCCACCAGCCATCCAGCCAGCCCACCAGCCAGCCAGCCCGCCCGCCAGCAAGCCAGCTAGCCAGCCCGCCAGCCAGCCCCCCCGCCCGCCAGCCAGCCCACCAGCCAGCCAGCCCACCAGCCAGCCAGCCAGCCTGCCAGCCAGCCAGCCTACCAGCCAGCAAGCCTGCCTGCCTGCCTCTGCCTGCGCCTGTCTCTGCCTGCCTCTGCCTGCGCCTGCCTCTGCCTGCCTGCCTCTGCCTCTGCCTGCCTGCCTCTGCCTGCCTGCCTCTGCCTCTGCGTGCCTCTGTCTGCCTGCCTCTGCCTGCCTTCCTCTGCCTGCCTGCCTCTGCCAGCCTCTGCCTCTGCCTGCATCTGCCTGCCTCTGCCTGTCATCGCCTCTGCCTGCCTCCAGCCAGTCAGCCAAGCGCCAGCCATCTACGTGCCAGCCAGCCAGCCAAGCACCAGCCAGCCAAGCAGCCAGCTTGGCAAGCGCCAGGCAGCTAGCCAGACAAGCGCCAGGCAGCAAAGCGCAAGGCAGGCAGCCAGCCAGCCACCCAAGTACCAGCCAGGCAGGAAGCCAGCCAGCCAAGCAGCCAGCCACCCAGCGAGGCAGCCAGCCAGCCAGCCATGAGCCAGGCAGGCAGCCAGCTAGCCAGGGAGGCAGCCAGCCAGCCAGGCAGCCAACCAGGCAGGCAGCCAGGTAGGCATCCAGCCAGGCAGCCGGCCAACCAGCCAGCCAGGCAGGCAGCCAGCCAAGCGCCAGGCAGCCAGCCAGCCAAGAAGGCAGTCAGCCAAGCACCAGGCAGCCAGCGAAGCGCCAGCCAGGCAGGCAGCCAGCCAGGCAGGCAGCCAGCCAGGCATGCAGCTAGCCAGGCAGCCAGCCAGCCAGGCAGCCAGCCACGCGCCAGCCAGCCAAGCTTAAGGCAACCAGCCAAGCGCCAGGCAGCTAAGCGGCAGCCAGGCAGGCAGCCAGCCAGCCGAGCGCCAAGCAGCCAAGTGCCAGGCAGGCAGCCAGCCAGGCAGGTAGGCAGCCAGCCACCTAGCCAAGCACCAGCCAGTCAACCAGCCAGCCAAGCACCAGCCAGCCGTGCGCCAGGTGGCCACCCAACCAACCAGCCAAGTGCCAGGTGGCCAGCCAGCCAACCAGCCAATCGCCAGCCAGGCAGCGAAGGGCCAGCCAGCCAAGTGCCAGCCAACCAGCCAAGCGCGAGCCAGCCAGCCAGTCAAGCGCCAGGCAGCCAGCCAGCCAGCCAGCCAGCCAAAAAATGGATAAGGTTTTTTTGATGATGGTGAGCTTGAAATTCACCTCTTCCTGTGCAGAAGATGTGCAGGCTTGGAGTGGCGCCTGACACTGGCAATAGATGCCGAGAGTGAGTGGGGCTATCCTAATCCAGGTACAACCAAATTAGGAAGGCTCACTAACCTTCTACAAAGACACTCCCTTGGCCTCCCTGGTGCAGTATTCGGCCACCACCTCCCAAATGATCCCTGCAATTCCCCGACGGCCCTCAATCCCCAGCAGCGCGGAGCACCTGACCAAAAGGGCGGTCAGACCCGTAATGCAGCAGAATGCGCTAAGAATCTCTGGGTCCGGACAGGCCGCCAATGGAAACTGACCCTGTCAACATTTAATTGCCGAACTCTGTCGAGTGAAGCTGGCCTAGCAGGTCTCTTCGATGAACAATCACACATTGTTTGGGATATAATCGCCCTTAGTGATAATAGAACTGGTGAGGTTACACAATATTCAATAACGGATGTGTCCTGTGCTATAGAGGTCTCCCAGATAAGAAGCAACACGGGGTAGGATTCCTAATCCATAAGGACACAGTGGGCAACATTGACGAATTCTACAGCGTTAATGAGAGAGTAGCGGTAGTCATAATCAAACTTAACAAGAGGCAAACATTAAAAGTAGTACAAGCCTACGCTCCAACAAACAGTCACGATCATGATGAAGTAGATCAGTCTTATGAAGATGTTGAATTAGCGATGAGAAAAGTGCAAACTCAGTATACTGTAGCGATCGGTGACTTCAATGCAAAAGTGGGGAAAAGCAGGCTTGTGAAAAAGCAATTGGAAACTACGGCATTGACTCTAGTAAGGCTAGAGGAGATATGCCGGTAGAATTCGCAGAAAGGAATAAGCTTCGAATAATGAGCACCTTTTTCAGGAAGCGTAGCAACAGAAAGTGGACCTGGAAGAGCCCTAATGGTGAAACAAGAAATTAACTTTATTTCATACTTTCTGCGGATTCCAGCATAGTGCAGGATGTAGAAATTATAGGTAGGATGAAGTGCACTGCCTGTGCCTGCCTCAGCCTCTGCCTGCCTCCAGCCAGTCAGACAAGTGCCAGCCAGCCAGTCAAGCGCCAGTCAGCCAGCCAAGCACCAGACAGCCAAGTGCCAGCCTGCCAAAACACATTTGCTGCCCACTTGTAACAAAATGCCTTTCCCGAGTACTTTTCAACAACAAACCACAAACTTCAAGACCACTGCTCCTGCGATTTGAAGAGATAATGCGGAATCTTAGCATATTGGACACTTTACCTGGCATTACCCACAGACAAAATCTACTACCCCCATGGTTCAGCTTTCCGACAGCGTCCGACCTTACTTTTACACGGTTCCGTAAAGCACGAACTCCGCCACAAGAGATTATTCAGGAATTCCTAGCACTAAAGGAAAAATACAGAAGTTTCACAGATTTTTATACAGATAATTCGAAAACAAAGGACCATGTTGGAAGTGCAGTCGTCCAAGGGAACTGGGAAGAAACAGTAAGACTTCTGCAGTGCACATCCATTTTCACTGCTGAATGTTACGCCATTTCTATAGCAATCGAGAAAATGGTAAAGGAGAACCTCGCAAATAGTATCATATACACAGACTCCCTAAGTGCACTCACAGCTCTTCATCCCAAAAATGCAGTCAGACTATTATTAGAAGGCATTATACACAATTTAATAAAAGCCACCACACAAGGACTGAACATTAAATTATGCTGGGTTCCGAGCCACGTCGGAATTAGTGGCAATGAGAGAGGAGACACAGGTTAGAGCGGCTCTTCTAGTTTCTAGTGGGGGTTCGTTTGTTTCTACGTAAAGGCTGGTTATAGGAGACGTTCGGTATGCACCACATGAAATACGCAAGCCTGAGTTATGTACTGCGTCTAATTTTTTAAGGTATGTCGGTCTTGCTGAGCCATACACTATGCAGCCATAATCTAAGGAGGAACGCACTAAGTAACGATACATGTGTAGAAGACATGTTCTGTCAGAACATGTCAAGACAGTACTTTGAGTATATTTAGTGACTGGGAAGCTTTCTTTTTCAGGGTGGTTATGTGTGGTAGGAATGTGAGCTTTTTGTCAAAAATTATGCCTAAAAATTTGTGTTCATTCTTTACTGGAAGTACGGTTTCATTTAGGTGTAGAGTGGGGTCAACCTGTAGGCCTCTTTTGAGTGAAAAAAGGACAGCAACTGTTTTTTGGGGTGAAAATTTGAACCCGTTTTTGTCTGCCCAAATCGCGAGTTTGTTCAGTGTGAGTTGTATCTTTCTCTCGCATGTTGGTAAGCTGGAGGATGTGCATGCTATTTGAAGGTCATCAACATATACAGAATACATAATGGACCTAGGAATTATTTTTGCTATGGAGTTCATTTTTACTATGAAAAGTGTCGTACTTAAAATACAGCCCTGCGGCACTCCATTCTCCTGGACGAATTTCTTCGATAGAGTTGCACCAAGGCGTACATGAAATGAACGGTCGGAGATGAAATCTTTCAAGCAGTTCAGCATCCTACCACGAATACCAAGTTCTGCTAGGTCGCGAAGAATACCAAACCTCCAGGCGGTATCGTAAGCCTTATCGATATCGAAAAAGACTGCTAACCAGTGTTGCTTGTGTACGAATGCTTCTCGCACTGTATTTTGTAGGCGGACGAGATGATCAGTCGTTGAACACGTTTTTTTAAATCCGCACTGGTGGATGTCAAGGAGTTCACGTGATTGAAGAGTGAACGTCAGCCTAACGTTCAGGATACTTTCGAATGATTTTGCCAGGCAACTTGTGAGGGCTATAGGCCTATAACTACTAGGGGTGGTTGGTCGTTTTGCAGGTTTCAGGAACGGTACAATCACGGCTTTTTTCCAAGCCTCCGGAATTTTACCCGATACCCATATTTTATTTAAGAATTGCAGAAGTGCGTTTACAGCAGCGTCTGAGAGGTGAGCGAGCATTTCATAATGTATTTCATCAGGGCCGGGTGCCGTCTGTTTACCTGCCGACAGTACTTTTTGAATTTCGTGGTGTGATTAATGCATTATAGGGCTCATTTGTAGAGCCACTTGCAGGAAGTTTTTGTTTTTCGGTTGTATGTTTGTGCGTCAGGAATGATTGAGTGTAGTGTGAGGAACTTGAAACATTAGAAAAATGTTCCCCTAGCACGTCTGCATGTTCCCCTATACTTGTTTGTGTGCCAGGAGCTGTTAAAAACGAAATTGTGAAAGGGGAGAAGCTGCCATTTAATTTATGGACTTGTTCCCACATTTTTTTGGATGTGGTTGAGCTGTTAATAGACGATATGTAGTTCTTCCAGGAAGTTTTCTCAGCGTCTCGACGGATGCGGCGTGCGTTGGCTTTCGCCTTTTTAAAATTTACAAGATTATCATGGGTTGGGTATCTACGGAATATGCCGCACGCTTTGTTTTGTTTCTGTTGTGCTTCCCTACACTCTTGCGTGTACCAGATTTTATGATGTCGAACCACTCCTGAGGACTGAGGAATAGCTAGCCGCGCTGCAATAATAATACAGGTTGTGAACAATTTGTTTTGATCGTCGACATTTAAATCTTTTGAAAAAACTTTTTCCAGGCTGGCCTGTTCTTGAAACAGTGCCCAGTTTGCTAAGTGTAGCTTCCAACGACGTGGTTTGCTTGGGATGACTTGAGTCATGGTGAAACCGTGATTAGGTGTCGCTGTACTTCGCGCCTCTGCGCAGAGTGCCTAATTAGCCGCACAGCGAACTAGCCTTGGAGGAAGAATGCCAAGAGCGCGAGCGAAAACGCCAAGAGCGTGAGCAAAAACGGCAGGAGGTTGAAAACGAAATGGCAGCAGTGAAGAAACAGATACAGGATTTGCAGCAGTTAGACGCACGAGGAGAACAGCGGCTTGTGAAATCTGTAGACTGGATGCAGCGTAAGTGTGAAGAAGTAGCAGATTTTGCGCAAAAGCCGAGGAAAGTAGTAGTACCTGTGAGGATAGCAGCACGTTCATAAGTGAACTCGAAGTGCTAGCAGCTAACGGAGCCTTAGTGGCAACAGAGGCCGTTAAAGGCCAGAGTGATAGCGACGCGGTGCTGTGCCAACAGAGGACTGTAGACACCTAGGCCAGCTGCGAACAAATTGGCACAGTTACCGCGCGTGTCCGTCGCATCTCATGGTAGCGAGGTCGTTAGGGAGGTACAGAATACTACGGACTTGATAGACGCGAGCACCCATGTCGAGTCAGATCTGCGTGCAGAAGTAATGTGCCAGCTGGACGATGCAGTTGAGAGTAGTTCTCGGGATGGCGAGCTCCGTAGTTCACGAGAGAACAACTGCATTGTCCAGGGATCGGTGCGGCTCTCCGCCAGTCTAGGTAGCCTAGAGAGGGATGATTTAATTAGGAATCATTCGGACTGTGCGCGTGAGACAGCGATCGAGACCGACGGACTGTGTGTCGATGCACAGCGTGAGCTGGGCAATGCAGTAGAGGGCAGTTCGCAAGAGAGCGAGTTGCATAACTCGAGTAAAGCCTGCTGCATTGTGCCAGAGTCGGTTGAGCTGTCCGCCAGTCGAGGCAGAGAGAATGTTGATTTAAATGAAAATCAATCAGACTGTGTGGGTAAGAGACCGATCTGGGCCGACGAGATGTGTAACGGCCAGCACGAGGCGCGAGATGACGGCATGAAAGAGAAGTCAAAGAGTAAGCGCCGGAAAGATAGGAATGCGGTGACTAATGTAGCGCCGCCAAAGACGGCGAGAGACCCAGAAGGGCAGGGCGCGGAGAAGACAGGTGCGGTCATCACGGACGATGTTGACGCATCAAACACGTTCGAGCCACCGGTCAAAAGGGGACCGAGAAGCATGTTCTGCACGGACGCGGACAAAGGGCACGGGGCAGTCTAATTCCTCGTCGTTCCGTCGTTCTCTTCGAAGCTCAGCGTGCAGTGCAAAGAAGCGCAAGGTGGCAAGACGAGGCCAGGTGGGGAGTAGCGACGCGGTCAGTCGAGGTCATGTTGAAAGCGGGGCGCGAGGATGCAAATTGGCAGGAGACCGTAACGTCTTGAGGGAGCTGATAGTGAGTCAGCCCTTTTGTTGTTCCTCCGTAGCCAGAGTAGCTTTTGAACCGCGACCACCTCGGGTGCGGCTGAAAGTCTGAGTGAGTCGTAAGCAATC
Source organism: Dermacentor albipictus (assembly GCF_038994185.2). Classification (NCBI taxonomy): domain Eukaryota; kingdom Metazoa; phylum Arthropoda; class Arachnida; order Ixodida; family Ixodidae; genus Dermacentor; species Dermacentor albipictus. The sequence continues at coordinate 8,985,055 of NW_027225568.1, forward strand.
GGGAATGGGAGGCCAAGAGAGCTTCCGTAGTAGGAAAACGTGTTCTGTTTTATTTTTGAACATTAGCAAATTTTCGTGATTTGAGACTAGGATTTCTTTCAATATGTAAGGTATGAGCTCTGTTTATGATTTGTTTGAGAAGCTCGAGAATTGAAAGACGCGTTTAAAGTAAACCTGTAGTCTCGCGAGGTGTTCATTAATAAGTATATAGGCTTTCTTTTTTGTGTACGTGAGTAACCTGAACGTCAAGGTTATCGTTGAGAGGCCTATCGTAACGCGCGTGTGTGTTATTTAACCTTCTTTCTTTCTAAGTGTTCTTTGAATTTTAAGGTTAAGCGCGTAGATTTTCAGTAAGTGCGTGATTTGCACTGAGAAGAGCTCTTAGGTCCATTAGCGCGTGTCCTGCGCGGACGGAAGGAAGCAGAACGTTGATGACTGGGTTGCTCGTGTGTGTCGAGGGCAGCCGTATTCTGAATTCTCTAGTACGCGTGCGAAGAGCTAGTTAGTAAAAGACACATTTGTTTAAAGGTTCCTCTGTGTTGCGTAAGTTACGCAAGTGTGGTTGTTTGTTTAACGAACGTGTCCTGTGTGGATTAAAGGAACAAATGTGAGTCAGCGTGATGAAAACTTGGTATGATTCAAGCACGTGTTCGGAATAGAGACCACAAAGCTAGCGCGATTGTATTGACGTACCTGTGGAGTTGGCCAGACGGTTCAGTGGCAGCAATACATGTAAATAAGTACGCCTTTGCTATAGGGCAAGAACAGGCTGTTCGTGAAGTTAAGTTGCTTAAGTTATGTTTGGGTATTGGTGTTTGAAAGGCTTCGGTTTAATTCTGCGTAAACCTTCACTCTTGTGCAGCGCGACGGTCGGGTTTGGTCGAACTCAGGAGGAACGTGAACGCTCGCTTTGGCGGCACAAAATTTTGGGGCAAAATTTGGGATTCCCAGTTGAGCGACTTGCATGGAAATTGTGATAGGAGACCTGGTGGGTTGGCAGCTAATTCCGGGCGTTTGAACGCTGAGCGGTATTCTGCTGCCGGGTCGACTCTTCTATGCCAGTTGTTGTAAGATGGTTGAAGGCATTCCAAGTACGCAGGGGCTACAGAGAGCAAAGCCGTCATCTTGCTCGCCAGCCATTCTCTTCCTGCCCAGCGGTTGCCAGCACTGGCCAGACTAGATTTTCCGGGCCGTGGAGGAGCTTTGCCATTTGTTGGGCGTGTTGGTAAATTGAAAGCATATTTAGCGCCAGCAAACAAGGACGTAAGGGAAGTTAAGACAAGCACGTTAAGACAAGACATACATCGGCTAGACTGCCAATGTATGTCTTGTCTTAAAATATGTTAATATGTAGCTGTTAGGAGTGGCCGTACGGGGTGGCAACGTGCCAGGTCTCGGCCCGCTGCATGTGTTCCAAGCCCACCAGACGAGGCGCCTGCGGATGACCGGCAGCCACGTGGCGCGTGGTCAGCTCAGGAATGTGGTACTCTGCCGCGCCACCCGAGACGGAGCACAGTTCTACGAAGCCCTCGGTCGTCGACTCCGGAGCCTTTGTGTGTGGGCACTCGAACTTGTGTGCATTAGTGTGTGTGCGCCGTACTGCGGGGCGGCGGCAAGTTTACAATGATTGGACGAACATTCCCGACCACTCGTGCTCCGTCCACGCCGAACGATGACGTCGAACTATGACGTCAAGCGGAGAGCTTATAAGCAGCGTTTGCCGGCTGCTAGAGCGTGCTCGTGTCGTGCTCGTCGTTGGGAGCTGAGTGCTCGTTGTTATGCTCAAAATGTAGTAGTGAGCTGTGTGCTCGAATGCAGTTTGCTGAATGTTAATCTTGCGGGCTCCATATGGGGGTCGCGCTAGACTGCCGATGTATGTCTTGTCTTAAAATATGTTAATATGTAAATAAATCCTGTTCACCGAATTCATCTCTACGACCTTCGACTCCTTCAAATGGTGGCAGCGGCGAGGTAGTCCGACGACTCCTACATCTGCTTGACAGCCGTAGGATCGTCCGACGAATCTAATACCAGCCAAGCGCACGCCAGCCAGCCAAGCGCCAGCCAGCCAGACAGCCAAGCGCCAGCCAGCCAGCCAAGCGCCAGCCAGCTAAGTGCCAGCCAGCCAGCCAAGCACCAGCCAGCCAAGCAGCCAGCCAGCCAAGCGCCAGGCAGCCAGCCAGACAAGTGCCAGCCAGCAAAGCGTAAGGCAGGCAGCCAGCCAGCCACGCGATAGCCAGCCAAGTGGCAGGCAGGCAGGCAGCCAGCCAGCCAGCCAGCCAAGTACCAGCCAGGCAGGAAGCCAGCCAGCCAGCGAGGCAGCCAGCCAGCCTGGCAGCCAGCCAGGCAGCCAAGCGCCAGCCAGCCAAGCACCAGGCAGGCAGCCAGCCGGCCAAGTGCTAGGCAGGCAGGCAGCCAGCTAGCCAGCCAAGCGCCAGCCAGCTAAGTGCCAGCCAGCCAGCCAAGTGCCAGGCAGGCAACCAGCAGCCAGGCAGCCAAGTGCCAGCCAGCCAAGCACCAGCCAGCTAAGTGCCAGCCAGCCAGCCAAGTGCCAGGCGGGCAACCAGCAGCCAGGCAGCCAAGTGCCAGCCAGCCAAGCACCAGCCAGCCAAGCACAAGCCAGCCAAGCAGCCAGCCAGCCAAGCGCCAGGCAGCCAGCCAGCGAGGCAGGCAGACTGGCAGCCAGCCAGGCAGCCAAGCGCCAGGAAGCCAGCCAGACAAGCGCCAGCCAGCCAAGTGCTAGGCAGGCAGGCAGCCAGCCAGCCAAGCCCCAGCCAGGCGGCCAGCCAGCCAGGCAGCCGGCCAGCCAGCCAGCCAGCCAGGCAGCCAGCCAAGCGCCAGCCAGCCAAGCCCAAGGCAGGCAGCCAGCCAGCCAACTCAAGAGATAAGATAGAAGTCGCGGAACTGTCAAAACTGATCAAAAAGGCAAAAATAAGTGATATTCGAAACTATAACGTGAGAAAGACTGTGATGAAGCCGGAAAATATGGATGCAGCCTAATCAGTGAGAAAGAAACATGGCATAGGACAAACCAAGATGCATGCACTGAAAGATAAGCGAGGAAGATCAAACGAGGAAGAGCGGCACGAGAAGATAGAATAACAGTCGATTTAATCAAAGATGGAGGAGGCATAATGCTTGGAAAACTGGCAGCTCATTATAAGAACTGTCTATCGACCGCAAGGGTCCAAGAAATCTGGAACAATGCAAACATTATGCTAATCTACAGAAAGGGAGACGTTAAAGAAGTGAAATACTATAGACCGATTAGCTTACTCCCAGCCAGCCAGCCAGAGAAGCTCCAGCCAGCCAAGCAGCCAGCCAGCTAAGCGCCAGCCAGCCAAGGGCCAGGCAGCGAGCCAGCCAAGCGCCAGCCAGGCAGGCAGTTAGGCAGGCAGCCAGCCAGGCAGCCAGCCAGCCAGCCAGCCAAGCGCCAGGCAGGCAGCCAGCCAGCCAAGCGCCAGGCAGCCAGCCAGCCAGGCAGGCAGGCAGTCAGCCACCTACCCAAGCGCCAGGTGGCCAACAAGCCAAGCGCCAGCCAGCCAGCCAAGTGCCAGCCAGCCAAGCGCCAGCCAGCCAGCCAGCCAGTCAGGCGCCAGCAAGCCAAGCGCCAGCCAGCCAGCCAATTGCCATGCTGCCAGCCAGCCAACCAGGCAGCCAAGCGCCAGCCAGCCAGCCAGCGAAGCGCCAGCCAGCCAAGTGCCAGCCAAGCACCAGCCAGCCAAGCGCCAGCCAGCCAGCCAGCCAAGCGCCAACCAGCCAGCCAAGCGCCAACCAGCCAGCCAGCCAAGCGCCAACCAGCCAGCCAGTCAAGCGCCAGCCAGCCAGCCAAGCGCCAGCCAGCCTGCCAAGTGACAGCCAGCCACGCGCCAGCCAGCCAAGTGCCAGCCAGGCAGCCAAGCGCCAGACAGGCAGCCAGCCAGCGAAGCTCCTGCCAGACAAGCGCCAGGCAGGCAACGAGCCAAGCACCAGCCAGCCAAGTGCCAGCCAGCAAAGCCCACGGCAGGCAGCCAGCCAGCCAAGCACCAGCCAGCCCAGCACAAAGCCAAGCGGCAGGCAGGCAGTCAGCCAGGCAGGCAGGCAGGCAGCCACCCAGCCAGCCATCCAGCGAGCCAGCCAGGCAGCAACGTGCCAGCCAGGCAGGAAGCCAGCCAGCCAAGCAGCCAGCCAAGCAGCCAGCCAGGCAGCCAACCAGGCATCCAGCCAGGCAGCCAGCCAGACAGGTAGGCAGGCAGGCAGCCAGCCAACCAGGCAGCCAGCCAAGCGCCAGCCAGCCAAGTCCAAGGCAGCCAGCCAGCCAAGCGCAAGGCAGACAGCCAGCCTGGCAGGCAGCCAGCAAACCAGGCAGCCAGCCAACCAGGTAGGCAGGCAGGCAGCCAGCCAAACAGGCAGCCAGCCAAGCGCCAGCCAGCCAAGCCCAAGGCAGCCAGCCAGCCAAGCGCCAGGCAGCCAGCCAGACAGGCAGCCAGGCAGGCAGCCAGCCAGGCATGGAGCCAGGCAGCCAGCCAGCCAAGCGCCAGCCAGCCAAGCCCAATGCAGCCAAGCGGCAGCCGACCAGGCAGCCACCCAGGCACTTAGGCAGCCAGCTACCTAGCCAAGTGCCAGCAAGCCAAGCGTCAGCCAGGCAGCCAGCCAGCCAAGCATCAGCCAGCCAAGCGCCAGGTGGCCAGCCAGCCAACCAGCCATGTGCCAGCCAGCCAAGCGCGAGGAAGCCAGCCAGCCAGGCAGGCTGCCAGCCAGGCATGCAGCCAGGCAGCCAGCCAGCCAGGCAGCCAGCCAGGCAGCCAGCTAAGCGCCAGCCAGCCAAGCCCAAGGCAGCCGGCCAAGCACCAGCCAGGCAGGCAGCCAGCCAGCCAAGCGCCACGCAGCCAAGCGCCAGGTAGGCAGCTAGCCAGCCAGCCAGCCAAGCAGCCAGTCAGCCAGCCAAGCCCCAGGCATCTAGCCAGACAAGCTGCAGCCAGCCAAGCGCCAAGGAGGCAGCCAGCCAAGCGCCAGCCATGCAGGCAGCCAGTCACCTAGCCAAGCGCCAGCAAGCCAAGCGCCAGCCAGGCTGCGAGCCAGCCAAGCGTCAGCCAGTCAAGCGCCAGGCGGCCAGCCAGCGAACCAGCCAGCGAGCCAGTCAAGCAAGAGCAAGCCAAGCGCCAGTCAGCCAAGTGCCATGCTGTGAGCCAGCCAGCCAAGCAGGCAGCCAAGCGCCAGCCAGCCAAGCGCCAGCCAGCCATCCAGCCAAGCGCCAGCCAGCCAAGTGCCAGACAGCCAGCCAGCCAAGCGCCAGCCAAGCGCCGGCCAGCCAAGCGCCAGCCAGCCAGCCAGCCAAGTGGCAGCCAGCCAAGCGCCAGCCAGTCAGCCAAGTGCCAACCAGCCAGCCAGTCAAGCGCCAGCCAACCAGCCAAGCGCCTGCCAAGTGCCAGCCAGCCAGCCAAGCGCCAGGCAGGCAACCAGCCAAGCGCCAGCCAGCCAAGCAGCCAGCCAACCAAGCGCCCGGCAGCCAGACAGACAAGCGCCAGCCAGCAAAGCCCACGGCAGGCAGCCAGCCAGCCAAGCGCCAGCATACAAGCTGCAGTCAGGAAGCCAGCCAGGCAGCCAGCCAGCGAGGCAGCCAGGCAACGACAATTGTGGGCAGCCAGCCAGGCAGCCAGCCAGCGAGGCAGCCAGCCAGCCAGCCAAGCACAAGGCAGGCAGCCAGCCAGCCAAGAGCCAGGCAGCCAAACAGGTAGCCAGCCAAGCAGCCGGTCAGCCAGGGAGCCAGCCAGCCAGCCAGGCAGGCAGCCAGCCAGCCAGGCAGCCAGCCGAGCGCCAGCCAGCCAAGCCCAAGGCAGCCAGCCAGCCAAGCGCGAGCCAGCCAGGCAGCCAGCCAGGCATGAAGCCAGCCAGCCAGGCATGAAGCCAGCCAGCCAGTCAGGCAGCCAGCCAGCCAGCCAGCCAAGCGCCTGCCAGCCAAGCCCAAGGCAGCCAGCCAGGCAGCCAAGCCCCAGACAGGCAGCCAGCCAGCCAAGTGCCAGGCAGGCAGCCAGCCAAGCGCCAGCCAGCCAAGCACCAGGCAGGCAGCCAGCCAGCCAAGCGCCATCCAGCCAAGTGCCAGGTAGGCAGCCAGCCGGCCAAGTGCCATCCAGCCAAGCAGCCAGCCAGCAAAGCGCAAGGCAGGCAGCCAGCCAGCCAGCCAAGCGCCAGGCAGGTAGGCAGCCAGCCAGCCAGGAGGCAGCCAGCCAGGCAGGCAGCGAGCCAGGTAGACTGGCAGCCAGCCAAGCAGGCAGGCAGCCAGCCAAGCGCCAGCCAGGCAGCCAGCCAGGCAGGCAGACAGGCAGCCAGCCAACCAGGCAGCCAACGAGGCAGCCAGCCAGGCAGCCAGCCAGCCAGCCAGCCAGCCAGCCAGCCAAGCAGGCAGCCAGCCAGGCCGGCAGCCAGCCAGCCAGCCAGCCAGCCATGCAGGCAGCCAGCCAGCCAAACGCCAGCCAGCCAAGCGCGGGCCAGCCAAGTTCCAGCCAAGCGCCAGGCAGGCAGCCAGCCAGCCAAGTGCCAGGCAGGCAGCCAGCCGGCCAAGCGCCAGCCGGCCAAGCACCAGCCAGCCAAGTGGCCAGCCAGCCAAATGCCAGGCAGCCAGCCAGACAAGCGTCAGCCAGCCAAGCGCAAGGCAGCCAGGCAGCCAGCCAGCCAAGCGCCAGCCTGCGAGCCAGCCAGCCCAGCCCAGCCTAGCCGCAATGAGCTGAAATTTTAACCAAATGCCGTTTGCTCTTCTCTTCATAGGCGCCACGTTCCCAGCTGGAGAGTCGACCTATATCGCGCAAGTGCGTGTATGTATAAAGTGCTGCTGCGACATCGCTGTTAGTGACTCGTGACTTCGAGAATTATTCAACGCAACACCTAATATTTTTCTAATCTGTTGCTTCTATAGATGAATTAAGGTTCAGAGAAATAACAGAACACACAAACTGAATGTCTACGTGTATTTGTTCTACTTCACACTGCAGCGAGAGAGATGTACTTCTGTTTCATCTGTTTGTTCCCATGTACTGCAGTCGTGCATGTTGACACCAATACTATGCCATTTTCTACAGTGTTCCAGCGCTTGATCATGCTCTGTGATCCACTTGTGTCTGCCTCAGTGTTCGTGCAGCACTGACTTATACCACTAGTCAGGTGTTCTCGTGCACCACGCGCAAAATCATGTGTTGCCTGAAACAAGACAAGCAAAATAGCTTGCGCATGATGCCGTCAGTGTACGTGTGCCGCGCACCAACAAAATAAAAAAACCTACTGCCCAAACACTCTGTACAAATCGTTAACTAGCGAAGCTGAAACTGAAGGAGAGAATGGCTTCAGTGACGGTATTCCCGCAGTCAGCCGTTGTCACTTGTGTACAATGTCTCGAGTTTTATTCTTCAACTGTGAGGGGCTCATAACCCCTTACTTGAGCAATGACCCATACCCCCATAAAGGCAGCCTCGCCATGGCATTACGACGACGACAGCTGGCTGGATGGCCGGCCGGTAACATCCGTCTCTTGTCATGCTGCCTTAAACACGCCCTCTATGCAGATGTGCTTGCCCAAGTTGTCTAATAGAATGGGCCTTTCAGTATTTGCTTGTGGTCGTGAGGGCGTTGTCATTGCATCATCATCATCCAAGCTTTGTCATCCGACTGTCCTCATGGTGTGGTCATAACGTCTACGTTGTCCCACTGTCGTGCATTAATTGTCATACTGTCGTCGGAAGCCTTCGTGGTCATTTCGTTGAGCTTCGTCATTTGACTTTCATCATGCTGTCGTCTTCACGCATTCTTCGTGACACACTCGTCATGCCGTTGTCGTAATACACTCGTGAGCAATCCTATTGTGCTCACACTGTTGTCCTGAAATCATCGACATTGGCTTGTCGTCGTAGAGCTGTCATGATGCATTCGTTGTCGTACCACCTTAGTTGTCGTAATACACTCGTAAGCCTGTCCGAAGCAGCCTGTCCGAAGAATCCCTGGCTCCGGACAGGCTGCCATTGGAATATGAACCTGGCAACGTTTAACGCTAGAACGTTATCTGGTGAGGCGAGTCTAGCAGTGCTATTGGAGGAATTAGAGGGCAGTAAATGGGATATAATAGGGCTCAGTGAAGTTAGGAGCCCAAAAGAAGCATATACAGTGCTAAAAAGCGGGCACGCCCTGTGCTAGCGGGGCTTAGCAGAGAGACGAGAACTAGGAGTCGGATTCCTGATTAATATGAATATAGCTGGTAACATGCAGGAATTCTATAGCATTAACGAGAGGGTGGCAGGTCTTGTTGTGAAACGTAATAAGAGGTACAAAATGAAGGTTGTACAGGTCTACGACCCTACATCCAGTCATGATGACCAGGAAGTCGAAAGCTTCTATGAAGACGCGGAATCGGTGATGGGCAGATTGAAAACAAAATACACTATACTAATGGGTGACTTTAATGCCAAGGTAGGCAAGAAGCAGGCTGGAGACAATGCAGTGGGGGAATATGGCATAGACACTAGGAATAGCAGGGGAGAGTTATTAGTAGAGTTTGCGGAACAGATTAATATGCGGATAATGAATACCTTCTTCCGCAAGCGGGATAGCCAAAAGTGGACGTGGAGGAGCCCGAACGGCGAGACTAAAAATGAAATAGACCTGTGTGCTCAGCAAGGTGCGCTGCAGTGACCATAGGATGGTAAGAACTCGAATTAACCTAGACATGAGGAGGGAACAGAAGAAACTGGCACATAAGAACCCGATTAATGAGGTAGCGGTAAGAGGGAAAATAGAGGAATTCCAGATCAAGCTACAGAACAGGTATTCGGCTTTAACTCAGGAAGAGGACCTTAGTGTTGAAGCAATGAACGACAATCTTGTGGGCATCATTAAGGAGTGTGCAATGGAAAGCGGTGGTAACTCCGTTAGGCAGGATACCAGTAAATTATCGCAGAAGACGAAAGATCTGATCAAGAAACGCCAATGTGTGAAAGCCTCTAATCCTACAGCTAGAATAAAACTGGCGGAACTTTGGAAGTTAATCAACAAGCGTAAGACAGCTGACATAAGGAAGTATAATATCGATAGAATTGAGCATGCTCTCAGGAATGGAGGAAGCCTAAAAGCAGTGAAGAAGAAACTAGGAATTGGCAAGAATCAGATGTATGCATTAAGAGACAAAGCCGGTAATATCATTACTAATATGGATGAGCTAGTTCAAGTGGCTGAGGAGTTCTATAGAGATTTATGCAGTACGAGTGGCAGCCACGACGGTAATGGAAGAGAAAACAGTCTAGAGGAATTCGAAATCCCAAGGTAACGCCGGAAGAAGTAAGGAAAGCCTTGGGAGATATGCAAAGGGGGAAGGCAGCTGGGGAGGATCAGGTAACAGCAGATTTGTTGAAGGATGGTGGGCAGATTGTTATAGAGAAACTGGCCACCCTGTATACGGAATGCCGCATGACTTCGAGCGTACCGGAATCTTGGAAGAACGCTAACATAATCCCAATCCATAAGAAAGGGCGTTTGTGTTGTCTAGTTCTCTTGTGTTTGTGTCTCCATACCTTACCTTCTCTCACGAAGGTATATGCCTTTACTTTCCCCTCATTGAGAGTTAATTTTCACATTCTAATACTCATTTTTACTTTTTCGTTCTTTAATATTTAAGGATTGTATTTCAATTCATTTTCTAGTCATCTTTAGTCAGTTACACTTTATTATCCATTTTTGCATTGCTGTAGCAGGCAGAGAATGTTTTGCACATTAAGAGTGTATTCATGTTTTTTTATAATAAATTTTATACTTAAGCTTTTGCGAGCCTTTTTTTTTGCAAAGTATGTTACACATTGCATTCTGATGTGTACATGAGATATTTAAAGAGTAGGTCAGCAGTGACATTAACACAAATGATTCCATGGTACAACACCACCATATAATCACATTCATGGATTATCTAGATGTGGACGTGAGCACGTCCTGGAAACATGCCTTAGTGGTCCACAGATGGTCCGGACAGAATGTCGAAAGAATGTTCAAAGTACGTGATTTGGAGAAAGAAATGGATTTGGGTCAGCAGTGGCATTTACACATGTAATTCCATTGTACAACTCCAGTATGTAATCACATTCACGGCTTATTTAAATGGGCATAGACACATCCTGGAAAGGTAATGAAATGGTCCAGAGATGATCCTGTCATTATGTCCAAAGAGTGCTCACAGTATGTTCTTCGGGCGGACAAATGGATCCAAGTAGGATCAGTTGACATATTAGAATGGCCCGGGATGTTGAAATATCCGCGATTCCACATCCTGCGGAAAACCTCAGGATGTCTTTGCGTTATCTGGGTATGTACAAAGTACTGCTGCGACGTCGCTCTTAGTGACTCGCGACTTTTAAAATTATTCAAGGCAACATATGTTATTTGTCTTATCTGTTGCATCGATAGACGAATAAAGGTTTAGAGAAATAACAGAATACACAAACCGAATGTCTGCGTGTATGTTTTACTTCGCACTGCAGCAAGAGAGATGTACTTCTGTTTCATCTGTTTGTTCCCATGTACTGCAGTCTCGCATACTGACACCAAAACTATGTCATTTTCTACAGTGTTTCAGCGCTTGTTCATGCTCTGTGACCCACTTGTGTATGCCTCAGTGTTCGTGCAGCGTTGACTTATACCGCTAGTCAGGTGTTCTCGTGCACCACGCGCAAAATCATGGGTTGCGTGAAACGAGACAAGCAAAACAGCTTGCGCTGATGCCGTCAGCGTACGTGCGCCGCGCAGCACGAACGCGAGGAGAAAAAAAACTCACCGCCCAAGCACCTTGTACAGATGGTTAACCAGCGAAGTTGAACGTGCAGCCCAGTGTCAACAGTGCAGCCAAAGACATGTGACATGTCACCCTAATCGTCACTTGAAGCTAGTGCATCAGGTGCATGGCAAAACGATCACAAGTGCCGCTACAAAGCTGGTGTGATAACTACACCCACCATCGAAGGGGAAAACATGCATTTAAAAAATAAAATTGAAGGTGTCGTTTTTCATGACTTCTCTGCGGAAGAATATATTAAACGGCTCCAAGAAGACCCCAGGGAGTTTGCCTGCAGAAAATCACGGATAAAGTTGCCCCGTTTACGTTGCAACCATTATCTTGCCTATAATGAAATAAGATTGCAACCTATCTTATGTTGCCTTAGCATTTAGAGAAGAAAATCATGAGCCATTCCACTCAGTGAAGGTGGATGACCAGCGATGCTGTGAAGCACATGACAAAGAGGCGACAGAATTTTGAACAAAGGTACGGACACATTTATTGTCTTGATTGGTGGCCATTGTGACGAAAGATTCGCACACACATATTTTTATACATCCGCATTCATTTATGTTATACATTCGTTAAATAGTGTTTTCATTTCGCAATATCTTTAGGCAAAAAGTTTGAGTACGAAATCACCGCTCTGGCTGGTACTGGGCGAATGCCGTCAGCGCCCTCACAGAGGGCGGGGGCAGTATGGGAACGCTAGCATGATGAGTGGCATTGGAGCCAGCTGTCGAAGATGACAAGCCAGATAACCAGATACATCCATTAGATGTGCATAATATGGTACAGATTTATCCAGAAAACGTTGTATGGATGTATTATGGGTAATCGCAAATGGATCCAAGGAGATGCAAGTTTTACGTTGTGGGGACGTTGGGGCTGGATATATGTAGCATCTCAACATCCTGTAGATATTATTACACCTAATAGATATCCATAATAACCACACTTACGTCCGGAGGACATCCATCGTACTCTATGTCTGTATCCACAACACCTAATAGATATCCACACCGGCGTCCACTGGATGTGCTTTGTACTATTTTTGGCTGTTATATTCATCATGCATGCATGCACTGGGCCTCTTCAGTTTGTTGTTGTAGACTGCCCCAGGCTGCTTGAGACGCTATTACAGCAGTGAGCGCTGGCATACGCAACTTTTTGGACAGTCCTGGACTGCTTGGGAGAACAAATCAAAGTGCCACTATTACCAAACCAAGAAAAACTCAAGTTGTCACCACCAGAATCTTTAATGTAAAACCTCTCACCTCTCACAGATATCAACCGTTTTGACAAGTATTTAATGGTGTACGCAATATATGCAGTGAAATACAATGGCAGACTGCAGACATTACCGGCAAACTAAATTGCTGCACATAATGATAAACGCCTCTGTCACATGAAAATAAAGTGGACACTAAAAATACAGCATAATGACATCTTTTGATTGCTGAAAGGCACAACGAGCACTTAAAGGGCAACTCCGGCGTTTTTTAACCATATTAGGATGTTGTCATCTTCAAATGGCATTGACAGCATTGTCACTGGTAGGGTGATTCGAATCGCTTAGAAATTCATCAATTATCCTAAATAACCAATAATCAAGATGCCGATGCCGAAACCGAAATGGGTAGTTGCTTTGTGTGATGTCACGATGAGTCAATAACATCAGATGCTACACTACCATAACGTAAACACGCAGTACACGTGGCGCTAAGGCTAAATAAGCGAAGCTGATGATGTTTCCTGACAACATAGGGAGCTTTTACAGAGTTTCCGAACTAGACAGCGGCGATTTAAGTGACGATTTCATTTCAGCGACAGTGGCGGTGTAGCCTCTGATGTCACAAACACAGAGTGGCCAGTAGAAAGTCGTGGGTCGGGAACGCAGCCAATCTTTAAAATTCACTTTCAGGAAAACTAAATATCTTACAGCCATATAATATCAAAAGATCTTTTTCGAACCCTTCCCAAATCAGAGTGCAAAAGAGCATATACATTCAAAATTTTATTAAGATCAGTGGACATCGAAAAATCGCCAGAGTTGCCCTTTAATGCCGAACCAATTCAATAATACCAGATATGCATAACAGCTAAGCATAAACATACTAAAGCATAAATAGAATTGGGTCAGCGAAAGTGACGCTTGAAATGGAACAGTTCTCGCATAAGAAAAGAGGCAAATTCTTCTTAGGTGAGCAACAGCGCAGTGTTAGCTGCACTCTCTCCAGTAAAATAAAACACAAAGGGCACCTTATGACTTAGTTCTCATGAACAAAAACAAAAGCAGACCTCAAATATGGAAACACCAAAGCACTATTTGACTAACGTTGTATTCAGCAAAAGAAAAGACAAATAATAGAAATAACGAAGTGAAACGTAAAGGAGAGCAGCAGCAGAAGGCCCAAGAACAGCAATATCCTATAGAAAAAATCTGAGAACTACCACTACGTTAGTACAATGATAAATTGTATAAGAGAAGCAGGTAACTTGGTGCAGCAAAAGGGTGCCACATTAGCTTCTCTATAAAGTAGAAAAATTAGGGGCACAGCTGCTACGTAAAAAAAAAATAGTTTTACCATATCGTTCTCACTCTTAGAAATGAACTCTTGTAAATGGCCCAAAGCTTTTATAATTAGCAAGTATCCTAATTTTGCCTCATTTTCCTTGAATTAGTAAGCATGCAGTCAAAGTGCAACCATGGTATGCTCTATGAATTATTCGAGTAGAATAATTATACCATATTTCCATGTGAGTGAGACTACAGCCAATTCATGTGTAGATTCGTGGATCACAAGGAATGTCAATGCAATTGCAGTTAGTGGTTACCTGATACCACAGCAAACTTGGCATGCACTAGTCAACCAAGTACAGTGACACCAGGCCACACCATGCTGGTAAGTGTTGAGCCACTCATAGCGGTACCAAATTAGCCCTTTATTTTAAACTGTATCGATGCTTTTTATACACTCAGCCTGATACCAGGTAACGTGATTCTACATTTGTCACTTTTTTGAAAACATACAGTACTCCTTATAACGCAATCAGGCACCACAAAAGGCCAAAGTACTGATTCAATTGATGCTGGAGACGAGCTGCATCATTTATGCCTCCGTAGTGTTATCTCATTTGAGTTCATGCACTGCACTCAATATAACATCAGTGATTACCGGCATTGGCCCCCACCGCAGTACTACCAAGGAAACATGTTGCAGTGAGTGCTCATCTTAAGGTGGACACTTCAAAGGGAAAATTTTTCTGGCGTGCCAAAGACAGTGAGGTTTAGCCTTGTATTCATTACTATGATTGCGAGTTAGATCACTACCTGTTTCAAAAGAGGAAGAAAATTTGTCAGCACTCCTATAGGCAGATGGGACGATGCTGTGTGGGACTTGAAGGCGAATCGTACTTGAAAGATTACTCTTTCTGGCTGGCTTGAGCATCCTAAACATGAAATAGAGGACAGATTCTTTACAACTATACAAACACATCGCTTATTACTTACTCCGCATTCAGATATTCACCCTTACTTGAAGCCCATGCGTGACTTTGTCACTATAACGACAGGCGTGATCGTGCCCAAGACACTCACTGTCTCTCCTTGGGTGCATTCGCGCTGCGCTTTATCTTGACTGAATCAAGCACGGGCTTCAAGGCACATTCCTGAATGCATTGATAAGACATACAAAGTTGCTTAACACACCTAAAGTAACCGGTTTTCAGCTTCTCTAAATTGAGTGATTAGGTTAAAAGCCCAGAGTAGAAATCCACAGCTTGTAGTGAACACAAAAATGCCGCGGATAAGTCGCGGTGCTGCCAGCGCGGAACAGAGCCGACCGCAGTCGACCGTAGCCAGCCGGCCGCCGATAGAGGGCCGGCGCACAAAGAATAAATATCAGTTGGCACCGAGACTCCAAGCCCCACGCCTCGTCTCCGCTTTCCTCGCGCGTGCCAATAATTGATGACCCGGCCGTGATCGCCATGTATCAGCCAAGCGACGCCGACAGCCCCATGGTAGCCGTACTTGATGTCAAGCTACCTCCGTTTTGGACTGGCGACCCGGAACTTTGGTTCGTGCAAGTTGAGTCGCAGTTCGCTTTACGCCGCATCACTGCTGACAGCACCAAATACCACCACGTGGTGGACAACCTCCCGCCTGCGACGGCCAGTGAGGTGCGGGACCAACTGCTAACGCCACCCGCAGAGAACGCCTACCAGACGCTAAAGGAGACATTGATTCGCCGTGTCACACCGACAGAGCCCGAGTGTCTCCAACAGCTACTGCGGGAGGCCGAACTTGGCGACCGCCGACCCAGCCAGTTGCTACGCCACATGCAACAACTGGCCGGCGACGCGACATCAAGCGACCGTCATTTGGTGCGGGAACTGTTCCTGCAAAGGCTTCCCACAAGTGTACGGATAGGCCTCGCGGCGTCGGGCGAGACAGACCTTGCCAAGATGGCCGAGCTCGCCGACAAACTCATGGCTGTCACCGTGCCCACAGTCGTGTCGGTGCACGCAGACGCACCGTCCGGCAATTCCTTGCAAGAGATGCGAGAGGAAATCTCTCGCCTCGCAGACACCGTCGCAACGCTGCACTCGAGCGGAAACCAGCGACCACGACAGCGTACCGCATCACAACCACAACAACGTAGGGTGTGCTGGTACCACCGCAAATTCGGCAACGCTGCACGGAACTGCGTGTCGCCCTGTGAAAATTCGGGAAACGCCCCGGGTCAGCACTGAGGGTGACCAGGGCCCCCGCCCCGCCGGACAGTCGCCCATCGGTTTTCTTCCTGACCGATCGGGAAAGAGGTGCTCGTTTCCTAGTCGACACAGGGGCGAAAGTTAGTGTCGTGCCGGCGTCGCCAGCCGACCGCAAACGACCGTGCGCAGCACCATTGCAAGCTGTCAACAATACGACGATACCAACGTACGGGCAATGCTCCCTCTCGCTGGACCTGGGCCTCAAGAGGACGTTTCGGTGGATTTTCGTCGTGGCTGACGTAAAATTTGCCATCCTGGGAGCGGACTTTTTGCGCAATTTTGGACTGCTTGTCGATGTCCGCAACTGGCGTTTACAGGACCCCATGTCACAAACAGAAGTGCGCGGGAAGCCATCCGGGCATCCACCCCTCAGCCCCACGTTCGTAGCACCGCCTGGCGCTACACGATTCACCGGCATCCTCGGCGATTTCCCTGAACTGACGCGGCCACCACAGGCCAGCGCGGCCGTCAAACACAATGTATGCCACCACATTGTCACCACAGGCCCACCAGTTTACGCACACCCACGTAGCCTGTCCCCGCAGAAGCTGCAAGCAGCTCGAGAGGAATTCGACCACATGCTCGAGCTCGGCATAATCCGCCCGTCCGCTAGTCCGTGGGCGTCTCCACTGCACATGGTGCCGAAGTCCACACCAGGAGACTGGTGACCCTGCGGCGACTATCGAGCCCTCAATCAAGCAACCGTGCCCGACCGCTATCCGGTACCTCACATTCATGATGTCACGTCCAGCCTACATGGTGCTGCGATTTTCTCCAAGGTCGACCTCGTGCGGGCTTACCATCAGATCCCCGTGGCTCCAGAGGATGTAGCGAAGACGGCGATAACCACGCCCTTCGGCCTGTTCTAGTTCCTACGCATACCGTTCGGCCTGCGAAACTCCGGACAGACATTCCAGCGTTTTATCAACGGCGTTTTGCATGACCTCGACTTCTGCCATGCATACCTCGACGACCTACTTATCGCAAGCACTTCATCGGACGAGCATGAAGCGCATCTGCGATCCGTGTTTCAGCGCCTGGCGGAGCATGGCATCCTGGTGAACACGGACAAGTGTGAGCTGGGCGCCGAGAAGCTGACTTTTCTTGGCCATGTTGTTTCAAGCTCTGGCATTCAACCTCATCGAGACAAGGTTAAAGCTGTCGAGAAGTTTACACGACCCACCATTAAGCGCCAGCTCCGCGAGTTCCTTGGCCTTGTAAATTACTACCGACGTTTCGTACCTCGGTGCGCGGCCGTTCTACACCCTCTCCACCTCCTGCTGTCGACACACGAAGGTGCTGCTAGGGAGCTGCTTTGGACGGACGACGCCGAAGCGGCTTTTCAAGAGATCAAGAGACACCTCGCAGACGCCACACTTCTCGCCTACCCGCAACCGGGAGTCCCACAGTGCGTCATGGTCAACGCCTCGGACGCAGCTGTGGGTGCTGTCCTTCAGCAACTCAACAAAGGAGTATGGCAACCGATCGCTTTCTTTTCTCGGAAATTGACACCCACCGAGCAGAGTTACAGCACTTTCGGACGCGAGCTGTTGGCCGTCTACGCAGCAATCCGGCACTTTCGTCATTACTTAGAAGGGACGGAATTCTTTGTAATGACTGATCACAAGCCTCTCACCTACGCCTTACGCTCCCTCAAATCTGATGGCGGCACGCACACAGCCCGCGAGCTGCGGCAGATGTCCTACATATCGGAATTCACCACGGACATTCGCCACATAAAAGGAGTAGACAACGCTGTCGCCGATGCTCTGTCGCGCAACCCAGTAAATGCCATCACTCACACGGGAATAGACCTCGCAAAAGTGGCGGCCTCTCAACGCGACGATGACGAACTGCACCGTTTGCAGAAAACATCGACGTCACTCATCCTACAGTGGTTTCCTTTGCCCGGAGCAGGAGACATTTGTTGCGATACATCTACAAGTAGCCCTCAACCATTCGTGCCTGCTTGCCTCCGTCGGGAGGTATACGCTTCGTTACACGAGCTTTCACACCCAGGAATCCGGGCGACCCAGAAGCTGGTCACGGCACGTTTCGTATGGCCTGGAATCAACCGCGATTCCCGACAGTGAACTCGCGAGTGTCTTAGGTGTCAACGGTCCAAGGTTCAGCGTCACACGGTGACACGGTTTGAGACTTTTCCAGGGCCAGATGCTCGATTCGACCACATCCATATGGACATAGTCGTACCATTGACACCTTGCCAGGGCCAAACGTACTTGCTCACTTTGGTCGACCGTTTCACGCGGTGGGCAGAAGCTATCCCGATTCTCGACATGACAGCTGACATGACGAAAATGTTGCTCGCGCTTTTGTCAACCACTGGCGATGTCGCTTTGGTGCACCTTCCTCCATTACAACGGACAGAGGAAGCCAATTTGAGTCTGCGTTGTTCGCCAGTCTGACGAAACTCATCGGCGCCTCACGCATCAGGACTCAGCCTACCACCCGATGAGCAATGGAATAGTCGAGAGGTTTCACCGGCAGCTGAAAGCAGCACTTATGGCAAGTGAACATGACTCTTGGGTGGAAGCATTGCCTATCGTGCTCTTGGGCATACGCACCGCGTGCAAGGCAGATATCGGCTGCAGCGCTGCGGAACTTGTCTACGGCACGACGCTACGTCTGCCCGGTGATTTCTTCGCATCTGGCCAACAGCAAGCTCGCATTTCCGCCAGTGACTACGCATCTCGCCTACGTGACATCATGAACAAGCTTCGAGCTACACCTCCGCGACAGCCCACAGAGAGGAGGACACACGTGAGCAACGAGCTTGAGTCATGTAGTCACGTCTTTCTGCGGAACGACGCTGTACGACGACCACTACAAGCACCGTACGATGGGCCATTCGAGGTTCTCCGTCGTGGGCGGAAGACGTTCACTATCGAAATGCGGGGGCGGCGGGAAGTTGTCTCGTTGGACAGACTTAAACCTGCGTACATGGAAACGCAGTCCATGACACCCACATCCACCCCGTCACCTGGAACCCATACAAAAGTGCCTCGTTCCAGGGCAGCGGTTTCCACCAGGGCGGAAAACGCAGCCACGCCTGATACTCGCACCTACCACACGCGCAGTAGCAGACGTCTAAATGCGCCAAATCACCTCAACCTGTAATCACACGAGTGTTTTGTCGTGTTGGTTCCGTTCGTGTTCTCACTAGGGGGGGGGGGGGTGCTGTAGTGAACACAAAAATGCCGCGGATAAGCCGCGGTGCTGCCAGCGCGGAAC
This sequence comes from Dermacentor albipictus, assembly GCF_038994185.2. Classification (NCBI taxonomy): domain Eukaryota; kingdom Metazoa; phylum Arthropoda; class Arachnida; order Ixodida; family Ixodidae; genus Dermacentor; species Dermacentor albipictus. The sequence continues at coordinate 9,003,863 of NW_027225568.1, forward strand.
AGAGCCGACCGCAGTCGACCGTAGCCAGCCGGCCGCCGATAGAGGGCCGGCGCACAAAGAATAAAGATCAGTTGGCACCGAGACTCCAAGCCCCACGCCTCGTCTCTGCTTTCCTCGCGCGTGCCAATAAGCTGTAGCATCTCCTTTATCATGGAACGAGATCTAAGGCATTGGCTTAAATAGTAGCACTGGCAATGACATTTGTCTTTGCAAGCAGTAGAGCAAAGCGAAGCTTTATATAATGTGCAAATAGATTGACTGTTCAAGAACACGTGAAGGTACAGCCGTACAGCCGTCAGCGTGCTTAACACCAACGCTCCGCAGCGTGGCCTGGACCGGCTTGAACTGACGCCAGCGCTGCGAAGTGTTGTGCTCGGTTATCTCGGTATGTTTGCAGCGGCTTACGATAGCTGGAGCGCAGCTCGATTTAACTGCTCGTCTTGTCTTTCGCTCGTGCCTGACCGGCGGCGAGAGTGCGCTCACTTGACATGTCCGTTTCGCTCGTGGCTGCGCTCTCACGCGCGTCCAGAGAACACGTTGCGGTTTGCTTACCTCGGCAAAACAAAATGGCGGGCGAAAGCTCGTGCGCCTTTCGGGTTTAGCCTCACAGCTGGCGCTTTAAGAAAATGAGAAATAGGAAAAGGAGAGCAAAATGCAGGTTTGTGGCGTTTGTAAAGGTAGGACGAAAAATAAATCTGCAAATCCGGTGGCATTGTTGTTCATGTTCTTCATTTCTTATCCTCTGACAACGCTCATCGGAGCGCTCTCGCGGAGTGCTCTCGCACGTGCCATTCGCACCAAAATTGTGACGCAACCTTTCGTCGTACAACGTTCCGGGTGATGTCGTACACACCTGTCTGTGTGTGTGCGTAGGGTTTCAAATTAAAAAAAGACTGACCGCCTGAAAAAGCAGGCAGATAGCATGCTCTGTGGGAATCGATGTTATGCGAAGCAGTGCGCCTACCTAGTTAACGAAACGACCATGAGAGCATCAAGACGGAAGCGGCTAGATAGATAGATACTGTCAAAGCGGCAAATGTTCGCGAAGAAATGCATCGCATTTATTAAACTAAATTCGCAAACCGCAACCAAACCTCTATGTCTTCCCTAGATGACATTTTCGCCTTCCCATACGTAAGCAGTCTTGAGTGTCTCTGTCGGATCTTTTTCCATAGGAACATACAGCCATTTATAATATTACCCGCAGTTTGCCTTTTTAGAAAACGCGAAAAAAGGAAACGCACATTGCAAAGTGTCAAGCATGACACTCTGAATAAGGTAGGGAACCTGCTGTGTAATTTACCAAGATGCGATGGGGGCGGCGAGTTACCTTATGCGCACTTATAAGATATAAGATGCTACCTTTCGGTACATTGCATCTATGGCCAGAGTCTTTCCAGTTACCCAAAAAGCCAGTTTCTTATCCGAAAAGATGCCACTTAGCGCTTTTTGTCAATAACTAGACATTAAAAGTGGTTTGAATTGCATCCACGCGTCTTTCTTGCTCACGACACGCGCAGCTCTTACGCCCCGACCATGGGTCTTCAGTGCATCGTGGACTAAACAGGAAGCCAGACACTAACCTGCGAGAGCACTCCGATGCGCGCTGTCAGAGAATATAAGAAATGAACGACATGAACAACTATGCCACCAGATTTGCAGATTTATTTGTTGTCCAAACTTTACAAACGCCACAAACCTGCATTTTGCTCTCCTTTTCCTATTTATCATTTCCTTAAAGCGCCAGCTTTGAGGCCAAACCCGAAAGGCACGCGAGCTTTCGCCCGCCATTTTGTTTCGCCGAGATAAGCAAACCACAACGTGTTTTCTGGACGCGCGTGAGACCGCAGCCACGAGCGAAATGTGGCGGAACGGACATGTCAAGTGAGCGCACTCTCGCCGCCGGTCAGGCACAAGCGAAATACAAGACAAGCAGTCAAATCGAGCTGCGCTCCAGCTATCGTAAGCCGCTGCAAACACACCGAGATAACCGAGCACAACACTACGCGGCGCTGGCGTCGGTTCAAGCCGGTTCAGGCCACGCTGCAGAGCGTTCGTGTTAAGCACGCTGACGTCTGTACTTTCACGTGTTCTGAACTCAGGATAATGATTGATGACGTCAAAAAAAAGTTAAACCGTCCTAGAACAAACTGTGTCTGACATCGTAGAGGACCACTTAAATAATTTAGATGAGTGCCAAACTAATGGCCTACAACAAGTAGTTGCGGACACAGTTCGCGCAGAAAGTGCCGAGCTTCAGAGCAGGCTAGAGGATCTTGAAGACCGTGCACGTAGGGAGAACCTAAGTTTTTACGGTCTTGCTGACTCGTCAAGTGAATCCTGGGCTCAATCGGAAGAAAACGTTAAAGCTCTTGTATGCAGTAGCTTAGGTACGCGGTTATCTGACAGCATATCTCGAGCCCGTAGATTTGGAGCATACATAGCTGCTAAGTGTCAACCATAATTGTAAAATTTACAAGCGTTAAAACAAAAGATGCTATGCTTTCTAATAAGGGCAAACTTAAAGGATCAGGTGCGAGTATTTCTGCAAACTTTTGCAAGGCAACACATAATTGCCAAAAGAAACTTACCGAGTACGGCAAGGCAAGCAGACAGCCGTTTTCCTTGCGACACAACAGGATGTTCATAAACAAAAAATGCTTCATGTACTCGCAAACCGATACTCTGTACGAAATTCCCCAGATTGCAGATCGTTCTCCACTTTCGTCAATTGCTTCTACGTCACGGCAGGATAATCCGCCAAAGAGATAGCACAAGTCTTCTAAGATGGGCGTGTCTATCGTGGGCAACATATCTTTTTTCTTTACAAACATTAGAAGTGTCATTCACAAACGAGATGATTTGTCTTCTATCGTTGATGATTGTGCCACAGATGTGGTTGTACTGAAAGAAACTTGGCTTTGAAGTAAAATCGCTGACAATGAAATTTTACACTGTCACAATGATTATAAATTCTTTAGATCTGATCCAAGCGGAAGAACAGGTGGTGGTGTGCTTATTGCAATATCAACACATCATTTCTGTCAAGTTATTCCAGTCATATCTCCACTAGAAATTGTGTGCGTATGCATTTGTTTCGGACGTGACGAAGTAATTATTTGTGCCTGTTACCACACACCTCAGTTTGGTTCTACGTTCTGTGATTCTTTATATGACGCTTTGAATCAAATTCTAGTACGATACCTAAATTCTCCCGTTCTAGTTTTAGGTGATTTTAATTTCCCAGCTATCTTGTGGGATACAAGCATTGCTTTAATTGTACGCATACTAACGAAACTGTAATTTTGTTAATCTCTGTCATGATTTCAATTTAACCCAATTAGTAAAAGAAACTGTGCCAGTTACTACTACCTCGTCAAACGTGCTAGATTTAGTCCTTACTTCATTCCAGATGTGTTTTCAGCATTTACATATTTGCCTGGGCTAAGCGACCGTTGCATCCTTCACTTCTTTGCAACTTTCCTTGCGAGCGAGCACCACAGTACAGCAAAATCATAAGAGATATAATTTATTTATTTATTTATTTAAAGGTACATCACAGGCTCCGGTCGGAGCATTGAGTGATGGGGGATTATACAATAAAATACGTGATTAGCATGAACAAGAACAAAGAAAAATAACATTAAGCAGAACAAAAGAATGCATGATTATACAGTCTCAGTTTGTAAAATGTGTATATAAGCGCTCACGGAAATGTTCGCCGTTAGTGATTGAAACAATGGCATCTGGAAGATTGTTCCAAAGTGTGATGGCTTGTGGCAAAGCCGAGGAATTGAAAGCTTCAGTTTTACCAAATATGCGTTTGATGCTTAGGTGATTAAGAAGGCACCTGGATGTACAGTCGCGGACAGAATAAAATGGACCACGGGATCTCCGAAAACGTTCAATTCCCGAGCAGCCTGCAGCAGTAACCAGTAAAACTGCCCACGACAACGTTGTTAGCATATTCTAGTCAAGGTCCAAAATGCAAATACCAGATAGCGTTGTGAGGTTGCGGAGATATTCAGCTTTTTCTTAGATTTCATGGTCCATAATACTCTGTCCACGACTGTACGTAATCGTTTTTCAAGTGGCAGTAGGGATGGCGTTACGCTGTGAATATATTTGTATATTAAGCATAAAAGAGCAACAGAACGACGAATACTTTACGTCTGGAGTGGAATGCCTAGCTTAATTTTTGTTATACTGGAATGGCGGCTATAATTACGCAAAATGAATCAAGCGGCTCTATTATGTACGGCTTCCAGCACTGAGATTAAATACTCTTGATGAGGCAACCAGATGGATGAAGCAAATTGAAGCTCTGGGCGGACGAAGGTTAAACATGCCAATTTGCGTGTATGAGCTGAGCAATGACGCAAATTTTGACGTAAGTGACCCAGCGTTTGTGACGTTTTAGCACATATGTTGGTGATATGCAATTCCCATGAAAGGTCGGATGTAAGATGCAAGCCCAAGTACTTATATGACACCGCACGGGGCAGTGAAACGTTGTCTATAGACTACGTGAAGTTAGAAAGTGACTGTTTACGAGTAAAGGAAATTGTTCTGCACTTATTCGAGTTCAACATCATAAGCCAGTTACCACACCAGGCATAAAAGCGGCTAAGGTCCTTTTGAAGGTTCAAATGGTCATCATGATTTTCAATAGTGCAGTATACGATGCAGTCGTCACAGTGTATACGATGCAGTCGTCAGCAAATAGTTGCATGCAAGAGGAAAGCTTAGAAGGTAGGTAATTAATATAAATTTAAAAAAAGCAAAGGGCCTAGCACGCTGCCCGGCGGAACAGCGGATGTGACATCAGTCAAGCACACGGCGCGAATTTTGAAGCGGTTGGCTCCGTCGTTCAGTCGAGCACTGGAAGCCATGGCACTAAACGGGGCAGCACCGATGAAGGGGCCGCGTATGTCGGAGGCACAGAGGGAGACGGTGGTCGCCTTTATGAAGCAGCATCCCCAGCTGGCTATAAGATCCAGTGAGCTGGGGCCGCGCTTCACTGTTAGCGACCGCCGACGGCTCTGGCAGCAGCTGGCCGACACGCTGAACAGGCCCTGTCGTCACAACCACTGAGCAGTGACAGGAGTGGTGGCGGAGGCAAGTTTTTGAGGCCCACCACGACGCTGCCGCAATTGCCCAAGAGCAAAGGTGAGTGACCGTCCAATGGTCTGGGCGATTTGTCCTTCGACATTTGCGTGTATTTTCAGAAGCACAGGAGGGGGGCGGCTACTCTGTTTTCGTGGCCGAGTCCTCCAGCTGACCGGGACGGTCCGTCTCCACTGCGTGACCGACCTCCCCTACCAAGAGGTAAGCACACTGCCGCCGTAATATCATGGGTTCCTGAACGGTGCCGGTTTAGAGCTTGCCATTATCTGTAAGTGGTACCTTTAGCGGAATGTGACACCGTTGGTGAACTGGAAAATAACGTAGGAGAGAATGGAAAAGCAGGTAGGTTAATCAACTAGACTCTCAGTTGGCTGCGCTTTCGGGAAAAGGGGCTTTAAGTGATCAACACAGAATTAAAATGCCTTCAGGGAAGTGCACGAGGACGGTAATACATGGGATCATTAAGCACTCATTAATTGCAGAATATTTCCGCAAATGTATAGTACGAAAACTTGTAACATAGGCATTGTAACGAATAGCCACGTAGTGAAGCGACACGCTTGTGACACTTTCCAGCAGGTTGAAGTCCCCACTGCGGCGACGGAAGTGGAAGGAAGAGACGAGGCTGCGGGCGTGCAGAGCACAGCGACACGTAAGCATCAGGGGAATGCGTGTTTTCATAATGCCAAATGTGTGTGCAGTTCGTAAACTTTAATGTGTTTTCTCTACGGCGGCAGATGATCCACCGCGCGGTGCGTCACCTACCGAAAAGGTGGCCGCTGCACCTGGTAAGTTATTGATCCTCAAGCTGTTAAAGAAAATGAGCTCTCGTACTTTATTGAAGTAGCCCAATAAGCCATAACTTGGCCATAGCCACTTTTATTTGTACCATAAAATGCAGTGCAACTGTAGAAAATGCTGCATGCTTTCAGTGTTGCAGCGCCCTGTTCGGCCACCACGTCGACAGCGACCGCGACGGGTGGATACCTTGACGACGATGTCGTCGCAGTGCGCCCGCAGCGTGGAACAGGGCGACGAGATGCTGCAGGTTGGTAGGTCCTTTGGTGCCATTTTACATGAAGGACATAAATATTCTTGATGCTTTGTTAAAAGTAAATCATGAATCTGAAAAACAAATCAGCTTGGGATGTAAACAAGAAATATGCGTTGTATAGAGGGCTCGGTATCGCGTCTTGCCAACGATCAGCCGCCGGGCAAAAGGTTGGTTAGCCCTGACAAGGGCTGTTTGGTGGGGAGAGATGCATTTGAGTAGATGACGGAAGAGTAGTTCCAGCAGGTCTTTGTCTGTCCAAACAAAGAGGGCATAGCTTGTACGCGACGCTTGACACTGCCAAAGGATGCCATCAGGCCAGTGGCTCTTCAACAGAGAGGGAATCGTTGTGCACGTTGCAATGCTTGACAACAGCAGCTTCCAGCCGTAAGCTGGTTGTGAGTAATCAGCTACTCATGCGAACAGTTTCACCATGATTATACATTCCAGGTGCTGCAGAGAATCGAAGCCTCCACCACCCGCCTCGCTGTCGCGGCAGAGCGGACGGCAGCAGCTCAGGAAGGGATCCTGGAGCAGGTGCGCGCCATAGCGCAAGACATCGCTGCGCACCTGCAGCAAGACAGAAATTAATTTATCGTTTTCAATATCATTTTATTTATTTTTGTTGCATCAGTTCCGTTTGTTTTATTTATTTATTTTTTCAGTTTCCTTTATGAGTAATACAGGAGGATTTTTTGGTTTAAAGGTGTAATGCGTGCACCCATTCTTGTTCTGTGGTATTTGCCTCTTTCTATTTATGCTTATCCAGCTGCAATGCCAGCGTGCTTTCTTTATCTACACATTTCGAAGGCGCCTAGTCATTCACACTGGAATCATTACAAATAGTTGTCGATTTCTGTGTATGGGTTTAGTACTGTGATATTTATATTGCCTCACTTTGTTGTAGCTTACTGAACTCATTACGAAGCGTTACCGCATAGTGTTTGCACTGTGATAAATTTCATTTCGGCACAATGAGGCTAAGCTGCAACAACTACAATGCGCCCTTTTATCAGAGCAGCCAACTAGTCACTTTTTAAGTTGCATAGTTTCACAAATCAAAATGACCATCATCATTGCACCACGCCAGTGATTGGTTTCCTCTAGTCTTCGTTCCAAGGGAGTCATTGCAAGAATAACCTTCACGTGTGACACTGATTGTAGAGCCAATTATTCATGTTTTATGTAACATGTTTCATCACAGCTGGCAAGTGCACTCACCTTTTTACAATTATGATTAAGCTGTTGTTTAGCATCGCACTACAATTGCTGCCGAGAAATGAATGCTTCTAGTCAGTGACTCATAACACTGACAAGGGAACGGACATACCTGTGAAAGTCATACTTTCTTGCAAGGTCACGTAAATGTAACTGCAAAATTTATGTGCCGCGGTGAAAACGAATTGTGTGACGCTGATGTTGCAATGTTGTCACATGCTTTGCTACCTGAAGCATGTTGTACTACAAGGTTTGTGACGTACTTGTCATCATAAAGTGCGATAAAGTTGACCTATCTATTTTTTGCGCTTTTACGTTAATTTACGTCTACCCAATTGGACATGATGTGACGAGTGTAATGTTGTCAGTACACTCAGCGTTACGTATTGTGACGGCTCACTGGAGACAAAGGCGGAGATCGATATTTATAGAGATAATTAGGGCAAGCGCTCAGTCCAGACTTCTTCTGTAGCGCCTCGCTTGCACACACGAGGTAGTCGTCTTCATCGTCAACGTTGTTGGGCACAGATGGCGTCGTAGCATTTGCCCCCCTCCAGAAGGAGCATCGTCCCGATGCTCGGCGGGTAGCATCCGGTGTCCAGCAAACCAGAGGGTGCCATTGTCATTCAGAAAAATAAGCTTTCATGCGCACCACGTGCACAGTCTCAGGCAGGTCCTGACGGCGCCTCGAGCAGGATGGGCTGTCAGGAACGACTTCATAGTTGAAGTCGCTATGGCGTCGTAGAACCCTGTATGGTCCGAAGTATCGGCGCAGAAGTTTCTCCGCGAGGCCTCGGCGGCGTACTGGAGCCCAAACCCAGACTCTTTGGCCGGGCTGGTAGACGACGCATCGATGGTGTTGATTGTAACGACGGGCATCACGATCTTGCTGACTAGCTATGCGAACGCGCGCGAGCCGTCTTGCTTCTTCGGCGCACTCTTAAAATCTGCGGTGTCAGTCTCGCAATCGCTGTAATCATGAGGAAGCATAGCATCCAGCATTGTAGTCACTTCTCGACCGTGAAGGAGACTGAATGGCGCCATTCTTGTTGTTTTTTGCCGAGCCGTATTATAAGCAAACGTTACGTAGGGTAATATTTGGTCCCAGTTCTTGTGTTCCACATCGACATACGTACACAACCTGTGTGCGAGAGTCTTGTTGAGGCGCTCCGTAAGTCCATTGCTTTGCGGGTGATACGCTGTCGTCCATTTGTGTGCCGTGCCACTGAGGGTGAGTACAGTTCGCAAAAGTTCAGCCGTGAACGCGGTTCCTCTGTCGGTTACGATGATCGCTGGAGCACCGTGCCTCAGGACGATGTTTTGGATGAAGAACTGTGCGGCCTCGGCTGCTGTGCTGCTAGGAAGTGCCTTGGTTTCAGCATATCGCGTGAGGTAATCTGTCGCGACTATGATCCACTTATTTCCGGCAGCAGATATTGGGAATGGGCCCAAAAGGTCCATCCCAATTTGTGCAAGCGGTGTTTCCGGCACTGGAACTGGATGTAATAGACCGGCAGGTTTCGTAGGTGGCACTTTTCGTCGCTGACAGTCAAGGCACGTTCGAACGTAGTGCTTCGCCTGTGCTGCGAGCCGTGGCCAGTAATACTTTTCTTTGATCCGTGCTAATGTTCTTGTGTGGCCTAAGTGACCTGAGGTAGCTTCATCGTGACAGGCCTGCAAAATTTCATTGCGGATAGGTTTAGGGACGACAAGTAGATTTCTCTTCCCTGTTGAAGACAAGTTCTTCCTAAAAAGAACACTGTTGCGTAGGCAGAATGATGACAGGTGCCTTGAGAACAATCTGGGCTTGTTTGTGGTGCGGCCTTCTAAGAAATCAATTAGTGACGCGAGCTCCTGGTCTTCTTGCTGTTGTTGAGAGATGGTGGCCGCCTCAACAACTCCTAAAATGCCTGCGGATTCGTCATCATCTCCGCTTGACGACTCGATCGGCGATCTGGAAAGGCAGTCAGCGTCTAAGTGCAGCCTTCCCGATTTATAGACCACTGTCATGTCGTACTCTTGAAGCCGTAGGCTCCAGCGTGCCAAACGTGCAGATGTATCTTTCGTGTTGGTCAACCAACACAGAGAATGGTGGTCACTTATAACTTGAAATGGGCGGCCGTATATGTATGGGCGGAACTTGGTAACTGCCCATACTACAGCCAAGCATTCCTTCTTTGTGGTGGAGTAGTTCGACTCGGCACGTGACAATGTTCTACTCGCGTAAGCGATGACTCGCTCAGCGCCGTCTTGCTGCTGAACAAGGACCTCGCCAAGACGCCAAGATCGGTGTGGATTATTGCCGGCGCATCCGTGTCAAAGTGGGCAAGAACAGGCGGAGTTTGTAGACGGTGCTGCAACTCGTTAAATGCTGCCTCCTGCTTCTCGCCCCACACAAACGTGACATGTTCTCTGGTTAAGCAGGTGAGCGGTGAGGCGATGCGTGCAAAACCCGCAATAAATCGCCGGTAATATGCGCATAGGCCCACGAAGCGTCTGACTGCCTTTTTGTCTGTAGGCCTTGAAAACTTTGCGACGGCTGCGATTTTCTCAGGATCAGGTCTGACACCTGTGTGACTTACTACGTGGCCCCAAAAACTGTAGTTCTTCATAGCCAAAGTGGCACTTTTCAGGTTTTAAGATAAGCCCAGCGGACCGTATGGCTTGAAGAACCGACCGTAGCCGTCTGAGGTGTTCATGAATTGTGGCAGAATAAACAATGACATCGTCTAGGTAGACTAAGCAAGTCGTCCACTTAAGGTCTGAGAGAACAGTATCCATTAGTCTTTGGAACGTGGCTGGGGCTGAACACGAACCAAAAGGGAGAACTTTGAATTCATAGAGCCCATCAGGCGTTATAAAAGCAGTCTTTTCGCGATCCCGTTCATCGACCTCTATTTGCCAGTATCCACTTTTTATGTCCATCGATGAGAAGTACCGTGCATGCCGTAACCTGTCGAGGGAATCGTCGATGCGTGGTAAGGGATACACATCCTTTTTTGTAACCCGATTGAGCTTGCGATAATTGATACAAAACCGCAGGCTACCATCCTTCTTCTTAACGAGTACCACGGGCGATGCCCAAGTGCTTTTTGACCGCTGAATGACATCTTCTAGCATTTTCTTGACTTGCTGCTGTATTGCTTCACGCTCTTTCTCAGCCACGCCATACAGATGCTGTCGGATGGGTATTGCTGTTTCCTCCGTAATAATGCGGTGTTTCGTCAGTGGTGTTTGACGCACTCGGGACGTTGTAGAGAAGCAGTCCTTAAAATCGTCAAGCAGTTCTCTGAAACTTTGTTGCTGTTGCGGCGCTAAACCTGGGTCAACGTCGACGACGGGTGCATGTGGCATCGTATCGGTGGTCGATTCCTCTTTTACAGCAAAGCAGTGTTGGACGTGGTCAATTTCATCAAATTATGCCACAGCGGTGCCTTTACTAATCTGCCGGCGTTCATTGGTGAAATTTGTCAGAAGTACCTCTGTGCGACCACCGATTAGGCTGACGATACCGCGAGCGATGGTAACACCTTGATGGAACAGAAGTGCAGTTAGTTGTTCGGCTACACCGTCCTTGTTAAACTGTTCTCCGCAACTGACGGAGACAAGACTGCATGATAGTGGTGGTATGCAGACGTCGTCGTCGGCAACACGTAAGGATGTACGTTGGCGCTCTTCGCCGTGGCTCGTCTCTGTATAGTTGACAAGGTTATCTCGCCGTCCCGTATGTTAACCACGGCGCCGTACTCCCGCAAGAAGTCCATTCCAAGGATGAGTGATCTGCAGCACTCTTTTAAAATCATAAAAGTGGCGACAAAAGCTGTATTTCCTATCTGGAGTCGTGCAGTACATTTTCCTGTAGGTGTAATTATCTGGCCCCCGGCATTTCAAATATAAGGGCCCGTCCATTGCATTTGGACTTTCTTAAGCCGGTCTGCCAAGTGCTCACTCATTATCAAAAAGTCTGCGCCAGTATCAACTAAAGCTGTCACGTCGTGCCCATCAATCGTTAACAGTAGGTCGGCACTCACAAATTCGTCGGCGTCCCGTTTCTCCGGTTTGCTCTGCTCACTTCTCTGTAATGTTGGGGGACTTTCGGCGGTTCGATGACTTGCACCCTTCTCCCTGGAGGTCACCGATTTCAGTTTCCCCGTCGTGGGCTTGGAGAGCGGCCTTTCACCACGTCGGTTAAACGGCGACGGTTCGGCGAAGAATAACGCAACGGAGACGGTGAGCGCGACCGGAGGTTAGCTGGGCTACCTTGTTCCGAAGTGACACTATCGTCGAAGCGTCGATGTCTCTCTGGAAACTGTCGCGGAGTGGCAGGTGACATTTCCTGGATACCACCCTGGCGATGAGAGCAAAAACGATAAATGTGCCTGGTTCGCCACATTGAAAACACAATGGTCGGCGATCAGCATTGCGCTATACGTCGGTCCTGCGAAGCTGGGGTCGCCTGAAATGCTCCCTCTGTATCCAGGCAGCAATAGGTGGCCGCTGGTGGTACTGCTGTACTGGTCCGGTAGAAAGCGGGCGACGAACAGCGTGTGCGTAGCTGTATGCGCGTGGCTCGAAGCGTGGCTCGGGACACGGTTCAGGGAGTGGTTCAGATGATGCTAATGCTTGCTGGATTTCTTGGCGGACAACTTCAGCGACCGAAGCAACAGTGAACCCCCTTCGGTGTCGCAGTTTGTTCGCAATCTCCTCGCGCACAATGTCTCTTATTATTTCACGCACCGAAGCCTCGTCTGTCACTGTTATTACTGCGGCTCCTGCAGGCGCATCGTTATTCAGGCGTTCGTATTGCCGGCAACGCTGCTGCAGCGCCCGCTCGATTGCTGTGGCTTCCTTAATGAACTCTTCTAATTTTTAGGCGGGTTACGCACGAGACCAGCGAATAGCTGTTCTTTGATGGTGCGCATGAAATGGCTCAGCTTCTTCGAATCAAGCATGTTGGGATCCGCGCAGCGAAACAAACGAGACATGTCCTCGGCAAACATCGAAACACTTTCGTTGGGCTTCTGAATGCGCAACTCGAGAAGGCGTTGTGCATTATCTCGGCAATCAGTGCTTCCGAAGGTGTCAAGTAGCCGACGGTAAAATTCGTCCCACATTGCCAAATGTGCCTCGCGATTTTGGAACCACGTCCTTGCGCTACCTTCAAGAGCGAAGTACACATCGGAAAGCTTCTGGTCCGGACGCCACTGATTGACCTTAGCTACGCGTTCGTACTGGTCTAGCCAGTCTTCGGCGTCTTCATACGTGTCACCGTGGAAGCTAGTGGGGACTAGATTGTTTTGAACAGTCACCTGTGTAGGACTTGCAAGCGCCATTTCCTGAGTTGGTGAGGTGGCTAACAATGTTCCTTAGAAGAAGCCGAATTCCGGGCACAGACCTTGCAGGTGGCGGCTTGCGCGGTGGACAGGTGTCTCGACGCGTGGATGATGTCTTGAAGGGCTGGATTCAGGGCTACTCGCAGGAGTTGTCCCTATCATTAGGTGATGATGCGATACCCCGCACCTCCACCAGTGTCACGGATCACTGGAGACAAAGACGGAGACCGCTAGTTAATAGCGATAATTGGGGCAAGCGCTCAGTCCAGACTTCTTCTGTAGCGCCTCGCTTGCACACACGAGGTCGTCGTCTTCATCGTCAACGTTGTTGGGCACAGATGGCGTCGCGGCAATATTGTTTGTGTTTGAATCCGCATTCATTACACTTTACTTGCTTGCCTCGCCTGCGTATTTATGCTTGCACAGAAGTTTTGATACACCTAGCACAAGAGATGGCTAGCAAGCATATTTCCTCGCTCCTACCAATGTACACTGAGCGTCCGAATGCACAGGATGCAGCGGTTGCGTTCATTCTGGTGTGTTTTATGAAAATTTTGCGAACCTTTGTCTGATGGTGACCATAAGAACAGAGTGCCAATCATATGTACTGCTTCCATCAAGTCTGTCATGACTATGATGGGTCAAGGGATAATTCCATTTCATATTTCATGTGACATTTAAGGAAAAGGCTGCACTTTCACGTTGCTACCGTGTTTCATGTTGCACTAGGAAAGAAGTACTTTGTGCCAGTTGCCCATTACTGTAACCACCAACTATGGCAAAACAAACGCATGTTTGGACATGAGTAGAAAGTAACAACTGCTGCATCTACAGAAAGTGGCATATCACAGGATGCACACAACACATACAAGCCGTTGTAGCGTCGTATTTCTAATGTTACACGAGGAAAGAAGCACTTTGTGATGTGCATATTGCACAAAACAATGCTAGCTTGGGAGCAGCAGCAAATGCAGTTCTTCACAGATGAAGGCGCATGAAGCATTGCCTTAAGATCGACTCCTTCGCGAGTACTACTGTTAATAACTGGCAGCCTTGGAAACTCTTGCATAGTGACGAGGGTACAATTGTTTCCGAGTCCGCGGCTGTGGCATTCTATTTAAAGGATTCTTTGTATAAGTGTACTTCGTTTGTGTTTATATCATAATCTGTCGGATGTGTGGATTTGAAACATTGACCATCCGTATGGAGGTGCACTTGTGTAAACAAATTTCTTTATGTATTTTCCGCTGTACAAACACAGCCCTGTGATAGCCTAAGGGCACTGCAATTAGTATAAATAAATTAGGAATTTTGAAAACTCACCATTCCTGTGTCCTTCAGAAAAGGTTGACAACGGCGCTGCGCTGCTGCCTTCCTCTGAGGAACACGTCGTGCAGTGCCAGCCCCTGGATGTCTTCTGGCTCCTCTGGATCCTCAGCTGGTGGCACTCCCACACCATAATCGTCCAATGTCCAGTCGCCCGCGTCCAAGGCAATGTTATGGAGAGCAACGCACGCATAAATGATTCGCGCTGCTCTATCGGGGCTGTATAGCAGTGTTTGCTTTATAGCGGAACTTGCTTTTCAACACCCCGATACATCTCTCCACAACATTACGCATGGATGCGGGCTCCCGGTGGTAGTGGCCGTCAGAGGTGGTGCCGGCATGGCTGCCAGGTACTGGAAGAAGAAGCCATGGCTCGAGGGGATATCCTCAGTCTCCTATTACAGAAAGTGACAGCTGAGTGCTCTGCCCTAGTTAGGGGTACGCATTACAAATACTAACCAAGCAGATACTCGCCAGGCTGCAGTTGTGCGGCTAGGCGTGCAAACAGTGGGTTATGCTGTCACAACTAAGAGTCGTGACACGCACCAGGGAACCGGGGGTCCACAACAAGAATGCGAAGTTCCGCGTTGCACACCTGCAATGGGGAACAATACAAGATAGCGCTGCAGATATGCTCGAAATCCGTTTTGGCATTCATATGCAGAAAAGAATACATGTACGCTGGTACAAGTAGTAGACTGTTTCAGCCATAGGCGTGCACAGGGTCTTGCATTTGGGGGGGGGGGGAGGGGGGCAATGGCGGAACTCTTCTTCCGTCAAGTCTTCAAATGCAGCATCTACCTCGGGTCGTCGTCTCTGCGCGACTGGAGCAGCCGCACAGGTGACACAAAAAGGCATGGCAGGGAAAAACGCCATATTCTCCAACTGTTGGGAGCGCGGAATCGGATTGAACCGGATGCGAAAGATGCTAACTGTCCCAAACGCTTATGTTCTAATCCAATCCAAGCCATCTGGTAGCCGTTCTAATCCGTTCCATCGATTCGGACGGACTCTGCGTCCGTTCCGTGGCGTTCGTCCGTTAGCAGACGACACGGAATGATTGACAGCAGCATGACGTCACAGCTCACGTGACAATTGACGTCATTGCGTTCGTCGTGGTTCAAATTGACCAATCGTGTGCGGCTCTATGGAACGGACCACCTCCGTTCTATTTTGGAACGCGTACAAAATAGCACCCCAAGTGTGAGAAGGAGAACAGACGGGGCCAGTGCGAAAAGAGTAATCGGCTAAAGGAGACATGCGTAATCTTACTTGAATACAGCCAATGTTTTTTTAACATTATTTAGTTTTGTCCCCGTGTGATTTATCCGCTGTTATTCGAGCCCTAAGGTTTAAAGTTGTAGCATCTTCGTTAAATGGGAAAACTACTACAAGGTAATTTGTGTACGAAGGCAAAATTGTAGCAGCCATCATCGCCTTCCACCGTTGTAACGCGCTTCCGCTTTTCCTTCTTTCAAGCAGAATCAAAATGCTGCTTTCATATTTTTTTTTCATTTTCGTAGCCTTAGACGCTTTATCCCTTCGGCAACGCTCGGCCAGCAGCATGCATTTGCACCGTCATGCGGTAAGAGCCGCATGTCCAGATATATTCACCAGGCACTACGCCCTCTCACGTGCCATTCTCGCTGCAGCCGACCTTGAACATCCATCGCACACTTGAGAACAGCACAATAACGGTGCGCAAGCGCCCCGTCAGGTGGCATTTTTTTCATATTTCGGGGGCTTTCTTTGGAGCGTGGCAAAAAAGACCACGTGAGATATATCGTGTTGGAAACAATTTATTGAGGGGTTTCTCAAGGTGCTCTATAACTTTGCGTATCACACTTGGGGTCTGCAGCCAATACTTAAAAAATTGGTTAATTAAACATAACTACTCCGTTAAGGGGAAAATAAAAAAATTGCCTGAGTAACTCTAGGCCAGTGCCAACATTATGCTTTCGGTTCAATTCGCGTACGGAGTGCCTTTCATTTTTAAAACCTTGGCTCAAATTATGTGGGACAACCTGCATACTGTACCGCTTGTCTTTCACATAACTATGGTCTACTTCTACTTTATATTTTTTATGATTACGCTTCAAGACTGTCATGTGACGCTTCCTCCTATTGTTTTCTTTCTCCGTGGCCCGAGTAGCGGAGTCCATTAAAACATACCGGTAACCAAGCACACTGAGCCGAGTGCACCGAGCAGAGTTACGAGATGCAAGGTGAAGTGAATGGTTTCAAGGAGAGTTGCACTGCGAAGGCTGGCTGCACGTCGTAATGCTTCCTGCTGGTCTATTTGCTTCCTCGATGACGGGTCTATCCTGCACAATTCCAGTAAAAAAAACAGTGTTCCATGATTGCAGTGCAAGCGTGTCAGCGTTATGCAAATGAACGTCATGCAAGCGGCGTGCTTACCGACGGAGTCACGATGCTGTGACTTTTGGCGGAAAATGAGCTTAAGTGTGACTAGCCTTGTATGCAAGAGTGACGAAGACTCTAAGGCAGCCGGAGAGACTACGAGTTCAACAGTAAATCCTTCTCTTCGTTTTTCTGATAGTTTGTTGTTGTTGCCTATCACGTGTGTGGCACCTACCCACGATGGGGGACTGGCGAAGAAGTGGGTGGATTATTCCAAATTAATATGGAGCATAAATTTCCGAATATCTATGGAGTTAGCATTGAATAGCGTAGAATTACCTGCTAAAATAAAATCAGGAAGGTCATATCGAATGAGTAATAATTGTTTAAAGGTGCAAAGTACAGGTACAAAGTACAAGGTACAATATATATATATATATATATATATATATATATATATATATATATATATATATATATATATATATATATATATATATATATATATATATATATATATATATATATATATATATATATATATGCAGAGAGAGAGAGAAAGAGAATTTAGCAGGGCATTCGTTTGGATTAGGTCAGAAATGTTTCGACAGCGAAGCCAGCATCCCTGTGGCTGAATCCCAAAGTGGACGCCCTGAGCAAATTCAAGAACAGCAGGTTCTGTCAATTAAGTCCAGGCCAATTTTTCGAAAATGTATTTCCAACAATCTTTTTCTTGCCACACTAAAGCGGCGACAAGATAGAAGAAAGTGGTGTATCATCTCCTCCTTATTACAAAACGAGCAGAAGGGTAAGGGAACCAAGCCGGACCTTTGTAACTAGAAATTCAGGGAGGGAATGCGGCAACGTAATTACGTGAGAGAGACCTCAAGCATTTTTCTGTTACAGGCTTTTTTAGGCTTGTAGCGCAGCTCAGAACGAGCAAAAAGGAAGATGTTTATTGTTTTCCACTCAAGTGCGGGCAATGTTACGTCGGTCAAACTGGCTGATGTCTGAATGATAGGCAGCGCAAACATTGTTACAATGCTAATAATTGTATTACAGCTAGGGGTTTCTTACGCAGCGCTGCAAAACGTGCAGTTGCGAACCTGTTTTAGAAGAATGCGTCATTCTAGGTCGTAGTCATTATAAGCTTAAAAGAGGAATCATTGAAGCAAAAGCTACCATAGGTCTTGGCCATGCATTTGTAAGCTCACCTTCATTATCGTTATCAAGCAATGAACTGGCGTATCTCGGACTGCCGCCACAGGCTCTCTGAATATGTTTTTCCACATAGTTGCTTTTGGTTTTGTTGCTTGGTTTTGTGTTGTCTCTTCGTGTCACGTGCTTCGCTGAGTGTATAAGTAGCCTTCTGAGTCACGATATAAACCATCAGTTGGAAGTTGGCGCTCACTCTGTTCTCCGTTCCTTTTCATTACCCCTTCCACCTTCTTTTTTGCTCGTTCTGAGCTACGCTACAAGCCTAAAAAGTAATGACACACCAACTCACCTAAACTGCCACGCTTTCGTGTTACAGGATTCGCTACGCCAGGGAAATGCCAAGTGCTTATAACCTGGAGAGGCAGTCCGAACTGGGTTTGATAAGGCTTTTCTACTTGATCGCATCCGAAATCTAGCCGCCGTGATCCGTACTGTCACTGGTAAAATAGAAAGAACATGGCCGGAAATTGATGCCTTTGCATGGGCAGTCTCATTAAAAAACAAACCTTTATGACCACGTACCCAAATCAAATGGACACATTGCACATGAGCAGGAACTAGAAAGTGGAAGAATTTTAGCATATGTGAATCATTAATAGCGGTAAGGGAATAGCATACAGAAAGGAAGTCACTAAGAATAGCAGCTGTTGTCGTCATTTTGTCTAATTTGCGTAAAACTAGGATTACTGCTAGAAACTCGGACAGAAAAATAGGCACAAAATCAGGTAATCTTAAAGAAAAAGATCAGTTGAGTGTAGGACAATACATTCCAATGCCAGTCTTTTGCTCGCACTGTGATGCATCTGTCGTAATGATAATGTTTGTTTCTGGAGTGCTTAAGTGGTCTTGCAAAATGATGTTTAAGATGCGGTAAGGTAGCATAGTTTCGCGTGGTTTGGGAAAATGTCATGGAATTTGATCTCCGCGTAGTTTGAAGGCGTATTATTAGGAAGCACATCGCGAATTCGCACAAGTATTATCTGGGGCGTATGATACCTGGGCCAATGAACGGAAAAAGATAATTCTGGATCAGAGATGAAAATTATTTGAGGACAGCTTAATGGTTATCCATGTAGTCGCAAAAAAGTCTGAACCGTCAGAAGGTGAAATCGCCATAAAATGGATGGGATTCTCGCTTCCTGGTATAATACGGCATTTGCAGCGTATTTTGAAAGACCTAAGCACAGCCGTAGCGTCACTCGTTCTTATAAAACTGGCGGCCGAAGCTTGTACGATGGAACACCTGAGAATAAAGCACAGCCGCCAGCCTTACAGTTCCCTTAAATACGACTGCAAAATTTCGTAAAGGGAGTATGCCACTAGCCATACCAAAACCGGCAATGTCATCAGCATAAACGTAGGTAATGACACCGGGGTGAACGGGTATTCTGCTCAGTAAAATATTAAATAATACTGGTGAAAGTACCGATCCCCGAGGCACACGTCTTGTTTGCTTATCTTTACTAGAAAAATATCCACTTCGAAATCATATGAATTCCCTGTCTTTTAAAAATTTATGCATCCATGCTACAATATAGCCTAGAAAGCAATGGCCCTGTAACCGATCTGTTAAATTTGTATGTTCAATGCTGTCATAGGTTTTACATAGATCAAAGGTAACTAAAGCCCTATATTTTTTTTTCTGTCTGGCGATGTTATAGTGAATTTCAAGGTCTACATATGCGTGCCATATGGAATAGCCAGGTCTAAAACCAATTTGACAAAAGACTGAACAATTGATTTCCGTCAATAAACTCTAGTATATGCCCGCGAAGCAATATTTCAATAAGTTTCACTATGTTTGATGTCAACGAAATTGGTCTGATGTTGGCGACAGTATACCCTGCCCCATGCTTTTTAAGTAACGGAATAATTTTGGCAATCTTCCATTCTTGTGGAATCCAATGGGCATTATTAACAGAGTAGTTTAGCAACTTCAGAAGCTCACTTGGAACTTCTTGAAAAAAAAATTTTTAACATTGCATTTGTTATTCCGTGTGGGCCAGGCGCTGTAGTTGGCAACCGTAACATGACCTGTGCTGCTTCCGAATAGGATATCTCTTTGTAATCCGAGAATCAGGAGTAAAAACAGAAGTTTGAGGGCGCGTTGTGAACCGTCTTTCCAATTCTTTAGCCAATACCTCTAAGGACGGCCGCATTTCCTGTGAGGTATAGACGATTGAGCATACATTAACGCTCATTGGGAGTCTGTTTATAAAACGAATGTAATTAAATAAAGCACGTTTGTTTTTGCATTTAGGTAAATATTCGAAATGTTTCTTATAGCACTCATCTTTTGCGTGCTTAATAGTACGTTTAAAGGTTGCCAAAATAAACTTACAGCCTTTCCAATTTTGTGGGCTCTGGTTATGTAGAAGTTTTTTCCAAGCAGCTTTCCTTCATCGATAAACTCGTGCGCACTCACTGTTCCACCAGGGACTAGATGACGTACGCTTAGCTGTCTGAATTACGAATTCAGACTTTTGTCGGGACATCTGTAACGCTGAACAAATATTCAAGCCAATTTCATTACTATTACTATTCATTACTACTCATTACATGTAATTACTATTAGTTAATCATGCAATGGTGGAACGCAAGCAGTTTTAAAATTTTTTGCAATTACCAAATATTTTGCCTTGTCGTTCAGCTGATGTTAAAGGGCACGCTACTTCAAAGCATACCGGGAAATTATCATTGCTTGTAGAGAAAGCCATCGTAGTCCAAGGTGTCACCGCGACACTTGTGCTAGAAAACGTCAAATCTAACACTGAGCGAGATTGCCCACGGACAAATGTAGGTCGTCTGATAATCAGGCATGAAAGATTTTTATCTATTGTCCAGTCCTATAGACGTGTCCTACATGCATCTGTTCTGTAACCCCATGACATGTGATGCGAGTTGACGTGAGCAGTAAGGATGACTTCATTTTTGCAGCTGGCAAGCGCACTATCCAATTGATATGTACTGTGTACGCCCGCAGGGAAATAAGTATTTATAATCGAAAATGAACAGTAGCCTGGAATGCTAAGGCGCAGTGCCAAAAGTTTCACATTCCGGAAACATTAACTTGAAAGCTATTTTCGCCTTGTGACAGAATTTAGATGACAGCAAAATCATTAAACCACCTCCTAGTGAAATGCGATCTAATCGAAAATCTTTAAAATGAAAATTTTTCGCAGGAGTAAGCCAGGTTTCTTGTAAGATTGTGACGTCAGGATTAAGATGAGTTGTTAAGCAATTTAAGTCTGTTGAAGCAGAAAACGAAGGAACGACAGTTCCACTGTAGCACTTTTTAAAAAAGCTATGTTGATGATATAATTCATCTACTTACTTCAGCGACTACCATCGCAATGTACTTTCTTGGATGCCAGAATGAGAAATAGGATTACCCTTTATGTTTTTGGTATATGGACAAGACGCAGTTACTGGAGATTCAGTTCGCTTTTGCGGCCTGGTATAATTACTTGTTTCCACGTCAGCCTGCGAGTCTGACTGACGCGAAGGACAAGGATCGAATGCAACAAATGTTGGATCCGATCTGGTACTCGGCGCTGGGACTGAACTCGCAACCTTTTCTGCAGCACAAGCAATGGATTTGGCGATTGGTGTTGCAGCTGTTTGCAACAGCTGTGCCATCTCTGCAGTAAACACTTAGGAAATACATTCGGTAACACTGGTGACAATATGCTGCATAGCATTAGTCATTGCTTTTTCTACTGCTGATTCAATGAGTTTAGAGAAGTTGTCTTCATGTAAAGTAGATTGCCTCGCAGGGACGCCAGCGTTTCCAAATGCTCCTTGACGACTGCAATAGCTTCTCGCCGCGAACATCGTCACCTGTCAATTATCTCGAGTACCTGTATTTAATTAGCTTTTGCCGAGTAGTTTCTATAGTCAGCCGCATGGTTTCCTCCACACAGGCAGCACGTTTCGGCATCAACTGTGCACTCATTAGGGGAATGATCCTCACCACAGGCGCGACAGTGTGCATTTGATTTGCAGCCTCCTGCACGTGGTCAGAACGCCAACAGTTCCGACACTGAAGTGGACGGGAAGCGAGAGGTTTCACACCAAAAATAGGTGGCCACACTTTTAGTTCAGATGGGCAGGACATGCCAGCAAACGTAGCAATAACCAATTCAGTGGCAACTTTTTCCCTGTTTGCGAGTCGGTTACATCAGTATGCAGCTATGACGTTAGCATCAGACAGTTTCTCCAGAGTCTCAGTTGGGCTCAATCGAGAGTCTACGCCCTGGACAATTGCCTTTAGTGCATGCTAGATGAGGAGGAATAAACGCACTCACCGGGACAGATGCGAAAGTCTTACGCTTCAGGAGGTCAGCAGCACAAGTCGAAACTGATGACCTACAAACAATCCCACCTCTTCCAAATTGTCGGACATCGCTTATCATATGGAAATGGCGTGTCATGGCTTGGAGCTCGGCCTGGACAGCCTGTGGGTTGTTCAGCCGGATGAATCCAGCGCTTGAGGGTACCAGCGCGGCAGGGATGCTGCTAACACCGCTGCGGAAGAAAGATTGCAAAGGGAAATCATCAGGAGAAAGGGAGGCTGGCCAAGAGCTGGGTCCTTGCCCAGGATAGTTTTTAGACATCAGCGCTGCTTCAATCACTGGGTAAGTCCTACTAAAGTAAGGTGAGTAAGATAACTAGGTCAAATCCACCAAAAACTCAGCCAAACTACCAAGCAAGTTCCAGCTTGGGCCCCTTCTTCGCTTCTGCAACATAGAGAGCCTGCAACAAAGGCTACTGTTGTTGCCTATCACGTGTGTGGCTCCTACCCACGATCGGGGATAATTCCAAATAAATATGGAGCGTAAATTTCCGTATACCTATGGAATTAGCATTGAATAGCATATAATTATCTGTTAAAATGAAATGAGGAAAGTCATATCGAATGAGTAATAATTAATTTAAAAGTACAACAAAGACTGGACCAACAAAGCGTGTGGCGCTTTGTCTTCGTTATCGTTCAACTTTGCGGAAAGAATTCCTCATTATAAAGAGAAGTCTCAAGTCGCCAGCGCCAAGAAGATGAAGACGACGGAGACCTCGTAACCGCGAAACTCTTGAAAGACTCAATAAAAGTTTGCACTCACTCACTCTTCACTATGCTTCATCGTTTCCGACAACCTTACTCGTGAGTGTGCAATAATTAGGTACTTTTGGTATGACCACGGCTTCAACTACAGGCAGGGTCTATGGCCCGGAACCCCCTAACAAGAAACATGCTGAGGGGGATGGGCAATTTACCTTATAGCTTTAGACGAGACGCAGTAACATTGTGGCATTTGCTTTACACCACGCGACTTGCTTGCGTGCTTCACGTGTTTGATATCTTGTAACTGGCTGGCTGCATAGATTTGGTGCGCACACGTCGACCTATGGAGCCGAATTCATTTGGCTCGTTACCCAATACCATATGGAGCTCTAGTTACAGTAGACATTAATAAAGGGTACGATAGTGGGGAATATACCCTATATTAATAAAGAGGATGCGGGATATTGGATTACCTGAATACTTCGTAACGTGGACAGCTGAGTTCTTGCAGGGCAGGGAGTTTTACTGCGCACAAAGTGGAATTTCATCGGGAAAATTGAGACAAACGCGCGGGGTGCTTCAAGGCGCAGTTTTATCCCCGCTGTTGTTTAACATCCTACACAGCTCCATTCCTTATCATCAGAACGTAAGCACGTATGTTTGCGCTGATGATATAAGGTTTTTTTGCTTCGTAAAGTGATATTAAGCCACTTTAGGAGAGCTTACAGGAATTCTTACGTGAGCTAGAAACATGGCTGCACAGTATGCGCTTGTCCCTTAATGTAAATAAGAGTGCTGTTTTTGTCTTGCCTCTACAAGACCAAGTTGTAATGTCCCTTTGATACCGCCATTCCACTATTCCACAAGTGAAAACAGTCAAGTACCTTGGAATTATTCATGATGGAAATCTTAACTGACGTCATCATATTGAACATATAACTTAAAAATCTTCCCGTGCAACGGGGATATTAAGAAGGATAATCAATAATCGATGGGGCATGCGCAGAGACACACTCATAGTGATTTACCACCATGTATGTCGGACCTATACTAGGGTTCGGCTGTGCGTTATCCTCCGACGCCTCTGCTTACAAGCTACGTCCACTAGTTTCGCTGGAACGGGAAGCGCTTCGCTTATGCCTGGGGCTACCAAACTTTGTACCAAGCACTGTTCTATACAATCAATCACGAATACCTTCCCTTGAAATTAGATTTGGAATACTCGCCGTTCAAACATTCATAAGGCTCTATGAATCCCCGCTAAGAAGGTCCAAGTCAATCTTTATCAATCCACGAGCCCAATTTTTTTGGAGTCACATGGCTTCGCTTTGACACGGCACAAATGATTATAACAATATCGTTATTGAGCCCGTTAGATGTACATATAAGTGATGTAATCATGGTAAACAGTACCTCAAATTCATTGCTTATTACTTTTGAAGACATATACCCAAACAAGGAAGCAGCTTATCTCGCAAATTCTTAATGGCTTAGTGCAGGATGACTTGAATCACCTATACACAAACGTAATTACAGCAACATATGCTTTGAAGAGGGAGGAAAAGGCTGGAGTTGGAATTTTTTCATCATCATTTTTCTGGTCTTTTTCTATTCGGCTTCCCGACTTCGCCCCAATATTCCTAGCAGAATTCCTAGCTGTTGTCCTAGCTTTGCGTAAGCTACAAGTTTCCAGGACAACCACGGTAATAATCAGAGACTCTCTATCGCTGTGCACCTCACTTACTGCTCCTGGCGAGTGGCATACATTAAAAACATTGTACTCACTGGCTCCAAGTCATTTGCAGAGTTTACAATTAATATGGGTACCTGCGCACAAAGTTATATTTATGAATGAAGTGGCAGACAGCTTGGCCAAGGCTTCTATCAGCGGCCCTGTGCTTACCCTTTTTCCAACGACGGGCTTTATCACGTCTGTCAGGTTTAGAAGATGTATCCTTTTAACATCAAAACAAAATCTATCATCATCCTCGGAACTTGCAGCATGAAATTAGACAGACGAAAGTGACATCAACGAGACTGCGTTGGGGAGTCCCACCTCTAAATATATACATGCATCGATCTGGTCGGGCAATTTTGCCTTTGTGCCATTTTTGAAACTCATTAGACACGATTGAACACTACTTACTGGAATGCCGGCGTTTCTCCTCCCTGAGAAAAATCACATTGAAAATTGCAGTGCGACAGCTCGGCCTGCCATTGAACACTCCGATGCTGCTGTCTTTCGGAGTGTCTGTGCTTGGGCACTCAGACAGGAATGTATGCATCACTTTAGAAAAATTCATTATTGAATCAAACCGCTTTCATTGTTGACCGTATTATTCATTTCATTACTCCTTTGTTGCGTCATTTATATTACATATGTACTTTGCTTTTCTTTTTGATTGAATGACTGTCTACGGAATCGTTTTGAACGTTACTGGCTTTAATTTATTCATCAAAATTATAGATTTATATATTTGTTAGCTAAACACAAATGTAATGTCTGCCCGACTCTTGGCCAATCCCCGTGAGTGGGTATGCGCCAAACACATTATGGTCATCATTGTCATCATTTTTGCATCCGTGGTCCGGTCGCGAGCTGCGCGTTTTGTTCGCGCTGAATGCGTTCCACGCCTGCCATCGGAACCTGGCTGCCATAACCAGAGCTCCCGAAGCTTCGCCTATTTCATCCGTGCCCGGCCAGCTTCAAGACATGTCAACCGCCCCTGTTCGAAGGCGCGACAGGAGAAGGAAGCGGAAACCCAAGCTTTCGTTCGGCTCGACAAGCGGTGGTCCGAGTAGTTTGCCCTCCAACATGAAGGCAAACCTACCGGAACTTTTTGCCCTTCTCAAGCTGCAGGACAAACCTGGCGTTCCAGGAAACGGAACAGAAAGCGCTGGTTCCAAACACTACTTGAAAGGTGACGTTCTGAAGAATTCAGAGACAACGCCGAGAGAAAACTGCAACGCTCAGTCATCATCGCACAGAATCAAGCCTATGGGCACGCAGGAACTTGAGGCATCCTCCAATGTTGTCGAGGCAGCAACCCGCTTCAACAGAGAGGATCAAGTTATCCCCAACGAAGAGCCACAGCCGAAGACACTGACTGAGACAGATGTTGTTGATATTTTGAGGCAGCTACGAAAAGTGCTGCAGGAAAAAGGCCCGTCCCAGGAAGACGACCTGATGGAAGGGCTGAGCCTTTCGCAGGCTCAGCTAATACTCGGAGTATACGGCTCCCTAACTGTTTTTCTGGATCGGCGCCCAGGATTTGTAGTGGTATACGAGGACTTATACTCTTTTGTGTATTACCAGGAGCCTGATGACGAAGATGTATGTGGCTCCGCCTCCCTTCTTCAGGATGGAGCTACCGCCAGGTCTGCTTGTTCCAACGACAGCGGATGCCAGCACGTGGAGGCTGGCGATGGCGAAGCGCGGCACGTGCGTGTCAGGTCATCGACCAGCAGCACTTACGAGCCAGCAGTCGATGGAAAGGACAAGGAACAAAAACAGCACAAATCAAAGGATGGCTGGAGCCAAGTACTTTCACCTCGTCGTTGTCTGTCACGCGCTCTGCAGCCGGTGCAGGATACGTGCGATGCCGTAGCCCAGACCGAAGGATGGGACCCCTCCCAGTTTGCTGAGTTGGAGTCGACGCTGCGGAAGCGCGACGC
This sequence comes from Dermacentor albipictus, assembly GCF_038994185.2. NCBI lineage: Eukaryota > Metazoa > Arthropoda > Arachnida > Ixodida > Ixodidae > Dermacentor > Dermacentor albipictus. The sequence goes on from NW_027225568.1 coordinate 9,030,234, forward strand.
AGAAATTGCGGAGCTGAAAGAGAGGTTAGAAACTCTCCGTACCAGTCAGGCCAGCGAGGTGCAGGAGCTTCGTGTAGAGATTGGCAAGCATCTCCAGGCGCCTCCACAAGCCCCACCGCGGAGTGCGGCGGAGACAAAGAACCGCAACGCCAAGAAGAAGCCGAAGCCCACCGGTACGAATGGGGCAGGAGCACAGGTCAGCTTTCGGTCAAATCTGCGTCCGATGTATCCAATACCACGTCCCAGGCGCGAGGAGAAGCCGCACGCGCTTCCCATTGAGCCAAAGCCCTGGCCACTTCCTTCGGTGGACAGAAAGTTTAGGAGGCGCGCAAAGCGGCCGCGAGTGCCAGAATCCCATGAAATACCCAGCAGCAAGGATGAGGTTGCAGCCGCACGCTCGGACCTCGAGTCCATGCCGTCAAGACAGGGAGAACCACCGTCGGAGAGCAGGTTGGAGCAACAAATCTCAAAAATAGTGCGTATGGTGAAGAAGCGTGCGCCAGACTACACTGACGAGGAGATCCGCAGCCGGGTGGACCACGTTCGCCGGTCACAAGGCGGTTTCTCTCGAATGACGTTTAATGCCATCGTCGCACTGTTGCTTGCCAACCTGAAAGCTGTGCCGGAAGAAAATCGTTGATAGCATGTGGAGACACCGCTTCTCTGAAGAAGAACTCGGCATGCTAAAGCTACATAGGGGCCGGCGCTTCAAGCCTGCTGGATGTTTTTTGGCTTTCTTCCTCTTGTTTAATTTTGTGTTGCCACAATTTAGTGTTCCTTCGTTTTTGCCATTTGCGCATTCATTCATGTAATAAATTCTGGAAGATCGTGTAGTGTGTAGCTGCTTTCTTTAATGCACAAGAATGCATTCCTAGCAAGTGTTTACGGAGCAGAAATTTTAATGCGATTAGCAGTTTTTTCCTGCTTTAGCCTTTGGAGACTCTCTATAACCGCTGCAGTTGCCTAATGGTTACGGCGTTGGGCTGCTAAGCACGAAGTCGCGGGATCGAATTCCGTCCACGGCGACCGCATTGCGATGGGGGCGAAAACACCTGTGCCCTTAGATTTAAAGTGCACGTTAAAAAACCCTAGGTGATCCGGAGTTCCCCACTACGGCGTGCCTCATAATCAGATCGTGGTTTTGGCCCGTAAAACCTCAGTCATATTTTTTTAAAGATCTATCTATCCTCTTAAAGGGCCCCTGAAACGATTCGGACAAATTTTTTAGGCGCGTAGGGTACAGCAAAAGTTAATCAGTCGCACGACATTTTGTGCGAAACATCTCATATTAAGAGAGCTACGAACGATTACAAGTTACCCTGCTCCATAGTCATGCATTTTCTCTTCAACTAGTTCGCCGAGTGATCGGGGTTAAGCTCCGTCTGCACTGGCTCTGCGTCATGATGGCACGTCATATCGTCTACTACCGGTTCTCTAGGAGCGCGCGCGCGAAGCCTCTCCAAGCTCTCCGCCAGCTGCTTGGCAATCGACCCCAAACGGGAGCTATCATAGAAGCATGCGTTGCGAGCATTCTGTTGCAGCGCCGAACGTGTCTGGTATTCCGGTAACCACAGGCTAGCCGGGCATTTTGACGGAACGGTGAAGGCATAAGCTCAAGCTGATGAAGGAACATTAGCGTAGACGTACGTGAGCGGCCTGATCGGTCTCTCCGGTCCTGCCACCCGTGGCGCAGAGCTCAACCAGCCAAACGAAAAACTAATATTGCTCTAACGAAGTGTAAAATATTTTAAACATTTACAAAACCAACGTGGTAACGATTACACTCCTGCGAAAAATTTACACCAGCAGCAAAGAAGAATACATTTTGTTACTGCTACTGTGTGTGGATTAGCTCAGTGCTACCAGGTGGCTGCACTGTGCAGACGATTCACATTTGCGCGTCTGCTCATCCCGTGAAACGACACGCAAGGGGACTTGGTTAAAACACGTTGGTGGGCTAGTTGGTTAGAATCCATGGTAGAGTGTATAAGCGCGACTGGACGAGGACGAAGAAAGAAACAGATACACAGACACAGCGCTTCACTTTCAACTATAGATTTTATTTTCGCACGCATCGATAAATATATACCGTGCGAGCGGAAACAAACGTAACAGCAAAAAAGGAACATTGCGTGGTACATTTCGTTTAACCGGACACGTGTGCAAGGTAAGGGAAAAAAAGAAAATAACATGTACTACAATCGTCACAAAGACAAACTAAGCAATCGTATCTCCTTTTCCGATAGTGACACCGAAGGCTTGCTTACGCACCTTTGCTCTAATTTTGCTATCTCGTAGGCCTCTACAATCTCCCTCGTCATCCTGCTATGAGCCTTATACAGAACGGAAGTGCTTTCAAACATGGGCTTGCAGGAGCAATCTCGGCAAGGAATACCCAAATGACCCGAGATTACCTTAGTGACGTTATATTGATACTCCTTTAATCTCTCGTTGATGCATCTGCCGGTTTGACCAATATACGTACTTCCGCATGAAAGTGGGATGGCATAGACAACGTTATGAGTACAGGTTACAAATTGTTTGCGATGTTGGGTAGAACATGAGTGCCTTTTGTTATTTTCTGTGTTAACCTGTTTGCATAGCTTCTGTAGACGCTCAGGGGCAGAGAAAACCACGTCTACTCCCGATTTCGCCGCTATTCTTTTGAGATTATGTGAAATGCAATCAATGTATGGTACCACAGCAACTTTCTTTGCTCTAGCATTGGTACTGCTTGCATTCGACGCGTTTTTGCACTTTTTGCTTGAGCCCTCCGCGACAGAAGTTAGCATGCGCATCGGGTAACCAGAATCTGCCAGGCGCTTGGCCTGCTCTTTGAAACTGGCTTCCATTTTGTGGTCACACGACTTCGTCAAAGAATTGTTGAAACACGATGTCACTACTGCGCGTTTTACATGTTTTTAATGAGTGGAATGAAACGGTAGGACTGGCTTATTGCCTCTCGGCTGATAACTCCAGCATGTCATTTGTGGATAAAAGTACAATCCCAAGTCTAAAAACCTTATGAAATTGCCTATGGGGACTTCATGTGTCAAAGACAAAGGGGACAAGACTTTAGAGAATGAGGTTACGGTTTTTGAAACCAGCGAGTCAAAACTGTCTGATTTGTTATTTAAAATGATTAGAAAATCGTCAACGAATCTGAACACTTTCGCGACATCGGTGTCATTTTTTAGGCGTTCATCAAGAACCTGGTCACGGTTAGCTAGAAACAAGTCACTTAAGCAGGGAGCAATTACGACCCAATGCATATGCCATCTTTTTGTTTGACAACATTTCCTTCCCAAGTCGCGTAAGTCGAATTAACATAAAAACGAAGAAGTTCTAAAAATCTGTCGCTAGTCAAACCACAAGCGTTTTGAAAACGAACCGCTCCAAACCTGTCAATGCAGTTCATCACGTCATTCTGTGGGAGTGAAAAATACAGATCTTTTAAGTCAATGGAAAAAGCGACCAGATCTCTGTCTTGACAGTCTTTAAAGAATTCCACCACTTGTTCTGACTTGGTTACCAAAAATGGGTCGTCGATTGGCAAGAGCTTTAAGTGCTTTTGTAAGTACTTACGTCGCTACATGTTTCTGCCAAGTAGCATTCTCTGACACTATCACTCTGAGGGGACATTCCGGCTTGTGCGTTTTTGCAGAGAAAAACAATGCAAGGTCCCCCTTTGTGCTTTTTTCAATAGACCGAGATAAGCCATCTAGTTTGAAGCTCACACTTATCCCTGCGAATAAGGAGGGTGGTTTCGTGGTGATGAACAGGACGCTGTATAATTCAAAGGCTCGTGAAGCCATTTCGTCAACTTTCAGAGTCCACAAGGACATAACACTTAAGAAAGTCCAAAATGTAGCAAAGAAGCTATGCAACAGCTTCAAACTTTGCAAAAGCTTCAAAGCAAGCCTTCGGTGTCACTATCGGAAAAGGAGATACGATTCCTTAGTTTGTCTTTGTAACGATTGTAGTACATGTTTTTTTCTTTTTTTCTCTTGCCTTGCACACGTGTCCGGTTCAACGAAATGTACAATGTTCCTTTTTTTGCTGTTACGTTTGTTTCCGCTCGCACGGTATATATTTATCGATGCGTGCGAAAATAAAATCTATAGTTCGAAGTGAAGCGCTGTGTCTGTGTATCTGTTTCTTTCTTCGTCCTCGTCCAGTCGCGCTTATACACTCGACCATGGACGCAAGAGGACACGGTCAGGCCCTGTCTCCTTGCGCTTGCGTTTACCCTAATACCGGAATCACGAAACGCTATTGCATTAGTAATCTTCCGGTGTAAAGTGACAGCCGCAAACACGCAAACCTTGGCGCGCATCGGGCAGCGGCAGTCCGATGCGCTGCAGCCAGTCCGCTCGTCTGCTGCGTTGCCGAGGGACACGATGTCGCAGGTTGACATATTGCCAGTCGCTACGTTTGCAGTCCACAACGCAACAAAGTCGAATCATAGTGCTCGCGAAAAGACTGAGACCGACTAGACCACGGAGCTCTCGTCAAAATGGAGCACGTTGTTGCACAAGCAGACGACGCTTGTAGTGTAGTGAGAAATTGTTCTTGTGCATTCTCTTTCTGTTACATTCTTTTTATAGAAGGAAATTAGCTAACATTCGAACTATTCCGAACATAATTTGTTCACCATAAAGGTGGAAAAATTATTGATGATGCGCCCTGGGCAGCCAATCGTATAGCTCGCCCATATGACGTCGATTGGGTGATTTACCTCATATGGGTAGGGGCGGCTGAAAATTCCGCCAAGCAGTGTGCTGCGATCGACAGCGATGTACATATTTAAAGCCTTATAATAAATTACACGCTTGATGCGAAGCACTTAGATGCGTCAGCTAATGATCAGAAGGGCTTACTCTAACGACTCAGTACGTTTGTAGAAAATCGTCAAAATCGTTTCAGGGTCCCTTTAAGCCGACACAGTGGCTCAAGTTCCCTACCTGCTTGCGCCACTAGGTATGTGCTCCTGGTCGTGATGCCTCTTGATCGTTCAATTGTCATTCCATCATCGTGATCTGACTCGTCGTCACGCTTTCTATACGCCGACCCAGTGACCCAATTTGTCTATTGCCTCAGCCACTACGTATGCGCTCGTGCTCGTAATGCCGTCGTTGTCATTGCATCGTCGTCATCCCAGCTTTGTCATCCGTCTCTTGTCTTGTCATCGTCGCCGTACAACCTTTATGGTAGCCGTCGTCATGCCATTGTCGTTATACACTCGTCGTCGTCGTCATCGCTGCTGCAGCAGCAGCAGCAGTCAGTAAACCCCTGACATTCCATTGTATTATCTGTGTATCCATAATGTATGTGGTTTGTACTGTGTGTCTAAGAAATATAGATTAGATTAGCTCACGATACCTTTTCAGGCACCATGATACGCAATCTCTCTTTCTTCTCGACGCGCTTGAGGGAGCTGCGCCGTTCCTTGGGCGTCTGAGACGCCGGATTTGTGCTCGTATCCACTACCTCGTCTGAAGCGGTGGATACTGCCCGCACGGCGGGCACTTTCGCGGGAATGTTGGCCCGATCTGTTCGGGCAGTGGCCCTCGGTCCAACAGGCCCGAGGGTCTACTGGTCCTCCTTTGCGGGAGCCGGTACAGCACTGGCTGTTCCAGCCGGTGGGGGAAGGGGGCTGATGGCGTGACCGCTGTCACACTCCGTGTGACTTGGGCGGCCGCCAAAGGATGTAGCGCTGCACCCCGGCGCGCCACATCTCTTCCTTTCACATGTTAGCTATTGTAATCTAGTGTGGGGTACGACATCACAAGCAAACATACGAAGCTTAAAAACATTACAAATGAAACCTGTCCGACATGTTTTCAACGCACCGTTTGATGCACATAGACTCGAGATATTTCGTGCTCTTAATGTGCTTCCTATTCAGTACTTTTATTTTAACTTAGTCCTAAAAATTTAAAAAAATATTTTCGCTGTAACAATAACGTTTTCATAAACTTGTGCAACTTAGTCAAATCAAGGGAAGCGTTATATCAAATCAAAAAACAGAGCCAGCGGGTGCTACCTTTGAGAAGAACTAATTATGGTTTCAAGCGATTGCAGTATACCAGGTGCCAAGAATATTAAACGTGATACATGCTTCCCATACCGAACTAAATGCTAGTACGGGAAAGGCACTGAAATTAAATTAAATTAATAATAGTCAAATTTTATGGAAGAAGACGCCGAGTATGGTCGTGCCCACACCGGCTCCTGCTTTCTTCGATATTTTCGTTGAGAAATTCATCTCAATCTCTATGATTTCTGCACCGACGGATGCATAAGGAAAAGAGGAACCCACAGATACCAACTTTTCTACGGTGGGTGGCCTTTTCGTTGGTTTTTCGAGCTGCTTCTCTTCCGTGACACCGCGCTCCCCTCAGTCTGACGGCAAGGCCTAACCAGCGCTCGCCGGGCAGGGTTAGCCCCGCCTCGTCATGGCAGAGAGAATGGTTGTTGCAACGGATGGAGACGATCTTCCGCCGGAAGAATTTGGTGAAGAGCACGGCTGGCGCTCCGTCGCCGTCAAGAAAAACGCCCTGCGCGTCTCTCGTCGCGACAGCACCCGCGAAGCGGCAAGCAGCCAGGGGCACCGCGAGCGTCTCAATGGCAGCAGAAAGCCCATTAGCCTAAAGCACAAGATCATCAAGTCGTCGCGAATGCCTCAGCTCCCGAAGGAACACTGGAAGATTATCGCCCGCCCCAGGGGTGGTCTGGATGTTCAGAAAACGGGCTCCGCTCGGCTTGGTCGGGCCGTCGCCGCCGCGGCAGGACTCACGTCCGAGCAAGCTAGCCATGACATCGTCTGCCCCAACGCAACACAAAATATTATCGTCCTCAGCACCGCGTCTCGCGATAACGCAGATGCTTATCTCAAAATGAATTGCATCACCCTGGGCATCAAGCAGTACGAACTCAGCACTTACGAAGCCGCACCGCACGCCACGTGTAAGGGTGTCATACGTCAAATTGATGTGTCGGAGAGCCAGGCCGACCTGGACAGAAGCATTCTCAACGAGAGAAATCCGTTAGCCCTGGGAGCCAAGCGAATCAAGAATAGCGAAACGGTAGCCATCGTTTTCGACGGCTACAAGGTCCCCAACTTCGTATTCTACGGCTCGGCGCTAGTCAAGTGTTCCTTGTACCTCAGGCAGCACGACTGCTGCTATGCCTGTGGTAGACTAGGCCACAGAGCCGACGTCTGCCCAGCGCCGGAGGACAAGCTATGCAGGAAATGTGGGGCCAACAACCCCGACGACAACCACACCTGCTCGCCTGCTTGCAGCCTCTGCGGGGGCCCGCACGCCACAGCGGACAAGATTTGCAAGCAAAGGTTCCAACTCCCGTACATCGTTCGGCGGAGGAGAAGGGAAAGAAATGCGGAATCCAGGAAGCGAGACCCGTCACCAGCGCAGACAAGCGCCGACAGCGAACCAGCTAGAACATCGAGCAGGCGCTCCCGCTCGAGAAACCGCTCGAGGTCCAGCTGTTCCCGGTCCAGGTCCAGGAGCCGTTCCAGGTCCAGGTCCCGCGGCCGCTCCAGATCGGGAAGCCACTCCCGGGGCCCACAGAACAGGGTCCGGTTCGAGGAGCCAGCCGGTGCTGGGAAACAAGGCGCCACTTGGGCAGACAGGGTGCGGAGTGGAGGAAGAACTGCCGTAAAGGTAACTGGGGGTGCGGCGCCAGAGCATGGTTCGTCGGAAATAGCACAGCTTAGAAAAGAAAATGCCGAGATGCGCAGCATAATCGAGTTAATGCGAGCCGAAATAGCAGAGCTCAGAAAGGCTAATCAACCTCACCACGTCCCAGTCCCTAGTTCAACCCCTTCAGGAATCCCTTCGGCGACCCCCTCTCCCCAAACCCCTCGGGGACCTCACGCCGTTCCAGTCCCTAGTTCATCCCCTTCGGGGACCCCCTCTCCCCAAACCGCAGACGTTCCCATGGTTGTGGATGCGAGCCACTCGGGCAACCCAGCCAAAAGAAAGGCCGTTCCCAGCATGCCCGAAAATGTACCGGCTAAAGCCAAGTCCGAAGTCAGAGAAATGTTGAATTCAATCTGCTACGAGATCAAGAAGATTACCGAACGACTATCTGCAGTGGATCAGCGACTCTTGGTCGTGGATCAGAAGTTAGACGCACAAAATGTCAAAATTCAATGCTTAGAAAACAGAATGCCAGAGATAGAGTCCAAGGTGCAGCAAATGGACATCATGACGTCAACCCACGTAGGTCCAGTTTACCTCACGGATGGCGCGTTGGTACCTACGCCGCCACCACTGCACATTCCCGGACCGATTAATAGAACCACCTCCCTCGAGACCCTAGTAGCAACGCCGGAAGGCGCTCTATACAGCAAGGATGGCGCCACACACCCAATTTAGGATTTGGCAGTGGAACTGCAGGGGATTCCGCCATAAAAGATGCACCCTGCAGCAGTTTGTTCGCACTCACAAAGAAAAGCCACATGTTATAATATTGCAAGAAACGATGACTGATCAGGTTTCACTCCAGGGATACAAAGCTCTTACTCTCCGTGGGGATGGCAGAGGAATCTGCACATTAGTCAGCAACAAGTTCACTTTCGTCGCACACGATGTAGGGGTCCGGCCTAGCAAGACGGAGACCTCCCTAGTAGAAGTCATCCCAAGCCAATCCAATACCTCTAGCATTTTTATACTTAACGTATATAGCAGCCCGAGCGATCACAGACAACGTTTCAAAACCATCATCACTAGGGCAACGAAACTCGCCGGAAACTCTCCCCTGGTTGTGGCCGGCGATTTCAACGCCCCCTTTCACGCGTGGAACTACACGCACGACACGGTCAAGGGCAGAAGCCTGTGGCAGGAGGCGGGAGATGCGGGACTCTCTCTATTGACGGACCCAGCCTTTCCCACCAGACGGGGCACCTCCTCGACCAGGGACTCTGTCCCGGATCTCGCCTTTGTTAAAAACGCTGGCTCAGCCATGTGGTCGAATCTGCTCATAGACCTCGGTAGTGATCACTACATCACGGTCACCAGCTTACAAGTGGAGCAGAAAAGAAAGAAGGCGTTCTCGGTGCCTGACTGGGACAAATTCCGTTAGGTTCGCAAGGCCCGCGCCGCCCGTGGAGAAAAGCCAGAGAGTCTCGTCCAGTGGTGCGCACTAATTCTGCAAGATGTCTGCTCCACCACCAAAACCATAGAGACGGATCTACAGACAGACAAAATGGATAGCAGGCTAGCACACCTTCTCGAGGCTAAGCAATCACTTCTCGAGAGGTGGAAAAGCCAACGCTTGAATCGCAAGCTCAGAAAAAAGATAGCCGAGATCAACAAGCAGATCGACGAGCACTGCCAAGCCCTGTCTAGGCAGCAATGGGACGAAATTTGCAATTCCATCGACGGGCAGATGCGCACGGGAGGGAAGTGGAATCTTCTCAAACACTTGCTCGACGACTCCGGCACCAAGTCAAACCAGAGAAGTGTCCTCGCTAAAGCGCTCCACGAAGCCAAGAAGTCGTCTTCGGAAAAGGACATGCTGGAAATGTTGGCTAAGAAGTACTTGCCGCTCAAAACTGTGGCCGATGAGGCGGCATACCCGGTATACAAAGGGAAGCCGAACTCCGCGCTGGACGAGCCTTTCAAAATCAGTGAAATCCGCCGCGCCCTACACGACCTCAATGGTAGGTCAGCACCCGGCCCGGATCACATTAACAACAAGGCTCTCAGAAACCTAGACGACGCATCGATCGAGTTTCTTACAGATGAGATAAATCGGATTTGGGAGCAGGGAATTGTACCTGAAGAATGGAAGTTGGCGAAGGTCATACTAATCCCAAAGCCCGGTAAACCGCCGAGCCTGGACAACCTCCGCCCAATCTCACTGACGTCATGTGTAGGCAAGGTGGCCGAGCACGCCATCCATAACAGAATTGCCGAGTATATCGAGACCAACGACCTTTTCCCTCACAACATGATAGGTTTCAGGCCAGGCCTCTCCACTCAGGACGCCATGAAGCTTATCAAGATCCAAATCCTGGAACGCTGCACTCGGGACACGAGAGCCATCCTTGGTTTGGACCTGGAGAAGGCCTTTGATAACATCCGTCACGAGTTCGTCCTCGACGCCATCTCCAAGCTCGACCTGGGCTCGTCCTTCCATGCCTTCGTCAGGTCTTTCTTGAGCAAACGATGCGCCATCCTCAAGGCTGGAGATTTGGAATCGGAGACAATGGAGCTGAGTAGAAGAGGCACCCCCCAGGGATCAGTCATCTCACCACTCCTCTTCAACATCGCAATGGTTGACCTCTCAAGGTATCTAGGCAAGGTCCAGGGCATCGGTCACACGATCTACGCGGATGACATCACTGTCTGGTGCGCGGGTGGCAGTGACGGACAAGTCGAAGCCGCTCTCCAGGAAGCTGTCGACACTACAGAGCGCTTTTTAACCAACACGGGACTCCGGTGCTCCCCAAAGAAATCGGAGCTCCTTCTCTACAGCCCAAGTAGAAAGGGCCGCAAGCCACAGAACTGGAACCCCCCCCCCCCCCCCCCCCCCCCTGAAATTGACATTAATCTCTACACCAGTTGCGGCGATCCCATTCCCAAAGTCGCGTCCATTCGAATCTTGGGAATGACACTCGAAGGGACAGCCACAAATAGCATAACCATTCACAAATTAGCAAAGAAGACGGATAGCGTCATCGGTCTAATCAGGCGGGTAGCTAACAGAAGGAGAGGCCTGAGCGAAGAGAATCTGTTAAGGCTAGTCCACGCTTTCTTGTTGTGCCATTTTACGTACGTAGCGGCCATGCACGTCTGGAAGAGGGCCGAGCGAGACAGACTAAATGCCATGATAAGGAGGGGGATCAAGAGCGCGCTCGGACTACCAAACTACACACGCACCGACCGACTACTGCAGTTGGGTATTCATAATACCCTGGAAGAGATTGCAGAAGCACAAGAAAGGGCACAGATTCTCAGGCTCTCCGGCACCAGGGCGGGCAGACGACTCCTAACTGAGATGGGCGTCCCCCCGGCCACTGTCGAAGACGCCTACCAAGGCCTACCGAATGAGCAGAAAGATAACATCATCATATCGCCCGCCCTGCGCAATATGCATCCCCAGCGCAACGTAGAAAGAAGGAAGGCCAGAGCGGTGGCGCTCCTACGCCGCGCAACAGAACTCCCTGGCGGCAGCTGCTTCGTTGACGCGGCCCAGTATGGCAACAGCGACAATTTCACGGTAGTATCAATCAACCACAGGGGTTCGACCGTTAACGCGGCTTCGGTACGAAGCACGTCGTCGCGTGCGGCGGAGCAAGTGGTCATTGCCTTGGCCCTCCTGGACGACGGACATGCCAATATCTTCAGCGACTCCAGGGCAGCCATCCGCGCCTTCAGCGTTGGCGCCGTGTGTAAGGAAGACTGTCGCATCCTCGACGGCAAAACCATCACCACCCACACTCTCACGTGGTTCCCCGCTCACATGGGATCCATCACGGGAGGCCCCAGAAACCTCAACGAGCTGGCCCACTCCAAGGCGCGAGGTCCCACTTTCCGCGACCATGGAGAACTCCAACGCCGGCCCGCAGCGGTGGAGAACAGAGATCAACCGGCCACATATAACGAAATTGCGCAGCACTTTTATCTCGGCAGGAGAGAGTTTCCCCTTCCACACAAGAAGTTAAATAGAGCGCAGGCATTGACCCTCAGATTACTGCAAACAGGCTCATATCCCAGCCCGGCTTTATTCCACAAAATTTATCCCGACACCTATGCCACTAGTTCTTGCAGGCATTGCAATGACATCGCTAGCCTAGATCATATGCTCTGGCGTTGCCCCTCGTTACGAGGCACGGAAGAAATCAATGAAGACAAGTGGCTCTCCGCTATCAAGAGCCCTGATGCCGGGGTGCAACTATGGGCTGTCCAGAGGGCCCACGATGCGGTGGTCGGGCAAGGCTTGGCTGTCCCAACGTGGGAGCGGCCCGCAGCGCGCTGAGTCGCGTACCTCAGGACCTTATTAAAGTTTCGCATCCATCCATCCATCCATCAAATTTTATAAATGATCACATTGCAATTTTTTAAATGTTTTTCTTTTTATTTATCTTTTATTCATGTCATTTTTTTAGCATGTTCCAAATCTCACTTTTCCATCGTTCCGCATTTCTTCTTTTTGTTCCGTTGAACATTGCCATTGCAGTCTGAGTATAATTGTTGGTATGTTTAAAGTGTATTTTTTCCGGTGTTGCTTATCATTTGTTCATGATCTTTTTTCCTCCCCTTTTTCTGGATACGGATGTATGCCTACATGTACAGATGCAAATATGTATAGATGCTGGGTTGGTGTAGATACACATGTGAATATATGTATATAGATGTTATAAATGTTCTGATGTTAATATCAATGTCTGTACAATATGAAATTGTTTTGTACATATGTAACAGATTCTTTTTGTGAATATGCTGCAACTATTCGTCAAAGACAGGGAACAGGAATCTCGTCAAGCTGCGATTGTGGAGCTTTCTGTTCCTGCCCTTGCATTTTCTTTTGCTGCAAAAATGAAAATGCGAAATAAAGTTGAAAGTGTAAAATGGACTAGATTGATTGATGGAGAAGCGTTCGCGCGCCTATTGGAAGGAGAGGTTCATTTTTACTTTGATTTCGATGATTTGTTTTTCTTTTTTCCAGGATGGGCAAGAACGAGAGTATGCGGGGTGATCCCCTTCACAGTTAGCGCAACGTGTGGTGGAAGTGCAAGTGTCGGACGAGTGCTCGTTTGATGCACATTTTGCACAAGTAGTGCGCCCTCGGCAGCTTTGCGAACCGTGCCGGAACCGCTGACACTTGAAGCATCGGCGTGGGTTAGGAATGCAGGGCCTTACACGGAGTTTGCAGTATCCTGTTTCTGTTGAGTCTGGTAAGTTGTTAGTTCCAAAAGTGATGATTATATGCCTGGTTGGTATTTATTTGTCATCTCGCCTTGTGGGTTCGGCTGCCACCTATGGAAAGTTGTTTTTTCATCCACTTTAATTTCCATTGATTTATCGTTTCTTTATTTCATTTATTAAGCACAAGTCATTTCCCCTATGTTGTCCTTGGTGTCAGTGTTTGTCGGCTTATGATCTGACTAATACAAATCGGGCCCCTCTGCTAACCCCCTTTCTTGATATATATATATATATATATATATATATATATATATATATATATATATATATATATATATATATATATATATATCTGCTTTGATAATGAATCTTCTTCTTTTTTTGACGATGGCTGCGAGCAATTATTAGTGTAAAGGCTTGCAAACGCTTGTAAAGAATAAACTCGGCGCTTTATGATAAAGAGTGCGCAATTGTCAGTTGAGTAAAATACTACAGCTGTTCTGTCACGCAGTCACCCCACATGCTCGCAGGCCACGGGATATAATTTCCGCAGAACGCCAATTATATTTACCATTTTCATTGCTGCAAAAACATGCCTTCGTAATTACTGCGTTTGCGCAATCTCCATTAACCCACGAAACGTTTTCTCGCCATTTGGTCCCGCAGCGTGTATCTTTCCGAAAGGGACTACCATTGAGTGAACGCGCTAGCATGTACGACGCTTACTAAACTTTATCGCTGTGTACATTAGGGGGCCACTCGATTTATCACAAAGCACGTATCACAAGAAGGCACGCGTCAATAAAAATGCGGGATATGACTCTGTACAGCGTGGCACTTGTCTCATCTTCAAATTTCTCTGAAGTATGCAGTTTCACGGGCTGCGTGGTGTCGGTGTTCTGTGTCTTAGAGGCTGTTAGAGGCACTGAGCGACACAAAAAATACCGCGTATAGCAAGCTTTCGAGATGACGATGCCACGTTTGCCGACGTGTAATCAAAATCACGGGTAGCACGTGCTCCAACGTATAATTGTGCGCGCGGTTTCTCCGAGACACAAGGAGGTCACCGTCAATGTTCAGATCTGTCCGCTAGGGGAACAATCGGCGCTGCTTTAGAGGGCGGAGAGTTGCGGTTGCCCGTTCTATAAGGAAGATCGCACACCAATTTGCTTGTGTGCGTTTTTCTCTGCCAAATTACTCGTTCGTTCGCGGTCAAATTTCGGACAAGGAAAGTACTACGTGGTGCACGTATTTTAACGCCGCATTTTGGGTGAATTATCGCTTATCTCGTTCAGGATAAATCCCAATGCATGTCGCCTTTCGTTGTCCAGCAGAAAGTGCAGAAAATGCGGAAACAACAGCATTGTTGTGTGTTATTAAAGCGGCAAAACATGGCGCATCACTGGTTTCGCCCGTAGCCTATGGTTTCATCTTGACAGTATCAGACGGGGCCACGGTTCCGTTACAGAAAATTGTACACGTTGTGCTAGGCACTGCAGTAAGCGACCGCCTATAGAAGCCCGCAATACACTAGACCACCGTATTAAAGCACGTGTCTTCTATAACATTTGAGTTAGAACAAGCGAGGGGTCTAGCCAAAATATTAAAGCATAGCTCGCGTTCCACCTGCATTTTGACCGAGATTTCGCACCACTGGCTTGCCGCTACAAAGTGGCTACCGAACTAGGGAAAGCTGCGTAAAGTTAGGAACTCCCGGTCCTTTATAGCCTAGGTACGAAGTTATAGCACCTTAGGGAATGTTTAATAACACATTAAAGTCATTGCCACTTTCGTTATTGAATGTTCGTTCAAGCCGCCCTAGGTGTTCAGACACCGGCTGACTTACGGGATATGAGCGCTAGTTTTATTTCTTATCGGAGTCAGGAAGCTACATTAAAGACTTCCAGCTAAATGACTTCGCGAAGAACTGCGCGGCGATTTTATGGCTTTTAGTTGGACTTAACGCCAATTTATGCTGCGTTTATTATCATTGAAACCATTTATGCGACGTGCTACATGACAACGCCCTAATTATGAATGAGGTTATTTCTGAACAAAATAAAATCAATTGACAGAATTGGCAGCGTATAAATTTATGCTTTGTAAATATCGCCATATACTACGTCAGTATCGCCGGTCAGTATCGCCGCGCGATGTTCGCCGAACGGCGCTTACAGCGCTGTGGCATTATAAGTTAATCGGGCAGTCTGTCGCAAAATTTGTGTTTACGAAATGCGTGTAACGAATCATTTTGGTCAAATACACAGTAATAGCAGTTTCCGAAAATGTCCTTCTAGAATTAAACTATGTCTCTCGAATCGTACATTTCCTGTCAATCACACGGAGCTGCAATGCTCGGCATGTGAAGCATATCTCGGCATACCCATTATTATAAAAATACAGAAGTTTCATTTGTTTGCTTATAGGGTTTGCTACACAGGAAGCGGCGGAGGAAAAAAGATCGAGAAAGCTTTTGCTGAAAACCATGCCCGTCCATTGCTTAGATGACAAACACTAAAACTGACTAAAATGCCATTGCACGAAGGATATAAGGACCGTTAAATCCTTCGTTCCTTTCCTACTTCGTTAGCTATTTACACGTTGTACATTGGAAATCGTCACTATACGGGAAATCCACGTGGTAATGTGGTCCCTGCAGCTTCGTCAGCAGTTCAGTGCCATGTGTCGAGGTCGCCGCCGCCGCAGGCACGGTGCGGGCGTCCCATCAAGTGGCGCGGCCACTCTATCACACAGCCGCGACCCAAGGCGAGCCGGGCCGCGGACATTCGCCCCTCTCCTCTTCCCGCGGGCCCCTCCCCTCCTCCGCCAGCCTGGAAGCGCATCCTCTTTCTCGGACCTCCGATTGCGGGCGACGCTTCGAGCACTGGGCCGCTATCATCTATCGCAGCGAGCGGTGTTGCTGAACGAGGGGCCACGCAGTCCCGCGCGCTTCCACTGTCGGGGCGGCGTTCGCGCTCAGAGAAGACGCGGATCACGGCGCCGGGAGCCCGGGTGCATCCCTCCTCGCCACCAGACCGGTGGGAGAGGATTACATCTCGCGATATCCGCCTATCACCACCGCTGCGGCGGCGGTGATGTTGCGGCGCTCCCGACGCGTGGCCCCGTTTTGCGCTTCCGCCTGGCACGTGGAATGCAGCCAGTGTGAAGATCCTGCAGAATCTCACAGTGCTGGTATTGTTAGCGTACCGGTTCTCGAGCGGCGACGATTGAAAAAAAAAAAGGACGCTGTCATTGTGTGTGAGCGGCCCCACCCACGGGCCGCTTCACGTGAGTACGGCATCAGGAGGACTACCTTCGCGGAGGTAAGGCGCCTTCTATACTTGCAGTGGTCGTGGAGGGATGCAAGAGGAATGGGGAAGATGAGGCTGTTTCGGATGCACAATTCTTGCATCGCCATATGCGTGCTTGGAACACAGCGAAGACCAGGCGTTATTTGTCAGCGCATGGTGGCCATAACCGAACAGAACAAACATGCTCCCATCTCGGGACTCATATCTGCGCAAAGGTCATAACTCTGGTCCGGGAAGAAGAAAATATTATCCGTGGTAGTTCATAAGATTTAAAGTTTTCTGTGTTTTCAGAAAAGAGGTAGCCATGGCACGTATTCACAAAAAGCTCTTGCACTAGAATTGTTCGGAGGAAAAAAACTCCACCCAAATCTTGCTCAGGACATACTGTTAGCGAAGGCGAACGGCCAATGGCAAAGCGTCCTTAAGAAGGAGAGGCCGAATTCGCACAGCTTTTCGTTCGTAACCGCCCTACAGTTAGGGTTAGGTGCTTGTGCGAATACGGGCCGAGAAAGATTGTGCATTCGCGCCAACATGTGTTTTTCCGAACGAGAATGTGTTATGAAAAGCGCATTTCTTGTTTTATTTAATTCTGAGGACAATATAGGTAGTCATTTCGAACGCACCGAAAAAGAAGCTGTGGTACGATTCAAGCGGCACTTCTAAACTTAATGAACTTGATGTAATTAGCTTTGCGTAGCGTAAAGCGCAAATGTACGTGAAGGCAACAAGAAACGCTAGGGACCTTATTCAAAAAGCTTTTCATTCGTAAGTGCTCTTTGTCGTTGCCCCATCACCTTCGATAATAATATGTCCAGCATCGTGATTGGCTGGTAGTTACTCTTACAAACACTGAGCGTAAGAAATTTTTTTTTAATATAGATCCAGGACACCAGAAGAATGACGAAATGTAGGTATAACAAGGCCAGATCCACAAACAATTGGTACATAACCTGCCAAAGAAGGCACGCTGTTGATTAATTCAAAAGTTGTTGTTACTATCGGTTATATAGTCGTTGCGCTGATAGCGAAGAAACATGCGGAGCTGGGCCTACAGTCAGTATCGTACTATCTTCCTTGTGTAGTTTACCATGCGCTTCTGTGCCCGTCTTCTTACGGTATAGAACTACTCGTAAGAGGTCGCTATGTAGGCCATCGTTTTAGCAAAGGCCACCTCCTAATGACAAACAATGATGGCTTGAGGGCTGCCCGGGAAAAGAGTGAGCGAGAAAAAAAAATGAAAATGCGTTCCTTAGTTTTGCGTGCCAAAACTACGATCTGATTATGAGGCACGCCGTAGTGGGGGATTCCGCGGATCATGGATTCATTTTCGCCACCTGGAGTTTAATGTGCACGTAAATCTATGTTCACGAGCGTTCTTTTTTTTTGCATTCCGACGCCCAACTGAGCGTGGTCACTACGGCCGCGTTCCAAGCCGCGACCTCAAGTTGAGGTAGGCAACGCCGTTGCCACTAAGTCACCACGGTGGCGGTCAAACAGTGGGTGGAAAGGAAATTGGGTCGATCATGGCGCACCATGAGAGCTTCGCATGGGAAACTTCATAATGAAGTGTTTGTTTGAAATTGGCACGTCATCAGATCGGCTCATCGAACTACGTCACCGCCGTGGGACGGTACTTGTGAAAACGGCGCGAGCAGAAGTCAACCACAGCAGCTAGGGCGAAAAGTTATAAAGGCGGGGAACGCGACAATTTTAAGGCCGTATTCGCTATGCCGTAACTTTGAGCACGTCTCTAATATATGTCGTTTAGTACTCATCATTATTTTTTTTTCGAGGACAGTGATTTACGTGGCAAATGCAGGAATAGACTTCTGCTGCGATACCGTTTCATCGGACCTCGAGCAAGGGAAGATTAGCCTCGCGCCGACACACGCAGGCTGGAGAGGAAGCTTTGGCTGGTTGCGAACACCGACGCCCGTATTCAAATGCGTGTAAAATGCGGAAATGATTTTAGGAGACCGCCACTGAACCGATATGAATACATTTTGTTTCATTCTAGATATGAAGGTGAATTGTAGCAAATTTTGGGTAGCATAATTTTGATTGAGAACCCCCCCCCCCCCCCCTTTTTTTTACAGAAGTTGCTTAAGATCGCTAATCCTAAAAAATGGAGGCACGAAGTTTGCAAATCCGTAACTCTGCATCTACAACATATAACACAGTTATGTAAACTGCATATGTTAGGGTACTTAGAGCGGACAACTTTTATGCAAAGACTTACAATTTAACTGAAATTGTTACAATGTTTGCGAGGGCTTTGCAGAAGCCCCGCTCAAAAATTCATGGTATACATCAGAGCCGTGTATAGCAGATGAATTTTTTTCCGCTTTAGATGTACTGTTAGGTGAAGTGTTCAGAATGGTGGCATTGCTGTTCGTTGTTTAGTCACAGAGTTGTAAACATTATCGTTGATTTTTTTTAGAATTTAAGAAGTGCTTTTATTTGACTGCCTAAATAAAAATTCTCCTCCTGGATTCACTAGATTTAAACTTTTTCTTTTAAATTACACAAGCCTCATCAAAAAGATGCAATAGTTGCCCAAAAATATTTCCCCGTTCTCATGTGTTTAGATAGCAGCGCTAAAGCTTCCTCTTATGGCGCGGCGCTTCGTATCTGGACCCGGACCAGGCCACACAGGAAAGTGACCCTGGTAACCTTCAATACTCGAACCCTCTCGGGTGAAGCTAGCTTAGCAGGACTCTTTGAGGACCTATCAGGCATTGTTTGGGATATCATTCGCCTTGGTGAGGTTAGAATTGCTGAAGCTTATGCCATACTGAGTAATGGCCACGTCCTCTGCTGCAGAGGTCTCCCAGATAAGAACCAATACGTGGTAAGATTTCTAATCCATAAGACATAGCGGGCAAAATTGACGCATTCTACACCATTAATGAAAGGGTAGCAGTAGTCCTACTAAAGGTAAATAGGAGGTATAGAATACAAGTAGCACAAGCTTACGCTGCAGCCTCCGGTCACGGTGAAGAAATAGAACAGTTTTATGAGGATGTTGAACTAGCGATCAGAAAAGGGATAACTCAATATAAGGTGGTCATGGGCGACTTCAATGCAAAATTGTGGAAAAGGCATGCTGGCGAACAAGCAATTGGCAACTACAACATCGATTCTAGAAACGCTAGAGGAGACAGGTTGGTAGAATTGGCGCAGAGGAATAAGCTGCGAATAATGAACGCCTTCTTCAGGAAGTGTAGCAACGGAAAGTGTACCTGGAAAAGCCCCAGTGGTGAAACAAGAAACGAAATATATTTCACACTTTCTGCCGATCCCAGAATAGTGCAGGATGTAAAAGTGTTATGTAGGGTAAAATGCAGTGATCATAGGTTAGTAAGGCCTAGGATTCACCTCAATTTGAAGAGAGAAAGAGTAAAATTGGTCAAGAAGAAACAGGACAACCCAGACGCAGGAAGGATAAAACCATATTAATTCAGGTTGGCACTTGCAAACGAATATGCAGCCTTAAAACAGAGAGATGAAGATGACATAGAGGTAACGAATGAAACCGTAACTAGGCTGGCTTCAGAAGCAACAATTGAAGTGGGAAGTAAGACACAAAGACAACCAGTAGGTAAGCTCTCCCAGGTAACAAACGACAAAGAATGAAAGTGTTCAACTCAAGAGATCGGATAGAATTCGCAGAACGGTCAAAACTGATCAACAAGGAGAAAATGTGGCATATTGTAAATTATAACGTGAGAAACACTGAGGAAGCCGTAGAAATGGACGCAACCTGAAATCAGTGAGAAGGAAACTGGGTATAGGACAAACCAAGATGTATGCACTGAAAGATAAGCAGGGTAATATTGCTCAGGAACAGTATTTCCAATGACGAAGAGGCGAGCAGGGAGAAGATGACCGCGATTGGAGGCTAACGCGGGCTGTTGCCTCTTGGCCGAGTGCGGTGTCTTCCCTTGTATATACACTTGTATATAGCTTTTCGTCTGCGTCTTCCTACGTGACATATTTGGTAGAGGTGGATGTTCCCATTACCTCCTCACGGAGCTTCGCAGTGGACGGTACGTCGAGCCTTCTTTCATGGCTCCCGGCGACGACAACTGGACTCAGCCGCCTCCGACACCTGCTGCCACTTCGACGACCTACATCGCTCTCCCCACTCCCCGTGATCCTGGCGTATTCTCGGGCAAGGATGGGGAAGACGTCGAGGACTTGTTCAGCCTGTACGAACACGTCAGCCGCCATAACGGGTGGGACCCTATCATGCTCGCCAACGTAGTCTTTTACCTCGGTGGCACACCTCGAGTTTAGTTTTGGACGCACGAAGATGAGCTCACCAGTAGGGATTCGCTTAAGCAAAAGCTCCGAGACATGTTCGGCAACCCCTACGGTCACCAACTTGCCGCGCAGAAGGCCTTATCTGGCTGTCTGCAGACGTCAACAGAGCCCTACGTCAGGTACATTCAGGACGTCTTGGCTCTGTGCCGCAAAGTTGATGCACACATGACTGAGTCAGACAAGGTTTCCCACATCATCAAAAGCATTGCCGATGACGCCTTCAACTTGCTCGTTTTCAACATTGTGGCGATGGTGGATGCAGTTATAAAAAAGTATCGCCGCCTGAAACTCGCTAAAAGCCGACGTATCGACCAGCAGTTTTCCCGTCTGCCTGACACCCCAGTGACATCTTCCTGTGCCAACGCTCCTCGTCCCGACAACACTGGCGATGTTGCCAGGATCGTCCGGCGGTAGATCGAGGCCGCCTCTCCAGCTGCCTTCGACTCCAGCCCCTCCAACGCACCTCCAGTCACGGTTTCCCTGATCCAGGCAGTTGTCCGCCAGGAGTTCGCAAACATGGGTCTTTACACTATCTGCTTGGCCCATTGCCCTGATACCCACCCGGCGTCTTCGTTTCCGCCGCGTCCCGCATCTTATTAACCACCACGTTTCCGCGACCCATCTGAATGGCGCACTGCTGACGACAAGCCCATTTGTTTTCACTGCCGTCAAATAGGGCCCATTTCTCGGCACTGTCGCAGTCGCTGGATTTCCCCGACCCGGTCTACTTATACTACCTACTCTCGCTCCCCAGGTGGCCCTTCTCGTCCCTATGCCGCACACTCCGATAATGCCGCCATTGATTATCCTGTGCCGAACCACCCCTATTCTCGTTCGACTTCGCCCCAACGACGACAATCTCGCTCTCCTCAGCCCCGTCGCTCCTTTTCGCTGACTCCCTTCGGACGCCACTCCCAGCCGCAAAACTAGACGATGCAGCGCCTCGAGGTGACGCTGCATTGCTCTCTACGCCGCCAAATCCTCTACTGATGTTGTCCACTCATCTGAACCTTCTTGACATGCAAGTCAACGGTGTTTCTGTATCGGCTCTTATAGCCACCGGGGTGCATTCGTCGGTAATGAGCGCTGATCTTCGTAAGCACCTGAAGAAAATAATCATGCCCGCCACGACGCCTGTTGTCCCTGTCGCCGATGGCGCAAGAGCCCCCGTAATTGGTATGTGTGTCGCCTGCGTCTCCGTTGTCGATCGCTCCACTATCGTGCTATTTGCAGTCATCGCCCACTGTTCCCACGACATCATCATCGGCTTAGACTTCCTCTCCGCACATTCCGCTCTCATCGATTGTTCCGCCAGTACATTCACGATTTGACCGGCCTGTTCTAGATCCCGCTGAACCACACCCCTGTCGCTTCAGTTCCGCCGACTTCGTTGGCTTGCCACCTTCGGCACTGATTTACAATGACTTAGTGTCATCCCCACCACTTCCCGACGGTCACTACATCGCGGTTCCTCTGCAAGACGTCCCCCTTACACACGGGATCACAGAAACTCATACAGTTTTATCTATTACGGCGAATTGCGTCTGCCTGCCAGTGGTCAATTTTGGCTTGATGACACAAGTGCTGCCACGCGGGATGTCTCTGGCTCAGCTTTGCTCATTCGAGGATCATTCAGTAGCATCTACTGCAGTAGACGACAATTCAGCCGATCCTCCTCTACCATCGCAGTCGGCAGCTTCTACCATCGCCGACTTACAGAAAATGATTGCGCCCGTCATGGCATCCGAGCACTCTCGGGAGCTCTACTGCGTTCTGTTTTCCTACCGTGATATTTTTTTACCTTAATGATCGTCCTTTGGCGCAAAATACAGTTGCTAAACCTCGCATTAACACCGGCGATGCCCCTCCTATTTATCGCCGCCCGTATCGAGTGTCACCGGCTAAGCGTGAAGTTATTCACGCAGAAGTTCGCAAAATGCTTGCCAATAACATTATTGAACCCTCATGTAATTCAATTAGATAACTGGATGGCTCATAGCGCTTTTGCGTGGATTATCGGCATCTTAACAGGGTTACCAAAAAGGACGTGTATCCCTGTCTCGGATTGATCATGCCCTTGACTGCCTCCGTGGTGCTCGCTATTTCTCCTCTATTGACCTTCGCTCCGGCTACTGGCAGATTGCCGTGGACGATCTCGACTGTGAGAAGACTGTTTTTGTAACACTCGACGGTCTTTATCAATTCAAAGTGATGCCGTTCGGTCTATGCAACGCTCCTGCCACTTTTGAACGCATGATGGACTTCCTTCTTCATGGTTTCAAATGGTACACGTGCCTGTGCTACTTGAACGACATTATAGTATTCTACCCAACGTTCGCTACGCACCTCGAGCGCCTCTCAGCAGTCGTGAACGTTTTTCGTCGAGCCGGTCTGCAACTAAACGCATCGAAGTGCCAATTCGGCCGTCGCCAGATTACCGTCCTTGGGCATCTCGTCGACGCGAACGGAGTGCAACCGCACCCAAACAAGATCGGTGCTGTTACGCACTTCCCTGTTCCGAAGTGTGTCAAGGATGTGCGCAGCTTCACCAGCCTTTGTTCGTACTTCCGCCGTTTCGTGAAAAATTTCGCGACCATAGCACGACCACTAACCGAGCTTTTGAAAGAAGACGCCCCTTTCCAGTGGGGCGATAACGAGGCCTCTGCATTTTCGCATCTAATCGACCTTCTCACAAAGCTTCCCGTTCTGGCCCACTTCGATCCTTCTGCGCCTACCGAAGTCCGTACTGATGCCAGTGGTCACGGAATTGGTGCAGTACTGGCACAACGCAGGACGGCGACGACCGTGTTATCGCTTATGCCAGCAGGCTCCTCTCACCCGCGGAGCGCAACTATTCTATCACTGAGAGTGAGTGTTTGGCCTAGTTTGGGCGGTTGCGAAGTTCCGCCCATACTTTTATGGCCGACCCTTTTCCGTTGTCACAGACCATCACGCGCTTTGCTGGTTATGCTCACTGAAAGATCATACAGGAAGACTTGGTGGCTGGGTCTTACGCCTCCAAGAATATTCGTATTCTGTCACCTACAAATGTGGCCGACTACACAAGAACGCTGACTGCCTGTCTCGCTACCCGGTAGACGAGTCTGAGGACGCCAACAGTAGTACCGCCAACGGCATTTTCTCTGGGTCCGCGTTCGCTAGCATCGCCGATGAGCAGTACCGATACCTATCGCTGCGAGCACTCATCGAGCGCCTGCGCCATGCACCTACTGACGCATCCGTTCGCCGATATGTCCTCCAGGGCGCCATTCTGTACCGAAGGAACTTCCTCCCTGACCAATCTGATCTTATTCTTGTCGTGCCAAAACATCGACGACAGACTGTGCACTTTGAGATGCATGACACACCCACTGCAGGACATCTTGGGGTAACCCGCACGTACGACCGCGTCCGCCACCGCTTCTTTTGGCCGGGTCTCGCTCGCTCCGTCCGACGCTATGTTGCTGCCTCTGGTTCCTGCCAGCGTCGGAAAACACCTCAGGTAGTACCGGCCGGTCATCTACAGCCGATCGCCATCCCTGTGGAACCGTTCTTTCGTGTTGGGTTAGACCTCCTCAGTCCCTTTTCCAACTCATCCTCTGGGAACAATTGGGTAGCCGTCGGAACTGATTACGCCACCCGATACGCTATGACGCGGGTTCTCCCTACCACTTGCGCAACTGACGTCGCCGACATTCTCTTGCGTGACATTATCTTGCTTCAACGCGCCCCGCGACAGCTGCTTACTTACCGTGGTCGCAACTCCCTCTCGAAAGTTATCGCGGACATTGTGCGTTCCTGCTCCACTCAACACAAGCAGACTACCTCATACCATCCCCAAACCAATGGGCTGACAGAGCGGTTAACCTTTACTCTTAGCGATTACTGTCCAAGTACGTTTCCAAGGGCCACCACGACTGGTACATTGCCCTTCCTTACGTCACATTTGCGTATAATTCTTCCCGGCACGACACCGCCGGATTTTCTCCATTTAGCTTCTGCACGATCGCGAACCGACCTTGCCCCTTGACACATGTTAGAAACTAGACCTTTTCCTGAGCCTCCTTCGAATTCACCAGACCACATCGAATCGCGTCACACCTAATTAAGTAGCGCAGAAGCACATCTGCCACGTTCCCGAGGTGCGGCACGTCCAAACAAGTTGGTGTCCCCCACCTTGTGCGCCGCATGTGGAGCTATTGTCCCACAACTTGACTCTTCCCGAAAGTGTAGCGGGAGCCTGGCACGGTTCCAGGTAATATAGGTCCCGAGCAAAGCTGCATTGCAGCATTGAAAGTTCGCTCGAAGACAACCTGTCTCCCACTCAACCGTCTATTGTCACGGCGCTTGCAAGCCGTGAGGCAACGACGGCCGTAATGCACCGTGAAGCCCTGGGAGCAATCCCCCCCCCCCCCCCCCCCCGTCCGCCTTTGTGACGGCAGTTGCAGACCAGGAAGGCAATACCACAGACAAGTACTCCCTCGGACAATTGGAGACCAAGGAGCGACCCTCTGAGCCGAATGTGACCTACACTCGCACGGGCGCCTACCATTGGCCGAAAATGACGACACCTGAGCGGGCTCGCCGATTGGCCGAAAATGACGCCACCTGAACGGGCTCGCCGATTGGCCGAACGTGACGTGACTTCGAGACACCGAAGGGGTTAAAAGCCAGAGACCGGGAGCAGCAAGAGAGCATTCCTTCATTCATCTCTTTCGAGCTTCTTGCCATGGGCCGCAGCATCCGAGTTGCTGCCTGCCTGTAATGACTTTATGACTGCTATTTCTTTGTACTCTCACTGTAAATAATGTAAATAAACCTCCAGTTTTCATCTCAAAGTCCTCCTTAACCTCGGCCAACTCCCGCACCCAACGGCAAGGTCGAAAATCTGGGGGACAGCAATTGGGATTGACATCCAGATCCAACACACGGCACTTCCTCCTGCTGCGATCTCAACAAGCGAGTATGCGCGCGACGCCATCGCCCTCGCCGAACGTGCGCGCCAGCTTGCCTCTGGTCGACTGACGGCCTCGCAAACCACTCAGCAGCGTGAGTACAACGCCCACCACAGTGACGTACAGTTTTCGCATTGAAAACACACTAGCATTGAAAACAAAGGTGTACAATCACTGCATTCTAGCGGTGCTAACATGAGGGGCAGAAAGTTGACGAAGAAGCGCTATACAAGTTAAGGACCGCGCAAAAAGTGATGGAACGAGGAATGTTAGGCGTAGCGCTCAGAGACAAGAAGAGAGCGTTGGGGATCAGAGAGCAGACGGGGATAGTCGATATTCTAATTGACATTAAGAGAAAAAAATGGAGTTGCGCATGCCATGTAATGTGTAGGTTAGATAACCGGTGGACCATTACAGTTACAGAATGGGTGCCAAGAGAAGGGAAGTGCAGTGGAGGACGGCAGAAGAGGTGGGGTGATGAAATTAGGAAATTCGCAGGCGCTTCTTGGAATCGGTTGGCGCAGGACAGGGGAAACTGGAGATAGCAGGAAGAGGCCTCCGTACTGCAATTGACATAAAATACTCTGCTGCTGATGATGATGAGATGGTACATGCCACCATCCTCTTTTGGATGGGACGTCACACAGTTATCATCGTCATCATTAGAAGTGTCGCCGAAGCAGTAGATCTGACATCCGTCGAAAGTGCCGGTTTGCCATGAGTCCCACAGCTTTACCTTGTCGTAAGCGAGACCGATTAAATAACAGTGTTTTTCTTCTTCTTTTATAATGTGTAGCAGTCGTGATAGTAAATATTGCATTTTAAAACATTTATTGTGGCTCTAAAGTGAGAGCAAAAGTGTGCACTGGTAGTTTGTCTTTAGCTGGGGAATCACTGGGGCGCACCAGACGTACGTAGCAAGCACACACTTTACACATGCAGTCGAGCGCACCTGTAACGACTCCACTTGAAGTGGGATGTGTCACTTAGTACGAACAGGCGCTCACCATTCTACAAACATCGGCAAGCGCCCATGTAGCGCGTTCTTTTTAACAAACTGTTCATCGAGCGAGTCCGGTCAGCGCTACAGACTGGCTCTGAACGACGGAGCACCGACAACATGAGCATGGAGGCATAAAAAGAGGCGTTAACACGAAGCCTTCCTGCATACCAATGCAGAAGAGAATCCAACGCACAGTCGAGCTCTATCTGAGATCTTTGGTGCTTCTTGAATTCGTAATATCGTTAAGCGCTAAAGGCGAAGACTAAGAGAAGCGATAGTGAAGGATAAAGACGAAGGGAAGCAGACGCTTAGGCTGCGGGGCTTCTGGCCAAAATACAGGGTTGCATAGTGTTGTTTTATCGCGGAGTCACATTTCCGGAAGAATATGTACAATCTGTGCTCAGAAAGTGCCCCGTCGCCATCTGAGAATCCCTCCCTTTGTGTTTACGGCAGTTATCAGTAGCTATGTTTTTCAACTTTTTAACCCTTTCAGGCGCCACTTGCAATTATGCATAGAAAAAAATCTTTTTATATATAAACATTCTTTTTGGGACCTAAGAAACACAAAACCATCGAATTCTTGAAAGTTATTATGAAACTTTATTATTTGCAACATCGTACACAATTGTGTACACAGCGCCTCGGTGGTCACAAAATTCACTTGTGGAATGCGAGCTAGCAATTGCTCTCTTTCTTCAGGCACAGTTGCACGGCGCATTTCATGCAGAATATCCGGGTGCCTCATGTGCACTTCTCGAGCTTGCACCTAATTCGCACGTTCTGGTCGCGGGATTCGGACCAATGGTCAAAGGAGTCGTAGTGCGCGTCGGTGCAAGGACGCGATATTCTTGCTTTTTTGCCATATCTTTGGTTATGGTGCTTGGATCTCTGCAAGAGAAGGCCTTCCACGCTTTTTCTCGGGTAGTACCGATTTAATTAATGCTTCGGCAGCTTGCAAGCAAGCGAAAATTCATCAAATATAGGCGTTTAGCTCCAGGCAGCGTTTGATTGTCACGGTGGTAGTCCAGCCAAGAATTGCCGATACCCAGGTTCACAAAAGGAAAAAAGCACTCTGTGTCGACTTCTTGAGCTTGCGTTTCCCCTGCAGCAGCGTCTTCCTCTTCTGTGAGGTTGGTGAACGCAGCTGCAACACAGGCGTCGGTCGCTTCGCACGTGGCTTCTTCTTCGTCACTTTCACCAACGTCTGAAACATTTATGAGCAATGAGCTCCAAAAGCCTTTCAGCTGTCTTTTGGGTTTTCTTATACTTGTTTGCATTGTAGAAATAACGACGAATGGCCAAAAAACCTGGAAAGAAAATCAAAGCAACTCTCAGCGTTCTTCATTTCTGCAGCGACCACGGCGCTTTGTACACAATCGTGTACACATGCGCGTGCGAGCGTTAGCGTTCGGTCATCTCCTCAGAAAGGATAAAATTATCACTCCTCGGTACTTCATATGATGCACAAGCGCGTCTAATTTTTTTTTCGCTTGCCACAATAAAAAAAGTGGCTCTAAAAAAAATAAGAACTTGACTCACCGCTCTTTGCGGCTCCGGCGGCCGCCATTTCTTGTTTTGATATGAACATCTTCACCGAAATGCGACAGATGGTGCCCAAAATGCACATGGTTGTCAGTTTAAAGTTTGGGAATGTGCTAAAGCCAACCTAATAGAAAATTGCGCGCCCTAAACGCGAAAAAAACACCAGAAGTACAATGTACACAATTGTGCACAAGGTGCCTTAAAGGGTTAAAAAATTCAATAAACTTGCAGCCTGGGTTAGTTTGTTTCTAGGGCTTTTGGATGCGTTTTAGTTGCTTACCAGATGCTTTACCGGATTTTGAAGTGACCATCTATACAGTTGTGAAAACTATGGATGATATTTTATAAAACATGTGCGATAGCACACTAACGCGAAGTTTGCAACGGGCCCTATGAGCAACTTGAAGAAACTCCGATACATTTAACGCACTCTGCACAGAGCTGGTAATGCATGTGGGACATCCGGCGCAATAACGGGTAATGTACCTCATCGTTCAGTAACTGTAACGCTATTGTGTTGATTAAATGCTGCAACTCTCAATACCGGAGTGTAAACCTGTTCGCCGAATCGAATAGGACCTCATTCGATTCGTCGTGCACTACTCAGACTACGTAGCATCGCACCTCCCCACAGCAATGTTCCTACGTGTGATTATCAGGATTCAGTAATACAAGTATACAGGACGGTCTATTCCAGTGTGGCTTCTCTCGCCGTTAATACACTCCCAGAAACGCGCCGTTTTCTCCGACTTCTATCGTATTCAATGGCTCCCTTAGCATCTTCAAATGCATACGTTCCACGAGGTTACAGCGGCACGCAAGCGTTAACTCGTGCAGTTACTTATACATATAGTCCTCTCACTATAAGCCACACAATGTAGGCTTTTCTCTCTCTCTCACGCACACACACAGACGCACGCACACGCACAAGCTACTATGTCGAACTACGACAGAAGGAATTCGCAACAAGCATGGCTTCTAAGACCACTATCGAAATTATGAGCCGAGTTTCCTGGTTTTTGATTTATCAATTTTTTCAGCTAATGAACTAGTTGACAGGATTTAACGTGCCAAGGCAACATTCTGACTGTGGCGACGCCTCAGTGCAAGGCTTAAGAATATTGTTGAGATTTTGGTGTTCTTTTAGTGCACCGAAAGCTTGGTACACGAGCGTTCTTTTTTTTGCATCTTATTTCTGTTGGAATGTGGTGCTGCAGGTCGAACCTGCGAGCTCTTCCTCTACTTTGTGCTAATTTCATTTGAATATTTAAAATACTGGTTCTGATGCGCAGGACGTAATTAGGACGATGAAACAAGGTATAACGTGAACTGTTAGAGTAAACCGGAAGAGAGAAGTATGCATTAGACAACGAACGCGGATTGGTAATATCCTTCTCGAGAGAAAGCTGTGGAGGGACAGTTCATATAATGTCAATACATACAAGTTCAGCTTTATTTGAACAGCGGAATGGGCGTCAATGACAGGAATGGTGGCAGAGAATATGATGGAGTGGCGCTAGTTTGTAAATTTGCAGGTACGCAGCGCAGGGGTATACAGCAGAGTTCTAGAACAGACCTTTGCCCCGCATTATAAGTGAATGAGATGAAAATTGCGATAAAGATGATTACGTTAACTACAACAATCAATACAGGGCATACTCGATGTTTCCATGCTTCCAATACCTTTTGTCCTTTTCTTTTGCGTCTGAGCCATGCAGAGTCAATGTTTCTTAGACGTTTCTGTCTGTCGCACTGTCATACGATGCCGTCACTAGCGCTACTCTTCCTGTCAACATCTCCTGTTACATTATGACGTGATCAGGCAAATATCTTTACGGGCAGATGCAACAACTATAGAGTATTAGCCATGCGAAAGCAATATACAGAAATGTCATCTGAAGGTAAGGCAAATATTTCCGTTCAATGACAAGAAACAAGGGCCGAATTCACAAATGTTTTTGTTCGTAAGTACATTGTCCCATTTTGCCAAAAATGTCTCGCGTATGTATTCAGCACTAAGAAAAATGTAAAAAAAGAATAAAAACAAAGGAAGAACTAGTGACAGGCTTCGTTTTCCAGATTTTGCTCAAGAATAGTTATTACGGGAGAACGTGGGCGAATTTTGGTGACATAGGGGCCGAATTTTCAGATTTTTGCTCATAAGTGTTGTGTGTCATTGACCGATGGTCTTCGATAATATTACACGGTCAGGTATCAGGATTTGCTTTTAAGAATAATTCTAGCTTAAGAGCTTATTGTGAGCACGGACTTATTTAACGAACCCTTTTTTATTTTTGTACCATCAAACGTATATTCAGTTGCAAATTCAGCTGCGGGTCTCATATGCCTGGTAACATTCGCATACATCTTCTTCCACCGCAGTTTGTAAAGTTTCCCGCCACCTTCGTATTACTCGTATCTGTGTAACGCCACCAGCGATCGAAAGTCCGTATATTTTCCACCAGTGCATTCTTGGCAACATCCTTCACCTAAAGTACGACTGGTTCCCACAGCCATGATCTAGAGCACTCTGGAACCTGAGTTTCCGGATACAAGTATTTTTTTCCCCCGAGAGAGAGAGAAAACACCTTAAATTACGTCATTGTATTTTGCTTCTTTCAGCTACTCCCTACATTTAATGTGAAATCGCATCGCATGTCGGCTTCAGCCTGCCACCGACTCCTCAAGGCAATGAAGAGGACGCAGCGCGCAGCTTCACATCACGGTGCCTTGGGCGTTTTCTGCCTGGCCTACCTGTTGGGCGTTCTGGTGGGAGTAACGGGCCGTGAAGTAGCTGGCAGTGAGGACAATGGCTGGACGGATAACGGCTCCGGAGGAAATTCCAACGCTGCCGTGCCCGATGGAGCGACGTCTCTTGTTCTCGTTTTGGACGTGAGCGGCTCGATGCATCGGCACCTCCAGCAAGTAGCCGATGGTTTGCAGGGGATACTGAACGCAACGCTTTCACAGGGCGAGGTGCTCTTCCACAACTACGTGCTGGTGCCTTTCCACGACCCTGGTGAGCACCGCTACTTTGCGTCCTGCTTATATTTTATTGTTGCAATTGTGATTTAGATGAGGAAAGTGTAGAGCTAGGAAAAGGGTCTTGATGACCTTGTTCTAATCGAGCATACCGACATTAGCCGCATGAGCGCAAACAAAGCCGTATTGACAGAAGTGCAGTAAACACGTTGTTGATCACATCGTGTTTGCTTCATCTGAAGTCCGGGCCTGTACATGATTGTTTCCTTCAAGTTTGTTTTAACTTTTCAGCGGAGGCCAACCAGTTGCAGTAGTGAGTGAGGTCTATGTAGCGGAGATTCCATCCAACTATTACTTTCCTAACATAACAAGAGCCTTGCGGCTGCGACTGCCGTCGCAAGCCTCTCACTCCCATTTCATCTTTTCCGACTTAGATTTCTATCGTAAGGACAAAACTGGCTTTGCTATGACGACAAGAGAGATGAAAAGTTTAATAGAAACTGAGGATGTAAGCTGTCATAACGACACGACGTCATGCTTTCCACGTAGGATACTAACGCTCTGTCTTGTCAACTGTAGTTTTTCTTCCGAAAACTTCGAACTTCTTCTATTATGTTATGACACAAACGTCTAGTGCTACGCCAGAATCTCCAGCAAAAAAAAAAAAACTCCAGCATGTAAACTGTGCACACTTTAGAGGCACCAAAGAAGATAACACGCAGAGTGCTGGACGTACAGAAGTGTGTCCTGTTTTATGTGCGCGTCCTGTGCTACGCACCGGTGAAAATTATCTGCAGTAAAGTGCACCAGCTTTCCCAGCAGCAATTCCTTTTGAAAAAAAGTGTGTAAGAAGATGGCCAGTCGTCGTATAATTAGCCATATTGGCAAGTAATACAGCCTATTTTCTTTTAAATTTTTTCACGTACTGAAGGCAGATTTACGGGAAATATCCCTCGAGGGATTCGACTAGATGCTGCAGTTGTTTAAATAGGCCGAGTCACCCTTAGAACTGCAACAGCAGGACATACGGAACATAGGAAAAAAATATCTTTAAATAGCACATGCATTACATATAACGAGAAAAAATGAAACATTTTATAAAGTGAATGAACAATGATCCACAAAAGAAGTTAACCACTTGAAGCAACATCTTAAAACACATTATTTACCAAGTAATAATTGTTTTGGGGGCGGGGAAGACTTGGAACATGGCATGTGTATAAAAAAATTGCAAAAGGCGTCAAATGAATTCACGCACTTTAATTTGATGCGGCTACGGCAGCAGTGAATTTGCGCAGTTGTGCGTTATCCAATTAACGGGTAAAGTAATAATTGTTTTACCATCTTACTGAAATTAATCAGACGTACCTAGAATTAACAGTTCTAAGATTATATGGCTAATGATCTAAGAAATGAAGGAGTTCGAAAGGTAGCTGCTGCTTTACATACCTTCTTACACAACGTATTTTACTGATCAACGTTCTCTCTACATGTCGTCTGGTATATTTGTGCCAATATTAACCAATAAAGGATGATCTGCCTCTCTGATATTGGCATAAATTCTCTAACATTATATTTGTGTTTATCAACTTTCGTTATTTGGAATAATCTGTCATTATTTCAGTGTGTTGTAACGTGCTCAGTACGTGCCAGATATCCTGCTGCATGTATAGCTAGGTTTTGAAGTATTTGAAGAGAGACGAAGTTTGTGTATATCTTTTTTTCGAAATAATATGGGGTTTTACGTACCCAAACAACGACCTAGTTCTAAGGCTGGCCGTAGGAAGGAACTCCGGAATAATTTGGACCACCAGGTGTTCTTTACCGCGCACCTAAATCTAAGTACACGGGTGTTTTCGCGTTTTGTATTGTTTTCGACCACACGAATTACGGAGCAACACGTCAGTAGGGAGTCTATTCGCGCAGAGTACATATAACATTTCCGATTTAGTGGGACAAGATATCGCTACGAAATTTAGATACATGTAGCACGAAACATTTGTATGGTTGGAGGACTTATGTGCTTCACTATGACAGATACTACTCAAATTTCAATCCCAGAAATTTGAGTGATGGCTGCTGAATAGTGACATTCTTGAATTCTAAATGAAGCCCAGCAGGTCTTTTCGCTCATTACGATATAAAAATGTATCTACCGTGGTTGCTTTCTATTTAACTGAAGTGTTTTTTCATCCAGCCACAAACCTAAATCTTTCAACCAGATGTTAATTGGCTCGTTCGAAAAGAAGACGTGACCCTGAAAAGCAAATTATCAGGTGGGCTATACCGGGGACGCAGCGGCAGTGGGGTACGTTAAATGTCTTGCGCCTAATTCTGAGGAGTGCATGGACACTGTTTCATAGAAATTACGTAACCAAATACAAAAGCGACATTTATTCATGCGTTGCAAAGCTCACACGCTCAAATTATAACCATTCCACCTCGTAACAGCCCATCGCTGAGCGACGCTTATCCGCGTTCACTTTGTGTTCGCAGTTGTCGGTCCGACGCTGGTGACACGTGAGCCAGCCCACTTCGAGCAGCGTCTACGTGCCCTGACGCTTCGCGGAGGCGGCGACTGCCCCGAAATGGCGCTCACCGCACTGCGCGAGGCCCTGCGGCTCTCCCTGCGTGGCTCTCACGTGTACCTCTTCACAGATGCCCGTGCCAAGGACTACCACCTCCTCGATGCTGTCCTGGCACTGGTGCAGAGAAAGGAGGCGCAGGCGAGTACCATGCACACCTCGGAAGTGTACGGTGGCGATCACACTTCGCTGTGGTTAGCGCTGGAGTGGGGTGCTCAGTAGTGCATTCGCGCCGCCTATACCGCGAGCCGCTGGTTTGAGACGGCTTGGCTGGCACAATGCAAGGATTCCTTTTAGTGGATGCTATTCTTTTCTTATAAATTGTCGCTTACGTCCGGTCGATTCGAGCACTGACGTAGACGGTGTGTCCCTCGGACCAGTGCTGAAGCGCTGGGAGGAAAAGAGTTGAATGATAACAGCTACTTTAACCGGCGAGATGGGCTGTTCGCCGCCACTTGTACTTTTCGCTTTGCAACTGGCCATCACTATGACTGCTCCCCATTAACAACGATACTCTTGCATACGGTATGCGGGCTTTCAGCGGTCTCCGAAGGGCGAAGAGGTGGCGTGCCTTATCGCATCGTGGGACCTATCGCTCACTTTGAATGTTGTCTACGCTACACATAGGAGAGCGCGACCAACGGTGTGCGCCACAAAGATACCACACGGTGAGAAAGTAATTGTCTCTACAAAGCGACCTCCACAAGACGGTAAAAGCACCAGCTGCCACCACAGCACCACTCTCGCGGGCTGTAAAGAACTTTGCTGGTGGCGCTACTAAAGGCAGTAGGCTCAGTGGTTAAAGCGCAATCTGCTCAGCGGGCCGCTTGAAGGGCCGCTAAGTGGTCTGCCGGGCCAATGGAATTTTTCAGCGTAACTGTGTCAAAATCTCGAAGCTTCATGTCGCGGTAATTAGCAAGCACCATGTCCGCAGCGGGGACGGGTGCATTGCAAATGAGACATTGTAAATGAGACGTACAACCGAAACAACTTCTTTAAATATGCCGCATGAAACTATAAATGCAAATGCTAATACCGTATGGTCAACGTTCATATTATTCAAATCAATTAAACATTGCTACATTCAGCGATAAACTGAATTTTAATGTATAGGTAATGATATTGCAATGGATTTAAAGTCCATAGTCTTATCCACTGGGCCACGACCATTGGCGTTGCTAGGCCGCTGTTCTAGGCCTGCACTTTTGGGTTAATAGAAATATAACAAGTACAAAAAATAAAAGTAGAATATTTCTGGCCACATGAATATGTGTTGCAATGGTTCAGCTTTCCATGCGACATATTGGATGTGCTCCTACTTTATTCTTAGTAATGCTTTGCGGTCGCTTAGCCATAACATTATTAAAATGTTTAATATCGAGTTTATCATCGAAACGAATTTTGATAGGTAGTCATACATGGAGGAATAATGCGTGTCATGCACCACCGAAAAGACACTGACAATTCCTCTTTTTTGTAGGAACCTCCTCAAGAAAAATCAAGGATTTCCACCATCTGACTCTTGAAATATTTATGGAAAAAAGCGCTTTTGCGAACATGTCCATGTGTGTTATCGAGACTCGTCTCGGCCATTGCACCTTTCATTCATAGCACGGCGGTGGGTGCTTTTAGTGTTGTTTTGTCTTCCACTAGTTATGGAACGACTGTATAGTACCAATTTTAAAATATTTTCTCAAGATTCTCCGGGACGTGTTACCAGCTCGCAGAAACGCGCTTGCTGGCTGGAGCGAATATGATGCTCCAAAAGTGAAAAAGTGCCGCCCTATGCCAGCGAGAGCATGGTAATAGTGCTTGGTGGGTGCGTATATAACACACACACACACACACACACACACACACACACACACACACACACACACACACACACACACACACACACACACACACACACACACACACACACACACACACACACACACACACACACACACACACACACACACACACACACACACACACACACACACACACACACACACACACACACACACACACACACACACACACACACACACACACACACACACACACACACACACACACACACACACACACACACACACACACACACACACACACACACACACACACACACACACACACACACACACACACACACACACACACACACACACACACACACACACACACACACACACACACACACACACACACACACACACACACACACACACACACACACACACACACACACACACACACACACACACACACACACACACACACACACACACACACACACACACACACACACACACACACACACACACACACACACACACACACACACACACACACACACACACACACACACACACACACACACACACACACACGAACACAACCTATGCGGAAGGAGCCCCCATGCATTTCGAGTCTATCGCCTTAACCATTCGGCCATGAGAGGTCACGTAAGACGATCGCTTTCAACATGGGGCCCACAGGAGGGAGTGAATTGACCTTCGTGGTGCTACTCGTTTGAACGCTAACTAAGCGCCGAGAACACAGCGCACACGAAGCCATCAGAACTCGGCGTACGGTCCTCATCGCAGATCGCTATCAAGGTAGGGACCGCGCGGCCACGCCATGAGCAGTCGCAGCCGGAGTACGGTTGACCACGGTTGATAATGGTTCGCACGGAGAGCAGGCAGCTTCATTTACCACGTCTGCGTGTGAGGTCTACAAACGTGACACTGTTCAATTACGTCATGCACTACAGCACACATCGACCAGTGCTCATCTTCCGTGAAGCTGCGGCAGTATCCAAACGCAGCATCATACAAAATGAGTGAACATTGCTACTACTCGGCTCTTCGTCGTCTCATGCTGGTCTCAGATAAAATTTCCGTGTCGCAACCGCAGTTCTCTGTTTCACGATTCTTTCGCGGTGTTTCTCGCAATTAAACCAAAGACAGCAACATACGAAGAGGAAACAGCAGGCGATTAGCAGCGATTGCTTTCGTGCCATTTAGATAACTCCCACAGGGGAGTCTGCGTGTAATTTTTTTCTTTATTGCGTGCTCGCAGTGCAAACCAACACATATTTAAACGCTATAATATGTCAGCGACCCCTTGGCTAACATTGTAGTAATAAAAGCGCTTCAGCTCAATCAAGTCATCCAGAATAGCCACCCACTCAGGAGGCTCACTCTCCGCACGGTATATTTCCCGAATATACGCGGCACATTTTATGAAGCTCATTCTCACCAGACAAGTATAGACATCTTCATGTCGAACTGCCATTCTCGTTTTGCCCAGGCTGTGGAGGGCAAGAAACACAAACAAATCGTACGGAGCCCCTCCTTCGTTATCTATTCGCAAATACCGAATACCTGAGGTGTACTAGGTAGTTCTTTATTTAGCATTCGTTGTAAGACATTCAATTAAAATATTGGATCCCAGCAATCAGTGGAAACATGCGCAATGGTCTCCAGTTTTTTGCAAAGTAAGCAGTTTACTGTCCATGGCACATAAATTCCTTTTTCGTATAGCCAATTTTTTTGCGGGTAGCATCTTTGTGTGTACCTTAAAGAAAAATGTTTTACAGCAGGTCTAAGTGGCATTTTAGAGCGCAGCTCTTAGGCGCCCGTTCCTGCCTTCAGCGTTGGCGTGCCTCGGCGTCGTACCTCGTAACCGAGCGACGGACCACAGCGCAAGGTGAAAGCAAACGCGCAGCGCAGCGGGAGATGAAAGAAGAGATCGTGAAGATGAAAGGGGAAGATGAGGCTACAGTGAAAGCATGAGGTGGAAAGTGGCGGAGGAGTGGAGCGAAAACGGCCTGGCGCATGCGCTGAGTAGCCGGTGGCCACGGCATTCGCAGCCGCGTCGGCGATCTCATCTGCATTTCCGCGTTGGGGGTCGCAGGGTGGCGCACACTCCAAGAAAAAAAGGAGTGACGCTTTCTCAATTAGAGGGGAAATGGCGATGTCCCCTATGTTTGTCTTTAAATGGAGCAAGTTTTCTCCTTCATGCAAGGGAACAACGGTTCCTCCCTCTCCAAAGCGAACATGCCGACTGCGCTCAAGTGAAGCGATGAATGCGACTACGCCTACGAACTGTGCTAGTTCTCAGCTGGAAAATACGGTACGCGTCATAAGCATAGTGTACGTTACTGATATTTGCAAAAAAGAAAGAAAAAACTCTCGCTAAGCTTTCTTTGGCGCATTCAAGGAACCAGGTGCAAGAACGACACGATATTGTAGCGATGCCTTCCGCTCGACTGCCCCACTTATCACTCACTGTTGACGGCCGGCCGATTATATTATTAACGCGGGCGGAGCGTCACATTCACCACGGTCCAAGTGCGAAAACAAATGGCATCGTTAGAACATAGTGGCGTTGAACTCACATAAACATAGGAATATCCATACATCGATGCGTCGCGCGCGCGCCCACACACTCACACTTATGTGAATGGATGGATGCATGGATGGACGTTATGAGCGTCCCCTTTGGAACGGGGGGTGGGTTGGGCAACCAAGCTCTTGCTATGATACTGCTTAATATCCTGCCCAAGTTAAAAAAAAAAACACCATGAACTGCCACAACCACATTTGTGACCCCCTATTGCGAACTTTGCTTTTGTACGTCTCTGTTTTTGTCGTTTCCCTACTTTTCTTCCACCGAATCGCCTCTTACTAATCTCCATTACGGACATGTTTACTTTTCCCCTGCTCTCGCTGAATCCAAGGGCTTCAAGGAGGCCGGTGGTGCCTAAATCGGTCGCCGGGCAGATGTCTCCACATTCTAATAAAAAATACTACGTCGTTTCCCTAGTTTTACCACAGCAAGCACATGCTTCTTCCTATATCTCGCTTTATAGGTACGTGTTCTAAGGCGTCCCGATCTCGCTTCGAAAAGTAATGAGCTTCCCTTTGAGTTATCATAAATTGTTTATTTCTTGATTTCGTTTTTTTCCCTCCTACGTAGTTACTCATGGCAGGTTTCTTTTCCATTGCCGCCACTCATGAGATTATTTCAGCCTCTCTGACTTTCCGCTTCACGTTCTTTGTTGCTGTGTTGCCCAGCCTAAAGGTCGCATGCTTGCTGGTAAGCTTCCTAGTACTTTTCCTCCACTGTGAATTAATGTTTTTCCTGTACAGATACCAGAACACTCTCCCAGCCCATTTACTTTCTTCCATATTCCTCAGCCGTTCCTCATACTCAATTTTACTGCGAGCTTCCCTCACTTCAAAACTAGTCCAGCCCATATCACCCTGCACAGCATCATCTGTAGTCTTACCGTGAGCGCCCAATGCGAGGTGGCCCATTGACCTTTGGTTCGCATCGAGTCCTGCTTGTACCCCTGATTTCAAGCAAACAACCGCATTTCCAAAAGTAAGTCCTGGAAGGATTACAACTTTCCACATACCACGGAGCCCCTCGTACCTATTGTATCCTCATAGCACTCTGCTTCATTACGGCTGCATTTCTCTTCCCTTTTACTGTTAGTTTTTTTCCTGTTTCCATATATCTATTTCCTTCGTTTATTTCTAGTTTATTTTAGTTGCTTCGTTCGAGTTCGACGGCGCCCTACAGCTTTCTAGAATCCGGGCACTCAACACCGTGCACAGTGCTTCCGCACCCATGTGTGTCCCATTAGCTTCATCTCCCCGTTCACGTCTGGGCATATCCGCTTGCTCCGCGCACCCTTGTGCCTTTCGTTATGCTTTTCGTACATGGTAGTTTCAATTGTTCCTCTACATGTTATCGTCTAGAGTGCCGCGTTTTCTTAAAAATTAAATTATAGGGTTTTCTGTGCCAAAACCACTTTCTGATTATGAGGCACGCCGTAGTGGAGGACTCCGGAAATTTCGACCACCTGGGGTTCTTTAACGTGCACCTAAATCTAAGTACACGGGTGTTTTCGCATTTCGCCCCACCGAAATGCGGCCGCCCTGGCCAGGATTCGATCCCGCGACCTCGTGCTCAGCAGCCTAACACCATAGCCACTGAGCAACCATGGCGGGTGCCGCCTTTTCTTGACAGATGCCGACAGCTATATGTGCAAAACTGCACTGCGGAAGTCAGCAATTTGTAAACGCTTTTTTCAAATTTACTTTCCCGATACTTAATGTTTGTACGCTGTCTTGTATCCCTCCTTTTAGGAAATACATCTTCTATTGTTGGTCGGTGCTTCCTGTCTGTAGTGTCGTGCGCGCTACACCATATGGCTACACTGTCTGGCCTCTGTTTCTTTTCTTGAAAACTCGGCGCTCGCTACTTTCCTGTCGAGACTGCTGCGTCAAGCTGATAACACGCAAGCCGTTGGTGACTAGGAAGTACCGGGCTCGCCGCGTTAAAGAAATGCGGGCAAGACTGATGGCGATTATTGTTTGGGAACAATATACAACCCAAACGGTCGGTTTCTTGTCCTGCGGGATATTCTACGTCGGCTGTGTTGACGGTCGGCGTACTGCCAAGGTCGATTCAAATAGGTCGCGAAGCTTCGGGCGAAAAGCGGTTAAGTACAGACTGTCACCGACATCAGCATGGGGGGTTATGGGAGCAGCGATTGAAGCGCGACTATGTTTGGAGGGAACAAACATTGGGAAAGAAAAACGCGTTTTTTTAATTCAAACGAGACACAGTTAGATTCATTCAACGAAAATAAAATTCCTAGTCAATTTCATATGTTCGTGATGAGTTAAGAAAATACATATTTAATTTTATTATTATTAATAAATGTATTTCTTTTCAGCGCCCATCGCTACAGGGGGCGTTGACGCCAATATCACTCGCAGTGCAATGCAAGTCTTGAAATGGGCAGAAAGGCGCACTCGTATCACCTGTTCAAATACGCCCCACTCACAATTAGTGCTTTCTTGCTTGTCGAAGTTTGTCTGAATTTGGTGACGCGGGCAGCTTCATTGCTTCTTAATCTGTTCAGTCAAATGTAGTGAGTTACGACCGCCAGATAATTGTGCAGTTGTTTTCGTGTGACTGCGCTGGCCGACGGGCTTGGCATCCGACAATAGGATCAGCACTCTACACCTAAAGCTTTCGTCGGCCTCCAAAGAAAGTATGTTTTGTGCAGGGATGCGATTTCGACAACCGTACGGCTGCCCCTTTCCTGCATCGCTTTCCACGCTGAAAGCTCGAAACGCCCATCAAGTCGAATGGCGGGGCATTTGAATATATAGCTCCAAAGAAAGAACAACAAAACAAATTTCGCGCCTTCGAAAACAAAATGACGTCACTTCTGCTTTTAACGGACTTGGCGTCACGTTATTTTTTCTTCCGCCGGAAGTGTTCCCACCACATACAGATGGCGCTAAGCCCCATGAACCGGCGATGGACCGCAATGTTTTGAACGTATGGCCTCCTATGGAAGCTTCGCTACCAGGTATATTTACCTTGGTACTACCACCGACTTGCGCGGTGGATCCACGCTGTTCGATGTGTCGGTTTTTGTTTGTCTACTTTTTCCTTCATTTCATTTGTTTGGTTCCTCCAATATTCATCACTTCTATTGTAACTGCCTAGGGGAACACCGAGATACCTCATCGGAGTTTTCACCCAGCTCACACTCGCGAAATAGTCCGGTGCGGAAAGCCAGTTCCCATGCCACAGCCCGAGGGATTTGCCCCAATTTACTCTGCTACCCATGACTTCCCAGAAATGATTTACTACAGACATTGCTTCGGTTACACTTGGTTTATTTATAGAACATACTGCAATGTAATCTGCATACGCCAGTATCTTCACTTCTGTCACTCCTAATCTAAAACCACGAATTTGGTCATTTCTTTATTAATGGCCACACACATGGCCTCTATACAGATAGCAAATAGAAGTGGGCTGAAGTGATAGCCTTGGCGTACTGAACGCATAATGTTAATGGGGGGCCCCGGTGACTTATTAACAATTAATCTGATTGTGCAGTTCTGGTAGGCCAAGGCTACGCCCTCAGCGATGATGGAACTGACATTAACGTGATCCAAGATGGCAATCAAAATAACGTGAGCGATACAATCGAAAGCTTTCTCGAGAGCGAGTTGAAGAACTGCAACGCCACTTCCGGTGACGTCACAGCACTCGAGCACACATCGCATCTTATGGATGTTAGAAAAAATAATTCGCCCTCTGATGCCACAAGTTTGATGGTCTTCGACTATTTCCTTGATGACGCTTTGGAATCTGGTAGCTAAAATCTTCATACATATATAGTAATGCACATTTGTTAGTATTATTGGCCTATAGAATGACACTAATTTTAGTTCATCTATTTGATCGCTCTTAGGTATTAATATGTTGTGCGTTTTCAAAAGAAGGGGGCAGACATTTCTGCTCATACGCGTCATTGAATAACTCTGCCAACAATGGATAGGATAGGATAGGAATAAACTTTATTTGTCCAACTAATATAGATTTTGGTGCCCGGGGCTAGGCATGGAACCAATTCTCTCAAACGCCTTACACCATCCAGCGCAGAGGCCATCAGGTCGAGGCGACTTTCCCAGGTTCAAATTGTCGATTGCTTTTTCGATTTCCCCGTCAGTTATTTTGGCTTCTAATCGTTCTTTGGTATCATCACTTTTCCCGGCATGTGATTAAGAAAATCCACTTTAAAACCCTCTCCATTCGCTTCCTGATATACAGAGTGACACGTAGTACTCGAAGAAGGCGTACCCAATGCTCTCCCTATCTTCAACGACAGTCTCGTTCATTAGGATTTTATCGATGTGGTTTCGCGTCCATCCGCCTTCTCTAGACCAAGCAGCCTTTTAGTGGGCGTCTCCCCTGCCGCTGGTGCATCTGCTCGCACACGCACGATGGCACCTTGATAACGCTCTTTGTCGAATTGTTCAAATCGTTTTTATGCGAAGCATATTACGAGAGCTCAACCCAGCTCCTCAGGCGCGGCGGTGTCGCCTTCAATGACCTTTGACCCCATGACATACCACGTGACACCGTGACGTCATGACAGAGGAGAAACGAGGCTCCAACTCGCGCCGTCGCTCGCGGCGTCGCTGAACTCTCGCAAGATGGGCTGGGTGGGAATCGAACCAGGGTCTCCGGAGTGTGAGATGGAGTCTCTACCACTGAGCCACGAGTACGATGCTTCAAAGCGGTACAAAAGCGCCTCTAGTGAATGCGGTGTTGCCTTAGAAACGAGCTGTTTCTAAGGCTCAGGCGTGCGTCGCTTGCTCAGGCGCACATTTCGTTGCCGCGCCGAACGCTGCGTTGCTCGACGCTCACCGCGTCCAATGCGGGGCGCGTAGTCGCTGGCGGGTCGACAGGAACGCTGTCGCGTTCCACTCTTGAAGGCGAAGCAGAGTAACGCATGAGTTGTTTCTTCGTCTAGCCGAACCAAATATAGCCAAGCAACAGCAGTTCATCAGGCTAAACAGTGGTTCAACAACTAAAATAAAGGCTAGTATGCTTCGCATCCTGGGCTTAACCTTAGCTAAGCCACAGCCATTTTTTTTTTATGTTTCGCGCATCGCCTTTGTGCGTACCAGGCTCCCTACACTCAAGCGTTATCAGCTGCTCAAGCACTCTTCTTATACCGTTTTCTTTAATTTCCCTCTCAAATTTTTGACAACTGGATCTTTCTATCGCTTTCATTTTTACCTTTTGTTTAAAACACTCCCACTTCTCGACGGTTGTTCCCACGGCGTAACAGTAAACATCATTACCCGCATCCCGTACTACATGTAAAAAGGTCTGGTCACTTAGTAACAAGGCATTCATTTTTCACCGATCCCAATTAAAAGCATGTTTCCTTTTCACTACACCTATGTGACATTTTACGAGACAGTGGTCCGAAAACGACACGGGCACTACACAATAACTGTAGCATCTTGGAATTGTAACCAACGACACGTACACTCGATCCAATCGTGCATGACTGCTTCCCTGAAAACGTGTAAAGGTCACTTTATGCCCCCCCCCCCCCTTCCATACACTCGAAAACATTGTCAAGCTCATTTTCACCTATTAGTTTTGCTACTACGCTACAGCTTCTGTCACGCACACCGGCATTATTCACTCTATCTCTGGTATTCAATACACGATTAAGGTCTCTTAACAACAAAACGCTCTTATCACAATGGACATACTTGGAAAGTTCGACAAAAAAAAACAAGACACGCTCCTCCACTGAATTTGGAGCGTAGACGCATATCACGCGGAATTCAACATCACAGATCAAAACATCA
The DNA here is from genome assembly GCF_038994185.2 of Dermacentor albipictus. Taxonomy (NCBI): domain Eukaryota; kingdom Metazoa; phylum Arthropoda; class Arachnida; order Ixodida; family Ixodidae; genus Dermacentor; species Dermacentor albipictus. The sequence goes on from NW_027225568.1 coordinate 9,074,042, forward strand.
CAAAAAACAATCCTTCCAGATTCGCAGGAAAATACACTTTGAAACTGCAGTACAGGCAGCTTCATAACGAACAGAATGACGCGCCTACCGGACGTGCCTACCGCATGGGTAACCACCGCAAAATATCTGTGCGTAAATCGTCGCACCATGCTCCCGGTCTGCTCCTCTCCATCAACCTTAGTCTGTTCGACGGATAGTAAGTCTATGTTGTGGTCAGTGACCAACCATAGGATCTGACTTTGCCTACGACTAGCCGCCAACCCTCGCACGTTTAATGTGGCAATACTAAGGGACGGTATTTCAGCCATCTTCAACTAACGAGAAAAGTAGGCCTGGTGTATGGTGCTTGCTGTTCACGACTAGCCCTCGGCTAGCCACCTCCGGGACCTCCCGCCTTCCCGGCCTTGATCGTGGGCGGCACTTTGTCCACAGGCTTTCTCTCAGGTATAACATTCGGCTTTGGTTTCAAGCTCATCCGCCTCCCAAGACGGGACTCTGTCGGCGGCCCTGCGCTGGTGCTTGTAGCAACTTCATTCCGGTCCTTAGTCTCTTCATGGGGGCACTTGACTGGGGCACCAAGAGTCGCCGTCCGATTGCCGTCGTGGACGGCCTCGTCCTGCTGGATCGCCATCGTCCCGCTGTCGGGCGGTTCTTTACTACTCCTCCCAGTAGACTGGCCACTAGCAGTCGTGACCTGTACCATCACAATCGGCTTCTGAGTAGTATCTGCCATCTTGCCGTTCACACCCAACGTTGCCGTCTCACTGGCTGTCACTGTCGATACCGTGTCTACAGTTCTTTAGCAGCGTCCTCCACCTCGGCCACGTCTATGACGAGCTCTGTTGCGACGCGACTAGCTACTGGGCCCGTCACGGCGGCCTAAGGTTTTATGCAGTCAGCGTCGACGTGGCCAAAACATCTGCCTCGAGAACAGCGAGGGACTCTGCAATCATGGCGGACGTGTCCCGTGCGTGGCAGCGCAGACACTGCATCGGTAGACCGGGACCCACGACCAAGGCCAACTCTCCGCCGACGCGGATCTGATGAGGAAGGCCCTCCATTTTCACGCCGCTTTTCAGTTTGAGAATGACGGTCCTCGGCGTTGAGGTCTTGTTTCCCATGCCTTCGACACGCCACCACTCCCGGCTCACCTCCTCCACTTTGCCGAAAGCCGCGAACGACGCCCGCATGTCCTCGTCGGCAACGCCGCATAGCAGCCAGTGAAGCCTAAGCTTCGCCTGCTGGTCCTGCTGGTCAACGATGACGCACCGTCATCCTTTCACTTGCAGCTCCTTAAGGGAAACCAGTCTTTTCGTGGCATTCGCATCATTCAGGGTTACCGCCCAGACGTGATCTATCTTGTACGCCCCTATGCATGCATACCACGTCAAGCAGCAGGCCTGTCGGCAGTAGAGCGTCCCTTAAATCATCGACATTGTATGGTCTCGCACATACATCACCGTGCAAAAACACGGTGTTTATCACCGCTCGTCCTTTCGGCGGTTGAGGCAAAATAAACGCGTATTACTTATCGTCTTCGGTGCGCCTGTTTCCGCTACCAAAAGTGGCGCTGTCGCTGCCTTGAAAGAGGCCATGACCCTACGATCCGAACAGCTCGGCTGCCAGATGCAGAATGACCCCTCGTCCACTGCTGTGCAAAAATGATCCGCGTTCAGGATGGGCTGCCAGAAAACATAAGAGACTTGACTACGCAGCCGACAGCATTCGAACATGTGCGGAGCGACCCCAATTGATTTCGAGTCTATCGCCTGAACCACTCGGCCACGACTGCGCTTATACGCCTAGTACTTCTTGCACCACAATGATACGCATTCAGGAATGGCTGCCAGAAAAAGAAAGACTCGACCATGCAGAAGACAGGATTAGAACCTGTGCGGGGAGACCCCACCGGATATTAAGTCCATCGCCTTAACCACTCGGCCACGACTGCGCTTTTTTTATTCTTTATTGCCTGTTTTATAACAAATACACGATTCACAGCAATTCTCTGCTGTGAATACAGGACAAAAAAAGACAATTCAATATGCAGGTGTACCTTGTCGATTAATTTTGGTTTAAAAAAGCTTAATGTTTGCAAGCTGTTCAAATGTTGTTAACCACTCAGGTGGTTCGCTGAGATAATGTACAATACATTTTCAACAAAATATTCTCTGGCCGGTTTTGCGTCAACATCCTCATTACGCACCGCCATTCGTGTTTTCCACACGCTGTGCATGCAGAGTAACATCATATCACATGGCACGCCTTCTGTCTCTTCAAAGGGTAAAAACCGGATTCCGAAAGGTGTTAATGGAAATTCTTTCTTTAGAGTCCTTTGTATAATGTCCCAAACTAAGACTGAGTCCCTGGACTCCAGAAATATGTGCTCCATTGACTCCGGTTTCTGACAGATGTGGCAATTCACACTCTAGGGTACAAAGATGCCCTACTCCTGCAGCCACGGCGTGACAGGAAGCGTTCCAGTGTGCAGCATAAAAAAAAACCTTTTGTTGTTGCCATTACAGGCATTTTTTTCACTCGCTTTAACAAATTCTGCTCACGGCCCAGTGCATATATTGCACGGTATACTGGTACAGGACACATGATATCAACTAAATCTCGGTATAATCGCTTGTTTGCGACAGTATTCAGGTATTCCAAAGAAAAGTGTGCGTTTACAAAACGGAAAGAACTTATTACTTCAAACAAAAAACCTCGGACAACTACTTGAGTTATGCCATACGACGTCACTACATATTCTGGCAGTGCTTGACCCAATCGCTCTGGATAACGCACCGCAGAAAACAGTCACTTTCGTCCCGCAAGAACATGAAACGCGACACTACCTGTTTCAAAAATAAATGCGACAAACCCAACCCTCCTTTCTGCACAGCATGAAACAGATTCAGACGACTCGTGCGCTCCAATCCTGATCCCCACATGAACTTCCCTATGCCCTATGCCCTATGCCCTATGCAACTTCTGTACACACACTTGGGATATTCATAAAGCTTGTAGCATATAAAACACTTCGGCGACAATAAACAAATTGCAGACCGTGGCTCTCACGAATATTGAGATATTCTTGCCGCCCCACTTCGTTGTTTGTGTTTTTGCCCGCTCAGCTTGTTCTATCCATTGCGTCGTGGCATTACGACACTACTCCAAAGGAACACCAAGGTAACTAGTTGGCGTATCCATGAACGGTACTGTTTCGAACATTACTGGCCGGCTGCCCTATTCACCGTGCCAGAAGCCTAGGCTTTTTCGCCAACTTATGGCACTCCCCGTTAGACTGCAAATCTTTCTTGCATCCTTGACTGCCTCCCGAATGCTCTCTTGGTCAGTGCAAAAAAGCGCGATGTCATCTGTGTAAGCTACTATTTTTACTTCCTGAGTTAAAAGACGGTAGCCACGAATATTTTCGTTTTCTCGTACCTTCAAACAGCAAGGTTCGAGAAACATCGCGAAAAGTAAGGGCGACAAAGGGCACCCTTGGCGCACACTGGATAATACTGGTATATTTTCAATAAGACTTTTGTTGATTATAAGGTGAGCAGAACAGTTATCATAAGCCATGGCAACTGCGTCCTGAATCACTTTGCCTACATTAATGTGTTTTAGCAAGGCAAGAAGTATGCTGTGAGCAACCCTGTCAAAAGCTTTTTCTAGGTTTAACTGAACCATTGCTACACATTCGAGGTTCGCGTCACAGCATACCAATATACTTCTAGCGACGTGAATATTCGAAAATATTGTCCTCTTCCCTATACCGCATGTTTGGTGGGGGCCTACTATGGACTTAATCACTGACTGCAGCCTTTTTCCTCGCACCTTCATGTAGATTTTATAATCCACGTTCGTAAGACTTATGGGCCTGTATGCAGTGACAGATTTCAGCTTTACCGTATCGCTGGTTTTCGGTATAAGCACAACATTACTTTTCCTGAATGGTGATGGTGTTTGCTTAGTTTCTTGAGCTTCTGATATTACAGCGTGCAGTATCTCGCTTATTTCTGCCTTGAAAGTTTCATAGAAAGCTGCTCCTAGGCCATCTGGTCCAGGCGCCTTTCCGTTACCCAAGTCTGCTATGGCTTCTGTAATTTCTTTCGCAGAGATTGGTCTCTCGAGTTCCTCTTTTATTTCGTCTTCTAATTTTGGCAGAAGCGTTAAAAAGATTTATTTATGAATACTGAATACTGCGATCTTGTACACAAGATCATAGCAGGTGGGAAACATTGTGTGAGATACAGAATTACAGACACAAAGAAAACAAAATTGCACATAGAGATTCAACAAGAGAATACAGCGACAAGGTCAATTAACAGCAATCGGTTCAAATGCTCTTGAAATGAATGTAATGATGTCTGTCTGACAACATCATCTGTGAGGTTATTCCAATCAGTGATGGTCCTTGGAAAAAAGGAATATTTAAAACAATTAACTCTCGGATTTAATGGTGTTATAGAAAGAGAATGGCGATTTCTAGTTTGGTACCCCGAGGAATAGGTAAGGATATTGGAGGTGTCAACTTTGAGATTATTATTAATTAATTGATAGAAAAACTTTAAGCGACATATGCGATTTCTGTTAGGAATAGAGGGTAAACCGCTTTTCTTGAGGAGGTCACTGACTGATGCTCGCCTGTAAGTGTTATATATAAACCTTACTGCTTTCTTTTGGATTCTTTCAAGTTTATTTATGTTTACCTTTGTAAAAGGGTCCCAGATAATTACTGCATATTCTAAGATTAGTCTAATAATAGTGTTGTAGGCAAGGAGGCGTGTACCAGGGGTTGCTAGCTTGAGCGAGCGTCGTAAGAAAAAAAGCTTTCGGAGAGCGTTTGCTGAAACATAGTCGACATGCCTGGTCCAAGAAAGGTTATCAGAGATCCATAGACCTAGATACTTATATTCTGTGACTTCGTGAAGAAAATTATTATTAGCAGTGTAGTAATATAGAAGAGGGAGCTTTTTAAGTGTTATTCTCATAAATACGGTTTTTTCAAAGTTATTTGACATTTGCCACTTCTCACACCAAGAAACTATTTTTGCAAAATCATTATTCAGCCTAATTTGATCATCAGTCGAACTTATTTTCTCATACAGCACGCAGTCGTCGGCATATAACTTAACACGTACTGACAGGTTTTTAACAATATCATTAATAAATATTAAAAACAGTAGGGGGCCGAGGACGGATCCCTGGGGAACACCAGAATCGACAGGAACGTAATTGGAGCAAGTTTTATGCAGTTCGACAAACTGACGGCGATCAGATAGGTACGATTGTATCCATGTTAATATCTGTTTACAGATGTTTACAAACTCTTCTGTTACGGGCACCTGCCTACCGAGCAACGCTCGGTAGTGCTCAACGAAAGATTTTCCAATTTCTTCTGGGTCTTTTGACATTGTGTTGTTAAAACAAATTTCCTTATTTATGTTTTTGGAGGCATAACCCTTTTCGTCACTGAGCGCGTGCTTAGTTGGCGCCTCTCCCAGTCACAGCCTCTCGGATCGTGCTCTTATCGCAGCTCCTTGATAAATTTCAGCATCCACCCTTTCAAGGTCGCGTTTAATTTCTCCACTCTGTTTCGAAAACAATCCCGGTATTGTGCACTCCGCGTTTAGAAAATAATCGAGCATGCTTCGCAGTTATTTCTCTCTTTGTTTAGCTTTATGACGTATCACACAAGCCCTCTCGATCGCACACATTTTCACTTCAATTTTAAACTGCTCCCACAGCTCAGCCCAGTTTGTTGTAGCATCTATTTGCATTGCATCAATTTTTCCTTTTACATTTCTTACAAACCATTCATTACTTAAGATCGTTTCGTTCATTTTCCACAGTTCCCAGTTAAAATTAGACCCTCTATGTTTCATGACCAATGTAAACGTTACTAGGCTGTGGTCACTGAAGCTCAATATAATAATAATAATATTTGGGGTTTTACGTGCCAAAACCACTTTCTGATTATGAGGCACGCCGTAGTGGAGGACTCCGGAAATTTTTGACCACCTGGGGTTCTTTAACGTGCACCTAAATCTAAGCACACGGGTGTTTTCGCATTTCGCCCCCATCGAAATGCGGCCGCCGTGGCCGGGACTCGATCCCGCGACCTCGTGCTCAGCAGCCCAACACCATAGCCACTGAGCAACCACGCGGGTCACTGAAGCTCACGTGCTTAACTGCGTAGCTAGTGACCGTTGGCGCAAGGTTTGCTGATACGTACAAGCGATCTAGTCGAGCGTCACTCTGCCCTTGAAAATGAGTAAAAAGAAAACTGTTGCCGCTCAATATGCTTCCAACGTCTACTAAATCATAGTCAGCCACGATTGCGCAGACTTGATGCGCACTTGTATCCTGTCCCAGAAAAAAAAAAAACCTCCCAACAGTGAATGAGACGTGATCTATGCTTCCCGGTTTTTTTACAAATAAGGCCGCGGGTTCCCCATGGCATGTAGGACCCACGTTGTTCCTGGAAGATTTTAACAGGTAAGGTACTGGTATGTAAATTAAAGAAAAAAAGATTTTGTGGTTGGTTTAACTGGCATCACCTTCCTCCCTTTTCAATACGTCTAGGCCTGGGCCTCCACTGTACCCGGCTCTGTACATGGGTACAAGCAAAACACTATCACACAAATCAAGGTATAGCTTTTTCCGTTTTGCACTCCACAAATATTCCCTTCAAAAACAAACACGCAAGCAAAAAAGAAACACTATCAACTATTTTCCGAAAGAAACCACGCACAGATGCTGGCATTATTTTGGTACCTACTACAAATTCGGGAAGTGCTCTTGACAGTCTCATTTGGATCACCGAGCGCAGAAATGGGTCGCTTGTATCTAGAAAGAAGAAAAATGTTTCACCAGTTGACGCAAGAAGGGGTGCGCCAACCCCAGACCGCCATCCTTCACACGTCGGAAGAGATTATCTCGGCTACATCGCTCCCAGCTCGATGCCCACACGAATACCGTGAAGACGCGGTGCAGTTGCGGCACATTAATACGAGAGCAATGTAGGGCCTTCATTACGTACCACGTCTTTGTCACGCGAAACCTGTTGCATGCTGTAGCTCTCGCGAATATTGATAAGTGACAGGTGTTTCATCGGTCGGCTTTTTCATTTAGTTCTTTTGTCCGCTCCTTCCTGTGCTCACTACTGTCAAGCATCAAGGGGTGCGCCAAGGTACTTAACCGGCGCCGTGATTCAGGCTACGTTCGAAAAGTGGTCTGGTGTGGACGCTCATCTTCCATGCCAAAACCCCAAACATTTCTGCCAGTTAACGAAGCTGTTAGCGACGTTACCAATCTTCCTGACGATACTAACGGTATTCAATACAATTTGCTTATTTTACAGCACACAGCCACATCGTCAGCGTATGCCAATAGCTTCACCTCTGCTGCTTGAAGAGAAAACCCCTTAATATATTCATTTTCGATGGTGGCCTGACATAGCGTTTCTATGTAGACACAAAACAGGAGTGTACTGAGTGGACAACCCTGGCGAACGGAGTGCTTCACGTTAATGGGGGCCCCCAGCGTCTGATTAATTATAAGTCTGGTATAGCAGCTCCGGTACGCCATGGTCAACCCCTCACTGATTATGTGGCCAAAATTAACGTGTTCAAGAATGGTAAGCAATATCTCGTGAGAAACACAATCAAACGCTTTCTCCAAGTCTAGCTAGAGGATCGCTACTGCATCGCACATGGCGTCACAACACTCCAGCAGACACTTCATCTTATGGATGTTAGTGAAAATGGTTCTTCCACAAATACCACACGTATGGTGTGGGTCGACTACTTCCTGAGTAACTGACTGGACCCGTCGTGCGAACACCTTCATCAATATTTTGTAGTCGCAGTTAGTAGGCGCTATATGTCTGTAGGAGGAAATTTGCTTGAGCTTTTCGGTCTCTTCTGTTTTCGGTATTAATACTGTATGGGACTGGCCAAAGGATGGTGGAAGTATTTTCAGTTCGTATGCTTCATTGAAAATGGCGGTTAAGATAGGAGCTAGGCGGCCTTTAAACGATTTGTACCAAGCGGCACAAAGACCGTCAGGTCCTGGCGACTTGCCAGAATTCAGGTCTTCGATTGCCTTCATCACTTCATGTTCTGTTAGTGATCGTTCTAAGGTTTCATTAACTTCGCTCGACAGCTGTGGCATTCATTGCGAAAATAAATTCTTGAAATCGTGCATGTTGACAGGCCTGAATGCAAAAAGATTTATATAATGATCAAAACAAGTACACCCTATATTATTGTTATCTGTTAATACCACCCCTTATTATTCGGTAGCCTCAATCTGCTTACGTCTCGAGTGCTTTTTTTCTAGTCCCATTGCTCTTTTCGTAGGCGTTTCCCCGCATGATAGCCTTTCTGCTCTCGCGTGCACGACCGCACCTCGGAAGCGCTCTTAGTCGAACACCTCGAGCTTCTTCTTAACAGCGCGCATATCTTCTTGATAGGCGCCCGGTTGCATGCATTCGAGCTTCGCCAATTTTTCCAGTAATAATTTTAAATCCTTTTCTCTGGCCTTAGCTGCATATCAGAGTGTGCTACTTCTTTGAATTGCATTCATTTTAATGGTTTGCTTCAGCAACTCCCATTCCTCACCAAGCTTCCTAGAACTGTCTGTTCCAAGAGAATTCAGAGCAGCCACTACTTTTTCGTTGAAGGTTTGATCCCGTAGCAGTTCTGCATTCATTTTCCAGAGTTTCCAGACGAATTTGTTTTGTTCTTTCTTGCTGCCCACCCTGTATTTTACTAGGCAGTGGTCAGAATATGATATGGCGGTAAATGTATAGCACTAGCATTTTTCTACTAAATCATATGAAAGATAGATACGGTATAATCGTGCGTGACTTGTGCCCTGAAAGTGAGCGTACATCACGTCTCGCTCAGCCCTAAAACAGTCAGCGATATCTTCTAATTCGAATTCGTGCAGTATCTGCGCCAGGATGTCGCTGCTTTTGCCATATACTACACGTGGCGTAGACCTATCCTCGGCGTTCAATACGCAATTGAAATCCCCAACACAGGCTATCGTTTTTTGCACAGAGAAGTGATGTTTTAGGTTCAAAAAGAAAGTTGCCCTCTCTTGCATCGCATTAGGTGCACAAATGCACAACATGCGCCATTGGACATGGCAATAGCTGAAGTCCCAAGCGACAATTCGACCGGAAGTGCACGAGTAGTAACCCTCTATGACAAGACCAGGGAGCTTATTCACGAACAGCACACATCCCGCTGAAGTCCCTAAGGCGTGGCTCACTACAGTATAGTAGTTATACGTGAACCTCTGCACCATACTGCTGGTCTCCTCCTCGCCGTCTAGCTTGGTTTCTTGCACTGCTAAAACGTCGAGGTCGTGGTCCACTAGTAGTCTATACACGTGACTCTGTTTCCTTTTAGCAGATAGACCTCGAATGTTTAGCGTGCCTAGGCTAAGCGACTGGTTGGTAGCCATTACTGATGTAAAGCGCTGGGGAGAAGGCCCGGAGCGTGGCGCTGACCTTAACGTCTAGCTGACCGCTAGACGCCTCCGTGGCCCTCCGGTGGCCGTCGCCTGAGCTCGTCTTTGGTCGGCTTCGCGCCGAGCCCTACGGTCAGTCTCCAGGTTCGGCTTAGGCTTGAGGGTGGAGCGCCTTCCGGGTAGCGTCTTAGCGGGCGGTGCCTCGGAGTCACCACTGGCCTTTCCGTCGACTTTCTCCTCCTGCTGCGGGGACCTCAAGACCGGTGCCGAGACGCATTCGAGGCGGGCGCCAGTTGGGGTGGCGTTGTCTTCCTCTGCCTGAGTAGCATCCGTAGCTGGCTGGCGGCTCTCATTTTCTTGCGGGGCCTTCCTGGCGCTCTCCAGTGTAGCTGCTGGCTCCTTGGGGGGAGGTGCATTGTTCCGTCCTCCTTCGGTGGGCGTGGTCGTACCGCTCGTGTCTGCAGCCACGTTGCTGTTTCCAGCTCCCTTGGCCGCTTCCTCCGCCTCGGTTACGTCCATCATATGTTCTGAGCTTGACGGCTCACTCTGCGCCGAGCTCACGGCTACTGCGTAAGAACGTACACAGTTCGCGTCGTTGTGCCCGAAAAGCCTGCACCATGAATAACGGGGGTTCTTACATTCTTGCCGTAAGTGGCCAGAGCCCCGGCAGCGCAGGCACTGCATGGGGCGACCTGGGGCTGCCACCAGCGCAAGCTCTCCGGCGACGCGGATCTGGTGGGGCAGGTCGTTAACTTTCATCCCAGTCTTGAGCTGCAGCAGCACTGCTCGGGTCGTAGAGCCCTTGTCGGAAACGCCATCTGCTCGCCAGCAATCCCGGGTCACTTCAGTCACTTTGCCAAAGGAGGCCAGTGTGGTCTTCACGTCTTCGTCGTCCACCCAATGCAGAAGCCAGTGGATACGAAGCTTCACCTGTTGTTCCATGGGATCGATCACCAGGCAGCGACGCCGCTTCACCTGCAGCTCCTTGAGTGCCGCCAGCTTTTGGGCAGCCTCGGCTGTCTTCATCGTCACCGCCCATACACGGCTGATTTGGTACGCTCCAAGGGTGATGACGCCAGAGAGCGTACCAACAGCTTGAAGCGCGTCTCGAAAATCCTCTACACGAAACGGGCGAACACGAGCGTCGCCGAGCAAAAAAACTGTTTAAAACGATGCGTCCTGTAGGTAGCCGAGGCAAAATTATCTGGTAATCCTTATCTTCTTTTGTCGAAAGCCTGTTGCCGTGGCTAAAAGCCGCATATGCCGCTCCATTGGAGCCCATGATCCATTCAGCTTGGGAGCCGGAAGTAGAATGACTCAGCCACGACTGCGTACACACGCCTCAGCACTTCTGCGTCACAATGATAGCATTCAGGATTGTGTGCCAGAAGAAAGAGGCTCAAATACGCAGCCGAGAGGGTTCGAACCTGTGCGGGGAGACCCCAATGGATTTCAAGTCCATCGCCTTAACCACTCGGCCATGACTGCGCACAAACTCCCCAGCACTTCTGCGCCACAATAAAACGCATTAAGGAATGGCTGCCAGAAAAAAAAGGCACGACTACACAGCCGACATGATTCGAACCTACGTGGGGAGACCCCAAGGCATTTCGACTTCATCGCCTGAACTGGTTGGCCACGACTGCGCTTTTTTTTCTTTATTACCAATTTGGCACTTACACACACACACTTAATAAATGCGCTGTTATAAGTATAAGAAAAGACACGTGAGCCTTTTCATGACTAGAATGTGGATCTATAATGGCTTCAAAAAAACCAGCTTATCAAGAACAGGTATCCAATGCTGTGGGTCATTCTGGACTTTGAGAACATCTCGTATGTACACACAGTTTTCACTGAAATTTTGCATGGCCGATCGTGCGTTGATATCCGCATTTCAGACCACCATCCTCGTTTTGCACGCACTATGCAAACACAGTAGCCTCAACATGTCGCATTGCGTTTCATCTGAGAATCTACACGTGGCAAGCATCGGATACGAAAGGGTGATACTGGCAAATCTTTCTCAAGTCTCGCCTTAAGAATGTCCCACAGGAAAACAGCATCGTGACAGTCCAAAAAGATGTGTTCTATTGTTACGGCCTTCTGACATATCAAGGAGTGTAATCCTCATTGGACAAAGATTCCTTTACTTTGAAGCCATGGTTTTACAGCGAGCGTGCCTGTGTGCTGTTGGAAAAAGAAAGATTTTGATGACGCTCTTACTGGCATTTTTCGAGCTCGTTTTAGAACGTCTGGTTGTGGTCCTAGTTGACAGATGGAGCGGTACATAGGTATTGGTAAAACACATCAATTAGATCTTTGTACAATTGTTTAGGCGAAACTGTGCTCAGGTATTCTAAGGAAAATCGTGGCTTCAGTACTTGACATGCGGATACAATTTCGCGCCAACAACTGCTCCGTGTTCTAAGCGTATCTGCGTTTCACGACACAAAATATTCCGGGATATGATTACACAGCCTCATGAAAGCACTGCAACCATCACTTTGGTCTCTCAGAAAGAAAAACCTTGAAAAAATGTGTTTCAAAAATAAATCACACAGACCAAGCCCTTCGTTTCGCACCGAAAGGAACAAGTTTGATCGACTGGTGCGTTCCCAGGTAGAATTCCGTATGGAGGTGGCAAACACTCTGTGTAATTTTTGGACACAAGTTCTGCTCATACTGAACACTTGAAGTACATAAAACACCTTTGTAACAAAAAACACATTACAGACTGTGGCGCGTGAAAACATAGAAAAGTTATGCCCTCCCCATTTTTCAGACTGATCCTTCAGCTTTTCGGTCTCTGCTGCCCAGTATTCTGTGGTATTTCCATTATGCTGAAGAGGAACCTCCAAGTATCTAGTAGGAATACTTGTCCATCGCATGTTTGCGTATGCCTCCGGCACTTGCCCCCAATTTACATGCCAAATGTCTAGACATTTATTCCAGCTAATGGCACTTCCGGTAGCACTGTAGAATGGTGTAGCTTCCTTAAGAGTTTCTTTAATACTGTCCTTGTCTTTGCAGAACATGGATGTGTTATCTGCATATGCCAGTATCTTTACTTCAGTAGCATAATAAGAATAACCATGCACCCTGGAATTTATGCGACTATTTAAACATGAGGGTTTCAAATCAAGGGCAAAAAGAAGAGACGAGCACGCACACCCTAGTTTACCCAGCAGTACTGGAATGTTTTAACTTAAGGTAGTGTTGATTATACGGTTTATTGCACACTCTTCATACACCATCTTTATTGCCTCAGTGATAACGCTAGCTACATTACAATGTTCTAATAATAACTGTAGTATGCTATGATTCACCCTATCAAATGCTTTCTGAAGATCCAGTTGTATCATAGCTATGTTGTCGCGAGTCATGTCACAGCATTCTAGGATAGTTCTAGCATTGTGTATATTTGTGTACGTTGTCCTTCATTTGATGCCACATGTCTGGTGAGGTAATACGAGGTGGGTGATAACGCTCTGCAATCTCTTGGCAAGCGCCTATGTAAATATCTGATAGTCTACATTCGTAAGACTTATAGGTCGATAGGCCTCAACAGCCAACAATTTCCTGGGATAATACGATTTTGGAATGAGTACTACATGGCATTTTCTAAAAATAAAGGGGTCCTTTTTTGATCATAGCACTCATTTATCACGCGATGTAACACCTGTGCCAGTTCTCCCATCAAGCATTGTAAATGGCAGCCCCTAGTATATCAGGCCCAGGTGCTTTGCCGGAGCTTAGTTTATCAATGGCCTGTTTTACTTCATGCACACTAATTGGCAGTTCAAGCGTTTGCCTTACTTCATCGTCTAGCCTTGGCATGAGCGACAGAATTTCTTTCGAGAAGCATCTGTATCTTTTATTTTTGGGCTTAGCAGTTTTTGATAACATTCAACAAACGCATTCTCTATCAATTCCTTGTCAAGCGTCACTTCCTTTTTATATCTTATTTGTTTTAGCTCCTTTCTTACTGCAAGCCCTTTTCCTTCACCGAGTGCCCCCTTAGTAGGCGTTTCCCCTAGCCATAGTCTTTTAGCTTGTGCTCTGACGATCGCTCCACGATATTTCATCAATCAAGCTTACTTTTCAGGTCACATAGTTCCTTGCTAAAGTGTCCAGGGTTAGCACTCTCAACCGCAATCATATGATATAACGTGCGCCTAAGCTCTTGCTCTTGCTGGTTTTCAATCCTGCGCAGCACGCAAGCTCGTTCAATCGCCGCAATCCATACTTCATTTTTAAATTGCTCCCAAAGCGCTGTGAAATTGGAAGTTTTAACCAAACATAATTCGCCTATCTTTTCCTTTACTTTTTTAACAAAGACTTCATCATCCAACAGTGTATCGTTTAATTTCCACAAATTTCAACTGAACTTGGACACTTTTCTCTTGGTTCCTAGTGTCGCTATCACCAAGCAGTAATCACTAAATGTAACCTTTTTTCTATGTAGTAATGTGTGGTATGACAACTGCAGGAACATATATGCGATCTAGTCTAGCGTGACTTACACATTGGTATTGCGTATACTGTACTTGCTCATCGCCGTCAAAAATGCAACCAACGTCGTCTAGTTCAAGTTCGTTTACAAGCGCGTTTAACAGTGTCGCACTTCCATCACGGTAAGTCAATCTGTTCGCTCTGTCTTGCAGCCTGCACACACAATTAAAGTCTCCAAATAAAATTATGGTTCTTTCGTGCGTCATGCAGGTTTTCAGGTTTTCTATATATTCAACGTGTTCGTTAATGTAATTCAGCGCATACACACATACTGCACGCCAGAGGAAGCCACAAGAGCTAAAGCCGATGACGAGTAGCCTACCGTCATCACTCGACTTGACAGATTGCGCTACAATATCGGTGCATCTTCGAACAAGTATCAGGCAAACCGCTGAAGTGCCTCTGGCATGAGACACGCATACATTATACCTATCCTTGAAAGGCTCGACAATTCCGTCCGTTTGCTCTTCGCTTTCTCCTTTGGTTTCCTACACTGCCATTATGTCAATGTCATTTTCCAACAAAAGGTGGCTTAACTGGCACTGCCTCCTGCGGGATGCGAAACTCCTCACATTCAACGTCGCTACACAAAGGGGAACTGTCACATTAATAGCTATTTTCGAATTAGCAAACAGACGGAATTATACATTTGGACAGGCAGTAATAGCAAAAACCAGCACACGTCACAATCTACTTTTCCACTTTTCCGCTAGAACTGAGGACAGGCTGGCTTAACACACTTCGTGCCCCGCTAAGGTGGGGACGATGTTGAAGTCGTCCGCCTATCAGGCGGTACCTTCGGCTTCAGTTTGAGGCCCAGTTGCCTCGTTATAGCCGTCTTCGGCGACGGCTCGCCGCTGATCGATGGTTCGGGTGAACCTTGGGATCCATCGGTGGCCTCGTGAGGTCTCTTTGCAGCTGCTTTAGCGGCTGCTGTCATTTCGACATCATCAATGCCTTCGGTCCCGTCTTTCGCGGTCGTCTCCGATGTGCTTGCTAAAAGCGATTCCTTTCTCCTATCGACATTTTCGTCGTAAGACGGTTTCCCAACCAGCATACTTTTCGCCTCGTCAGATTGGCTGCCACCGGGCCCAGTGGAGTTTCCGGAAGCGGAGACGCCTCAGAGGGTGTGCTGTCTGCCGCCGGTTCTTAGGCCGTTGCTCGGTATGCTGCATCGGCGTCAGTATGGTCCATTATGTGTTCACCCATCTCGTCACCTTTGACTGGGCTTATCACCGCTGCATAGGATCGCACACAGTCTTGTTCTTCGTGGTCGAAACGTCAGCAGAATGCACAGCGTGGTATGCGACACTCGCGCCTGATATGTCCAGTGCCATTGCACCGGAGGCATAACAGGGGTTTTCCTGGTACGTGCAAGAGCGCTAAGTTTTCCGCGACGCGCACCTCATGAGGCAAGTATTCCACTGTGATTCCAGGTTTTAGCAATAGTATCACCAAACGAGTGGTCATTGCATCCCTGTACTCGCCATTTTTTCCGGGTGATATCTGTAACGTTTCCGTAAGGGGTTAACGCTGTTCGAAATTAGTCATCGTGAATGAAATGCAACAGCCAATAAAGCTTCAGTCTGATGCCTTGGTTGCACGGATCATAGCTCAGGGTTGGTCATTCACGTGAGGGAGCACGGCAAAGCGCCGTCAGGGGAGAGGGAGTTCGGGCCGCGACGCACCTCGCACCGGTCCCCACACAGCCCCAATGCGCGCGTGCCGCGCCACCTATCGGGGCAGTACCGTACATTGAGAGGAGGGGGTCCTCTGTGTTTGCCTCAAGATGGATCTGCGCGTGCGGAAAGCGCAGAAGAAATGTAGCGGAAACGCACTTCGCTACTCGTGTAACTGCGACTTCTGTAAGTTACATGTTCATAATTACTGATATACACCGCAGTATAACTTTCTACGGCTCGTTTCTAAGGCAACACCGCATTCACTAGAGGCGCTTTTGAACCGCTTCGAAGCATCGAACTCGTGGCTGAGTGGTAGCGTCTCCGTCTCACACTCCGGAGACCCTGTTTCGATTCCCAGCCAGCCCATCTTGCAAGTTGCTTTTTATTCATGAAGTGCCTCCCGGGATTTATCGCTCACGGCCAACGCCGCCGACGACACCAGCTTTTCTGCGACACGAGCTCCTTAACGGTGTCGCGGTAAAAGGCACGACTACGCAGCCGACAGGATTCGAACCTGTGTGGAGAGGCCCCAATAGATTTCAAGTTCATCGCCTTAACCACTCGGCCACGACTGCGCTTACACGCCCAGTACTTCTGCGCCACAATGACAGGCATTCAGGAACGGCTGCCAGAAAAAAAAGGCACGACTACGCAGCCGACAGTATTCGAACCTGTGCGGGGAGACCCCAATGAATTTCAAGTATATCGCTTTAACCACTAGGCCACGACTGCGCACTTGTTTTTCTTTATTGCCGGTCTTTGGCCCGGATAAAAAAGTACGAATTCACAAATAATCACAAGACACACTCACAATATGTTAAAAAGAACCACTGAACTTGTGCGGCCACGTATGTGCTAAAATTCTCTTATCGCCAATAAAAATTCCACACGTGGCAGTAACTCTGGGATACACTCCAGCAACTTTTGTTCGTCTACAAAGTTCCTTATGCTTTCTTTAAAATACTGGGTGCTGCTCTTGCATCGAGATCGGTGTGCCTTACTGCCATTCTGCACTTCCAAATGCTATGCAGGGCTATAAGCATGATCATATCGAATGGGGTACCGTGATCACTTTCTATTGGCAAGTAGCGAATCCCATGCGCATCTAGGGAGAAATCTTTTTTGATTGTGCGCTGGGGCACAGCCCAGAGGAAAACAGCATCCCAACAATGCAGAAAAACATGCTCAATTGTCTCCTCCTGCCTGCAAATTGTACAATGAGTGCCCCGGGGAACAAAGAAACCTCTTTCAGCCAGCCATGGTTTGACAGTCACTGTTCCGGTGTGCAATTTAAAAAAGAACGTCTTAGCGCCTGAGGGTACTAGCAACGCCTTAACGCACTTTAGAACATTGTGCCCATGGCCAGCACTGTAAACAGACCGATATAAAGACACGGGAAGAACCACGTCACACAGGTCCTTGTACAGTTTTTTCCGGTTGACTTCACTCAAATATTCAAGTGAAAAACGCGCTGACAAAAACCTGCATGAAACCACAACTACACATAGAAAACTATAAATACCACCTGGCAAACTGCCAGCTGAGACAATATAGGGCAAGTGTTTGCCCAGGCGAAGTTGGCAGACAGTGTATAAGAAAGGGTTTTTTGGGTCCCCGAAGAAAAAAAAGCGATTGACTACTTGTTTCAAAAACAAATGTGACAATCCAAGTTCTCCATTTCGAACTCGAAGGAACAAATTGGTGCGACTTGATCTCTCCCAAGACGATGCCCACACGAGTACTGCGAACACCCGGTGAATTTTTTGGATGTTTACGCTTGAACAATGCAAGACTTGGAGGATATACCAAAGTTCGCTCACTAAAAATATGTTGCAAATTGTGGCTCTGGAAACATGGACCAATTGCAGCTATTCCACTTGTTTACTCTGTCCCGCAGCTTATCAACTTCACTCCTCCAGTACGATTCACTGTCTTTGTAACGCTGAAGAGGAACACCCAAGTACTAAACCAGTGTCGCAATGAAACTCATGTTGGCAAAGTGTCTGGGGCCCCCCACCAATCCCCGTGCAAGAATCCCAGGCACTTACCCCAGTTTACCGCGCTGCCGCTCACAGCACAAAAACTTTTAACACATTTGACAGCCTCTGTTATACTGTCCAAATCAGTGCAAAACACAGCAATATCGTCTGCATAAGCCAACAGCCGGACTTCAAGCTCGTGCAGTTTAAACCCGCGGACACAGTCATACTCTACGAAACTCAGACAAAACGACTCTATATACAAGCAAAACAACAGCGGCGAGAGAGGGCAACAATGACGCACCGAACGCTTCACTTGGATTCGCGCTCTCACCACCTTGTTGACAATTAGCCGCGTTGAGCAGTCCCGGTACGCCATGGCAACCCCCTCTCTAATTATTCTACCCAAATTCACATCATGTATAATGCACAAAAGAATGTCATAAGGCACCCGGTCGAACGCTTTTTCGAGATCAATTGGGAGCATTGCCACTCGTGCACTCGAGCACTCAACGCCACTCGTGCACTCAACATTCGAGGATACTGGGTGCTACGTGTAGAATTGAGAAGATAGTTCGGCGTTTAATGCCACACGTTTGATGCGGCCCCACGAGCTTCGCAATGACAGTCTGCAACCTCTTGGCTAAGACTTTCATCATTATCATATAGTCTCCATTAGTGAGACAAATTGAGCGGTGAGAAGTTACTCTTCGCAATGCAACGGGGTCTTCTGATTTGGGTATAAGAACAGTGTGGGAAGATGAGAAGGACGGGGGTAATACTTTGAGTTCGAATGCTTCGCTGTATCGCTAAGGCTGATGCGATCGCCCCTTTGAAACAATTATAAAAGGCTGAGGTTAGACCATCAGGACCTGGGGACTTCCCCGTATGCATACTTTCAATAGCACATTTCACTTCCTCTTCCGAAATTGGTTCCTCCAATATTCCCAACGTTCTTTTTGACGGTGCTTCTTCCATTATCAGCCTTTCCGCCCTTGCCTGCACCAGAGCACCGCGGTATCTTTCGATACCGAACTGTTCAATTTTATGCTTCAGTACGCGAATATCGTCCATATCGTCAAATATCGTGTAGGATGCCGGGCATCCTACATTGCTCACTGATAAATTTTTCTAAATTCCTGCGCATCTGTTTTTCTTCTGCTCCTTTTTCTCTGCATATAGCACTCGCGCGCTCTAATGCTTTGATTTTAACCGCATGCTTGAAGTTCTCCCATTTTTCCCCACATGTCGTGTTACCAACAGCATTCATTTCTTCAACTTGCTTCATTACTACCGCTATAAACATTTCGTCGCTTAGCAATTTCGAATTCAATTTCCATAGTTGCCACTCGAAGCCCTTTTTTCTCTTCTTTCGTGCTTGCGACTAAAAAGCTGACCAAACAGTCAGTGAATGATATGGCGCTCACATGGTACTCCTTACAAAAGGGTATCAAATCAAGGCTCACATATGCTCTGTCAAGACGGGCGTGACTGGCTGCCTGAAAGTGGGTGTACTGTCCTTCCACCACCGAGACACTCAGCCACGACTTCCAAGCCATCCTTCTTTATTATATCGCTTAGGGCAATGGTGCATGCATTCTTATACGGTCGAGCGTTAGTTCTATCACGGGCTCAAAGAACGCAGTTGAAATCACCGGCAATACTAAGGAGCCTATTACACTGGGTATACTCTGTATACCTCAGCGACAGTCGGCGCGTACAAAGAAATTACATGCGATTCCAATGAAGATAATAAAAAATCGCAGACAACAGGCCGACCTAACGGGCATGACGTCACAGCTTCTATTTTTGCTCCAAGACTATGTCGGACGAACAACGCGCAACCGGAAGAAGTTCCCACTGCATGGCTCATTCTAGCACAGTATCGTGCTAAGAATGGACGAACCATGCCCCCCGTTTCGTCGTCGCCCTCGACTTTCTTCTCCTGCACTGCTAGAATGTCCAGGTCATATTCGCTAACTATTCGGTACAGATGACTGCTTCCTCCTTGAGGCAAGCCCTTGAGGCAAGGCCACACGAATTGATCTATCCATTGACATCATTGTGAGGCGGTGAAAACCCGGGGGCATGACGCTCACCTCATTAAGCTTTTTTTCTGGGTTCCTTCTCACGGTGCAGTCCTCACGGCGGCAAAGGCGGCGTTTCCGCCGTCTTGCGCTCCGTCGAAGTGTTCGGCCGTAGCCGAAGGGGAAGACGCCGCACGGGAGTCGTTTTCGCAGGAGGCTCGTCCGTTGCGACGTCGCTAGGCCCCTTCTCCTTTTCGCCTGCTTCGTGGGGCCGCTTTCCGGTCGCACTGGCACTGTCGCTATCGATGCCTGTCATCGGCACTTGTCTCTACAGCTACGCCGGATAAATTGTTCCCGATACTACTTGAATCAGCCTTTTCGCTCCGGTCTTCCACGACTTTATGCAGAAGCCCGGCTTCGGGCTTACCTGGTGCTTCAAAGAGGACGTCCTGCCGAGTGTTCGGCATACCATCTTGGGTAGTCGGGTTTCGGCCCACTCCTGCTGTTTCCTCTGAGTCTGCCTCATCTATGAGGTGATCCAATGCGTCGTTTGCCTGGACTGGTCCGGTCACGCTGGCGTACGTCTTTGGGCAATCCGCGTCCTCATGGCCGAAGCAGCGACAACGGCTGCAGCGCGGCACTTTGCAGACCCAACGTATGTGCCAGGTGCTCTTACAGCGCTGACACAGCGGAGCGCGACCAGGAACAACAACGAGAGTCTGTTCCCCGGCAATTTTGAGCTTGTGTGGGATGTCGTCGACATTGACGTCGCCATGCAATTGCAGTCCCACTGAGCGAGTCGTCGAGCCCTTTTCAGTGACACCTTGCACCCGCCACTTCTCCCGCGTCACCTCAAATACTTTCCCGTAGGGTGTCAGGGCAAGACGAATGTCTTCGGCTGTCACGCCGTGCAGACACCAGTGTAGCTTTAAGCGAACCTCCCGGTTATTTTGATCGATGAGCAAACATGGACGATCCTTTACCTTCACGTTGACGGCGGAGAGCAATTTTTGAGAAGCGTCAGCACTCGCCATTGTTACAGCCCGCACCTGGTTCATCTGATACGCACCCAGCGACAAAACGTCGGGAAGCGCACCTAGATTGGCCAAAGTGTCCGGGTAGTCTTTGACACGATAGGGCCGGACTGTTGGGTCACCGTGCATGAAAACGGTGTTCACGACGATGCGTCCGGATGGCAGATTGGGGAGAATAACCGGATAATCTTCGGCAGTGAACACAAAATACGTGTTACCGCAGCTCGCATGGGCCGCTAAAACCGCTTCGTGAGAGCAAGCCATCTTGCGACCACCTCGCTTGAAAGCCGGAAGTGGAATGCACTCGGCCACGACTGCCTATGTACGCCCCAGCACTTCTGCGCCACAATGATACGCATTCAGGAACGGCTGCCAGAAAAAAAGGCACGACTAGGCAGCAGACAGGATTCGAACATGTGCTGGGAGACCCCAATGGATATCGAGTCCATCGCCTTGTCCATGGATATGGAGTCCAACGCCGTGTATGCCTCTTCTCAAGACCAAGCGCGCGTTTAGTTGGCGCCTCATCTGCTGTCAATGCCTCGGCCTATGCACGTATAATCACTCCCCGATATCGCTCTTCATCGCATAGCTCCAATTTCGCTTTTATGCTGCGCATATGGTCTTCGTAGGGACCCGGTTGGCTGCACTCTAAGGCCGTTAAATTTTCCAACACCGTCCTTAGTTCTTTCTCTTTAGCGTTGTCTTCGTACATTATTTTACATGAGCGATCGATTGCGGCTAGTTTAATTCGTTATTTAAAATTTTCACACCTTTGGGTGACTTGCGCCACGTTGTTATTTTCTAGTTCCTTCAAATGACTATGTACATTGCTTGGGAAAACCTCATGCTTAACAATTTGGAATTAATTTTCCACATTTCCCACGTAAATGTGTTGTATTTTCCTTTACGTCCAACAGATGTCTTGACCGAACAGTGATCGGTAAACGAAAGAAGCACGACACCGTACCTTGACATTGGGGTTTTACGTCTAGTGACACGTACTTTCGGTCTAGACGAGCGTGACTATTGCCCTGGAAGTGCGGATATTGAACCTCACGTGTTCCAACCAGGTCGTCTACCACGCCATCTAAGTCGCACTCAGCTAATAATTCTCTAACGACATGACAGCTTCTTTCATTGTTCTCCGGCCTGTTCTATCTCGATCTGTTAGCACACAATTAAAATCCCCCGGAATAATAATTTTTTCTATTCAGGCCAATGCGCGTCTTTAAGGATTCAAAAAAGATAGTGCGTTCTTCACAAACATTGGGTGCATATACGCACAAAACATGCAATGAATAATCACCAACAGTAAAGTGCGTCTGAAGGGCACGAATAATAATTTTCAATAGAAAGCCCGGGCAGTTTCCTAATAAATAAAATAACGCCCGCGAACGCTCCTTTAACATGGCTCACTACCGCGTAATACAAAGACGTAAGCCTTAGCACCATGCCCCGGGTCTCCTCCCCCCCTTCGACCTTTGTCTCCTGCACGGCCAGAACGTCGAGGTCTTGGTCCACCATCATCCGATACACATGGCTTTGTTTACTCTTGGCGGCCAGACCTCTCACGTTTAGCGTGCCTAAGCTAAGCGTAGGGTTAGGTTGTCATTGCTAATACGGGAAGTAAGCGAGGCCCGGAGCACGGTGCTCACCACAACGTCTAGCCATCGGCTAGACGCCTTCGGGACCATCCGGCAGTCTGGTGTGGTCCGCAGACGGCTGTGGCTCGTCGCCGGCCTTCCTATCCATATGAATGTTTGGAGAGGGCTTGAAGCTGCTCCTTCTCGCCATAGATATCTTTGCAGGCGGCCCGTCGGTGTGGTTCTTAGTAGTTGTATTCTCGTCGAGAGCATCTAGCGCCCTCATAAAGGTAGCATTGCCGCTCTTTTCAATAGGGTCGATGCTTGGGGGCGGTTCCCCACCCTCTGCCTCGCTTACGGCTACATTGACTACAACGCAGTTTTGCTTGCCTTTCTCATGCTCTCCTGCAGGACCGGTCGTGGCACCGTCTTTCTTCTCAGGGGTAACAAATACACCTTTCGTATCTTTCGTTGCCTCGGATGTCCCATCCGCATTGTTGGCCCTGTCCTTGTCACCAGCCCCCTTGGCGGCGTCCTCGGCTTCAGCAGCATCCATCGTCATCCCCGCGACGACCTCGTTCGCTGGTGGCCCCACAGCTGCAGCGTAGGTGCACACGCACTGATTTTTGGAGTGTCCAAAGCTGCGACATCGAGCGCAAGGCGGTACCTTGCTCTCGCGACGGACGTAACCCACACCCTTGCATCGTAGCCACTGCATCGGCCGTCCAGGCGCTACGACAAGGGCCAGTTTCACCGGCAACTCGGATTTGATGCGGGCTGTCATCGACTTTCATCCCGCTCTTCAACTTCAACAGAACGATCCTAGATGTTGAGTCCTTGTCGCCTACGCCTCTTCAACGACTTCGCCAAAGGCCGCCAGCACTGCCTTTATATCTTCGTTTGCCACCTAATACAGCAGCCAATGAAGGCGGAGGCGTACCTGATAATCTTGAGGGTCGACGATTACGCAGCGACGCCCCCTTCACGTTGAGCTCTTTGAACGCCAGCATCCTTTTCGTTGCCTCGTCACTCGAGAAGGTGACTGCCCATACATGTTGATCTGATAGGCTCCAAGGGCCATCACTTTCTGCAGTAATCCAGTCAAGACAAGCGCTTCTCGAAAGTTTTCGACCCTATAGGGCCTCGCTCACGCGTCGCCATGCAAAAACACGATGTCTTTCATGACAGATCCCTTGGGCAGCGGTGGCAAAACGAACTGGTAGCTCGCTTCCTCATTATCGTCGATAAGCCTGTTACCACGGCCAGTGGCCACCAAAGCCGCTCCTTCGGAGCCCATGATCCACACGTCCGTACAACTCGGCTGCCGGAAGCAGAATGACCCGGCCACTACAGCGCACATAATCGCAGCACTTCTGCGCCACAATGATACGCTTTCCGAAAGGGGTGCCAGAAAAAAAGAGGCTTGACTACGCAGCCGACAGGAATCGAACTTGTAAGGGTAGACTCCCAATGGATTTCAAGTCCAACGCCTTAACCACTCGGCCACGACCGCATTCTTTTTTTCTTTATTTCGGAAGTTCTCACGAGAAACAAAAAAGTCACAAAGAATAAAACACTTCCACTACACTTGAGCTGAGGTGAGCTAAGTTAAAATTTCTTCAAGCTCACTTGATCATGAAGAAGTTCCAGCCATTAAGGTGGGTCATGCTGTGCCCGGATACATTCCCTAAGATAAGCAGCGCTTTCAATAAAGGTTTCACGCGCACTGCGGGTATTAATGTCGGCATGCCTTACTTCCATTCATATTTTCCACAAGCTGTGGAAACCAAGAAGCATGAACAAATCTTAGGGTACATTTTCGTGATCAACCGGTACCAACCTGATACCATTTTCGACCATTTTCGAGATCAACCTGATACCATATGGGTCTAGTGGTAACTCTTTCTTGGTAGTTTTCTGTAGGACGTCCCAGTAAACATTGCGTCCCAGCAGTCCACAAAAAACATGGTCGACTGTCTCTGGCTTTATACATAACAGACAGTTCATTGTCCAAGGGACAAAGACTCCGTTTTCTTGAAGCCACGTTTTTCACAGGCAGTGTATTAGAGTGTATCTTGAAGAAGAATGTTTTTCACTCCTGGCCTAAGTGGCATCTTCTTCACTCACTTTAAAATACTCTGCCCTGGGTCTCCACGGTAAGGCGCATGGTACAATGACAACGGTAGCATGATGTCCACAAGAGCTTCTCAAAGCTGACGAAAGACAACAAGGCCATTCTGGGGCTGGACCTGCAGAGCACCTTCGACAAGGTGAAGCACTCTGCGATCCTAGCCCAGGTGTCTAGACTCAACATGGGTGCAAGAATGTACAATTACATCAAGGACTTTCTGACGGGGCGGACTACCGAGCTCTGCGCCGGCGATCTGCGGCTCCAAGAGAAGAGGCTCGGCAGTGTCGGGATTCCCCAGGGCTTGGTCATCTCGCCGTTGTTATTCAACCTCGTTATGAGTGGGGTGGCCAAGCGACTCTCTCGCGTCGAGGGCGTCCGGCACACCATCTACGCCGATAACATCACGCTGTGGGTTCCGGGAGGCAGCGATGATCACATTGAGAGAACGCTGCAAGAAGTCGTCGGCGCGATCGAAGACCAGCTGAATGGTTCCGGCTTGATCTGCTCACCGAGCAAACCAGAACTGCTCGTGTTACCACCTAGGTACGTCAGACGTAACAAGAGCGAAGCGAGGGATTACGAGGCCATCAAGGTCGTGACGAGGAACGGCCAAGTTACCCCGGAGGTCGACAAAATCCGGGTGCTCGGCAAGATTATAGACAAGCGATGGGGCAACGGTGAGTCTATTTCCCGCGTTACAGCCACGATTACCAACGCAATACGTATCATCAGACCGGTCGCCAACCGCAAGGCCGGGATGAAGAAGGAAAGCTTGATTCGGCTGTGTAGTCTTTCGTAATCAGCCACGTCACCTACGTTGCAGCCTTCCACAACTGGATGCAGTGTGAAAAGAATAAGATCAACGCCCTGGTATGCCGAGCTTACAAGGCGGCGCTCGGACTATTCGAGTGTACGAACACCAACAAGGTCCAGAGCCTGGGGGTACACAATACCCTCGAGGAAATTGCGGAAGCGTAACGGACCGCCCAGCTGGAGCGGCTCTCTATGACCGAAGCCGGCAGGCGCATACTTCAATACTTGGGCTTCACGCCCGGGGCGAAAAAGGCGAGTAGCGACGTTTCTGTCCCGGACGGGACCCGGCGCCGCATTCGGGTAGACCTCATCCCGAGAAACATGAGCCCGGAGTTTAACAAGGAAAGAAGAGCGTCGAGGGCCAAGGCTCTCATCGACTTTCACGCCAAGGACGATCACGCAAGGTTCATGGATGCGGCAGAATACCAGGGAGATTGCGGGGCGTCCGTCGCTACCGTCATCGAGGCGTCGTCCTGCGCGACGAGGGCAGCGGCGAGCTTACGGGTCCGCGAGGCGTGTCACGCGGAGGAGGTTGCCATTGTCCTAGCCATTGCCGACCCCGGGTACCAGACGGTATTGTGCGATTCGCGAAGTACAGTGCGGAATTATGCAAAGGGCAAAGTGTGTGGTGAGGCTGTGCTTGGCTGACCTGCAACGAGAGAATCGGTATGTTAGAATCAAGTGGTTCCCGGCGCACGCGTGCAACGATGCGTCGTAGAAGCACGATAACCATAACGAGACGGCACATGCAGTGGCGCGAGCGCTAACCAACCGTGCCACTGCAACCGACCATCCAACGAGGTGTAGTGCCAAGGACTGCATGACGACGGTGAACGAACTTACGCAGTTCCACCGCCTGGCTCGAAGGACTTTCACACCACCGCACCCGGGGCTGAGCCGAGCGGAGGCGGTGCTGTTCATACATTTGCAAACTGGTTCCTTACCCACCCCAGTGTTAATGACTCGTCTATACCCGAAATTATGAGTGATGTGTGCCGCGTGTGCCAGCGGGAGAGGGCCACCCTGACGCACATCCTATGGATTGCACCAAGTTCCCTGACGAAGCTTCGACAAGTACAACAATTCCGCCGCCACTCGCGGCTGCGGTGGAATGCTACGACTACGAAAGCCATACCCAGAAATCAGAGCTGCGCATTATCCAACCGAGAAAAACCAAGAAGGAGCTGCCACCGAACGTGATTATCACGATCGCCGGAACGACCATCAAGCCAACACAGCAGATTAGGATTCTCGGCCTACTACTTCAGAGCGACGGAAAGGCACAGGCCGCCATAACAAAGATCAAGACTACAACCGAACAGATACTTGGTATGATTCGGAGGGTATAAAACAGAAACCGAGGCCTTAAAGAGGACGATGCCATGCAGCTGGTACGCGCGGTCATCGTGTCGCGGGTTACCTACTCCGCCCCGTATCTCCAGCTGACGAAGGCGAATAGGGACGCCCTAAACGCGATGCTTCGTAAGGCAACGAAACAAGCACTGCGCATGCCCATATACTCGTCCACGCAAAAACTGCTAGACATGGGCGCCCACAACACGGTGGAGGACCTCATCGAAGCCCAGCTCTCTAATCAGAGAATCCGGCTCAGTCACACGGAACACGGACGAGCCGTCCTACGCAAGATAGGATGGCAGATTGAGCCAGTACCCATCAAGACAGCCCTTCCGGAAGACTGGAAAACGATCATTCACACAAAACCCCTTCCCCCGAACATGACGCCGGGCAAGGACGACGAGAGGCGCACCGCGTGAGCCAAAGCCCTAGCCCCTAAGCTGGAAGAGAACCCCAGGGTCCTCTACGCGGACGCCTCGCTCCGAAAACACAGTGACCGTGCAGCCGTGGTGGTTACTTTAAAAGACAGGCTGATCGTCAGCGCGTCCCTGACGATAACAGACTCCGCAGTTGCCGAAGAAGCGGCCGTGGCCCTCGCACTCGCACAGCCGAGCGTGGACACCGTAGTCACCGACTCAAAGACAGCCTCCAGAAGCTTCCGCAGGGGGGTAATCTCGTGACCCGAGCCATCCTAGCCAAGCACAAGCCTCCGGGAAGAGCCATAGAGCTCATGTGGGTCCCGGCTCACTCGCAGGTAGCAGGCAACACCATCGCCGACTACCATGCCCGAGAAATGTCAATCCGGGCCGAGCACGAGCCGGAAGACCTACCGCACACGGTTACCAGCTTTCGGGACATTACCCGGATGTACCGAGAGGAAAGGTGCAGACTGCCAGAACCGCACCCCAAACTCACCAGGCAACAACGGACGATCCTGCGTCGAGCGCAGGCGGGATCGCATGCGCATCCCGTACTGATGAACCGCATGTACCCTGCGGAATACGATATGCTCTGTCCTTTTTGCAGAAGAGAAAAGGGCACCCTGCCGCACGTCTTGGCAGAGTGCACAGAACTGAAGACCCCCTCTTCCCCTTCCCACCAACACCCCCAATCCCCAGCCACTTGAGCGATGGGAGACCTTGTTATCCAGCCCCGCCCTACCGATTCAGCTCGCACTGACGGACAGGGGCCAGGAGCTGCTGGAAACGTATGGGTTCCGTAACTAGGGAACCACCCCGTCTAGTGCCTGCGTGCACCACCGATTTATTTCGGGCCCAATAAATGTTGCTTCATCATCATCAAACCTGGCCCATCCAGCAGGTCTCGGCGGTTCTTGAAAGACCAAGGCCGAGTGAAACCGACGGATCATTGCCCCTCAGGGCGACCGACCGCGGGAGTAACACGCGCTGGAGTTGAGTAGAGACCACCCGCTGAGAAGACGTCGGTGGGTGACGCGGAAGAGGCCGCCATTGCACTTGCATCGGGGCTACCCGATTGCGACGTCATTATTAGTGACTCTAAGACTGCTATCCGGAACTTCAGTAGCGGCTACATTAACAACCTCGCGCACTCTCTGCTTGTAGCTCACCCACCAGAAAAGGACATCGCTCTCGTATGGGCTCCAGCACATCAAGGACTCCATGGCAACGAAATGGCACATGCCGCTGCTCGAGGATTCACGGACCGAGTGGCCGCAAATATGAGCCTAACTCTAAAACCCAATGACTCCCAACAACACAACAATACAGACACACTCGTCACATTCCATGAAATTTGCGCACATTACAGAAACCAACGCCTATTGTATCCACCTCTCTCTGTGTCTAGAACGCGCCAAAGAGAGATACTGTGGCGACAACTACAAACTCGCACTTTTCTTACCCCGCGCACTTTGCACTTATTCTTTCCCGCCACATACCCGACACCCAAGTGTCGCTTTTGCCCTGTCCCCATAGCAGATCTCTCCCATATCATGTGGCAATGCCCCATCAAAACTCCCCCTCGCGAGCTCAAACCATTAATTAGTAGCGAGGAGCTGTGGGAGACTGCCCTGCGCAGCTCCGATCCCACCCTACAGGACCGAGTCCTGAGGTGGGCTGAGGAGGTAGCGGAGGCCTACCACGACTGGTAGACGGACTTCTAGCCACATAATGTGGTGATGGACGCCTGCTGGGACTGGACTACTTAGACCTCCCTCTCTCCCCCCCGGCTCCTCCCCTTTCTTAAAAGGGGAATAAAGTTCGTTCATTCATTCATTCATTCATTCAATCATTCATTCATTCATTCATTCATTCATTCATTCATTCATTCATTCATTCATTCATTCATTCATTCATTCATTCATTCATTCATTCATTCATTCATTCAAGTAGTTAGGGGAATAACGCACTTATAACAACTTATAAGAAAGCACAACCTCGCGCAAAAATCCGGCCACAACACCGCACATGTTTTCACCAGACGACACTATGCTTCTTGGGAGTAGCCTTTGCAATCGGACCTGTATAGCCGTTCTTAAAAAGGTGCCATTTTTATCACGCAAGAAAATAAAACGCGATACCACTTGATGCAAAAACAAATTAACCGGTCAAAGGCCTCCACTCTTAACTGGAAAAACAGGTTTGTTCTCCTCGTTTCTCCCCACGTCGATGTCCAAAGAAATACGGGAAATACACGCGGTCCGCGAAGCACACAGCCCATTCATGAGGTACCATAATTTAGAAATGAGAAAGACATTGCAGAAACAGGCACGTGAAAAGATTGACAGATTCCTTTCTTTCCACGCTCCCGCTTTAACTCGCCCTTGACGCCTCTTCGTTTCAGAGTGTGCTGGGATCGCGATAACATTATAGGGGCGCGCCAAGGTATCGCGTTGGCATGGGAGACCATTGCAGCCATGAGAGAATTCCGGTGTAATATCCCATTCACCGTGCCAGAATCCAGAGCTTTCTTCCCAGTTTACTTGGCATCCAGTCTGGTCACAAAACCTTTCCACAATGTTCGTAACTTCACAAATGCTATCTCTGTTTGTGCAAAATACCGCTATATTGTCCGCATGCGCAAGAAGTTTCACTTCAGCAGACTGCAACGTGACACCCGTGACGTAATCGCTGTTTAGAATGGCCAGACATAAATGCTCTAGAAGCTCTGCAAAAATCAGGGGAAAGATCAGACAACCCTGCCTCACCGAAGAACGCACGGTGAGGCGGTCAGCAAGGTCACCATTACCTATAATACGCGTCATAAAATTTGCGTACTCCATTTTTATTCCTATATCACTAGACAGGTCAGCATGCTCTAAGATGGAGAAAAGAATGTCATGTGAAATGCGGTCGAACGCTTTTGCTAAGTCCACCTGTATCATAGCCACCTGACTTCCAAGCGCATCAACACATTCCAATACGGTTCTGGCCACATGTATATTTGTTGCAATGCTGTGACCTCTGATGCCACAGGTTTGATGCGGTTTTACTCATTTGTCGCTTACACTCTGAAGTCGTCTGGCTAGTACCTTCATGTACACATTGTAGTCGGCATTAGTGAGGCTGATAGGTCTGTAGGAACCCACTAACATTCGTTTCTCCGGGTCATCAGACCTAGGGATAAGTACAATCTGTCAAATACCACAGGACAATGGTACCTTTTTACGTTCATAGGCTTCTGTTATCACTTGTAAGAAGAACTGAGAAACATGATGTTTAAAGGTTTTAAAGAAGGCAGCGTTCAGACCTTCTGGCCCCGGAGCTTTTCCAGACGGAAGATCATCTATTGCTTTCTCGATCTCTTCCAAAGCAATAGGCAGTTCAAGAAGCTCCCTGACATCATCGTCGAGTGTTGGGATTAGTCTTAGAAACTTCTCTTCAAACCCTTGCGCATGATCGCGCCTATTGCTAAAAAGCTCAGCAGTGTTCCGTAATAGCATACTGAATATCACTAGGGTCGCTTGTAATGTGCCCCTCGTATCTTAGTTGCCTGATTTCCTTCTGGCAAGCATACCTCTTTTCATCTGATAGCGTCCGCTTTGTAGGCGCTTCGCCTGCCCCCAAATTGGCGCGCCTTGAGCGTATAACTGCTGCTCTGTAGCTTTCAGCGTCAATTACTTCGATGTGACATTTCACACCTTTTATTTCTTTACAACAATTTCCTGGCTGATTGGTTTCCATGCTAACCAAGCACTCGAGTTGTTCGCTAAGTTCCTTTTCTTTTTTTTACCTGTATATTTCGAATTACGCTACTCTTTTCTATTGCTTTAAGCTTGACTCGTTCTTTGAAACTTTCCCGTTCAACTGCAAAGCAATCCGCTTGCGCAGCTAGTACATCGTCAAGATCGTTTTTAGTTTCCTTGACGAATTCTACATCGCCTAAAATTTTCTTATTTACTTTCCAAACGTACCAAGTAAAGCGCGATTTCTATCCTTTTTTTCCAAAAGTCGCATTGACAAGACAATCACCACTAAACGACACAGGTTTTACATCATAGGCAGTGCATAGTGGCACGAGATCTGCAGAAACATACAGCCTATCTAATCTTGCGCGACTTTCGCATTGAAAGTGAGCGTATTCAGGCCGTGTTCCCGGCGAAAACACACTTCCAACGTGCTCCAATAAATAATCGTGTACAAATTCAGTCAACAATTCAGCGCTCCTGTCCTTCATTGATCTACACTTCACTTGGTCAGTAGCAGCACAGACACAGTTAGTCTCCCAATAGAAGCAACAGCTTGTCACAATTCAAGTGCGGCTCAATGGAATAAAAAAAATTACGTTCACTTCCAACATTGGGGGCTAAACCCACACAACGCGCCAGTTAAAATTTGAGAAAGAAAAACCAACAACCAAGAGGTGGCCACTTTCACATGCAAACACAGACTGCACGCTTTTACCTAATGTGTTGCGAATGAAGAGAAGGCATCCACGCGATGCCCCAACGGAGTGACACACACACACACTTCGAAGTTTGCGCGGAAAGGGGACACCATGCGGTCAGCATGATCTTGCGGCTCTATTTTTGATTCTTGCACATCTATTAGGTCAAGTTCATTGTCAAGAAGCAGGCGATTAAGCTGACATTGCCGCCTTCATGTTCCGAGCCCTGTAACATTCAAAGTTGCTACATGCAATGGAGCTCTTAGCTAGACTACCAAACGTTTGTGTAATAAAAAGGGGCCCGATACGCATGGTGCCTAACTCTGTCGACCATGTGACTCTCGACTAATGTTCCGCAATGACGTTCCGTATGTCTGTCTGGCCACCCAAAAGGTTGTCTGGTGGTTGTCAAGAAGTGGTATGAGGCACTTCCAAGTCGCATTCTCCATTTTACAAGGGCGCAGACACAAAGTGTGAGCCGCAAACACTATGTTGGTCTACGCATAACCGACGCTCACATTCAACAGTTCACAGAAGAAAAAATTACGGAGGTGGTTTACCCGCCTGCTGTGACTCGGCCAAAAGGTTTGGCCCGGCTTCAACGAGGAACATCGACTTCCTGTGGTTTTGGGCGGCGGTTCCTCACTGCTACCACCAGGCTGCAGGTTCTCACCGACGCTCACTTCATTTTTTTGTCATTTCATTTGGGAAGGGCTAAGAAAATACAAAGTAAACATCGGTAAAAGTAACTCAAACAAAATAAATAGCAACAGTAATGATTCCAAATTTTGAGTTCACATCCGATGATAACAAAAAGAAGTAAAAAAATACAAATGTGATGGATGTGATACAAATGCGATATGAGGAAATGGACCTCGTCAAGCTGCTCAAGCTTTTAGTCCCGTACTCCTCCTATTCCAAAGGAAATAAAGTTGATTGATTGATTGATTGATGTACACGATGGTAAAGAGGTTCTAAAAGCATATTATGTACAGTTGATTTACAAAATGCATTGTCAATTTTTTTATCATGATGCTGATGAAAATGCTGCAATAGAGAAAGGTACATGGGACCGTTTTCTAGCGGTTAGGGCCGCCGCTTCATCGTCGGCTTCCATGGCGTCGACATTGCGAGGCTCCACGCGGTTCGGGTTTTTCAGCGAAACTTTCGTAGCGGCCACCGCACTGTGGCCGCGGCCGCTACGAAAGTTTCGCTGAAAAACCCGGACCTCACGGAAAACCCCACATGTCAACGTTGTCGTCGTATTCTGCTTAACCAGAGGCATAAACGAGGGCCTATCTTTCGTCTCCGTTTGTCCAGTTGTCTTCGCTGCCTCTTCTTCGTCTGCCTCATCCATCAAATGCTCCGAGGCATCTTCACTGTTTCCAGGCCCGGCGATGCTCGCATAAGTACGGAAGGACTCACCGTCTTCATGACCGAAACGTCGACAAGCTTCGCACCGCGAAACCTTACACTGCCGATGAATGTTTCCCGTACTTTGGCAGCGCAGACATAACGGAGGCCCTCCAGGAACAACGACGAGCGCCAACTCGCCCCCAACGTTAAGCTGGCGCGGCAAGTCGTCGAGTTTAACACCAGCTTTCAATTTCAGCGTGACCATCCTCCTCGTTGATCCTTTCTCTGACACGCCGTGCACACGCCAGCGCTCTCGGACCACCTCGGAGACCTTTCCGTACGGTGCGAGCGCGACACGCACGTCCTCGTCCGGCACGGTGTGAAGCAGCCAATGGAGCTTGAGACGTACGTCCTGGTTCGCCGGGTCAATAACCATGCAGCGGCGTTCTTTGACTCGCAGCTCACCGAGGCCGGCAATCTTCTTAACGGCATCCGCATCCTTCAGCGTGATGGCCCAGACATGGCTCATCCGATACGCCCCCAGGGCGATAACATCCAAAAGCAGCGATTGCCTAGCCAACGCGTCTCGAAAATCTTCTATGCGGTACGGGCGGGCCCTGATATCCGCGTGCAAAAAAAAAACAGTATTTAAAACTAAACGCCCGGTTGGGAGACTTGGCAGAACTGCCTGGTAGCCGGTTTCCTGTTCAATAGCCCTGTTACCGCGACCAGAAATGGCCACAGAAGCCGCTCTAACGGAGCCCATCGTCATAGGTCCATCAGGCTCGGTGGCCAGAAGCAGAATCGACTCGGCCACGACGGCGCACGTACGCCGCAGCACTTCTGCGCCGCAATAATACACATACAGGAACGCTGCCAGAAAAGAAAGGCATGACTACGCAGCCGACAATGTTCGAAACTGTGCGGGGAGACCCCAATGGATTTCGAGTCTATCGCTTTATCCACTCTGCCACGACTGCGCACATACGCACTCGCACTTCTGCGCCACAATGATACGCACTCAGGAACGGCTGCTAGAAAAAAAAGAAGCTCGACTACACAGACTACAGGATTCTAAACCTGTGCGGGGTGAAATCCCAATGAAATCCTGAGCCTGTGAAAAATGAGCCTGTGAAATCCCAATGGATTTCAAGTCCATCACCTTAACAACTCGACCACGACTGCGCACATACGCACTTGCACTTCTGCGCCACAATGGTACGCACTCAGGAACGGCTGCCAGAAAAAAAGGCACTACTACGCAGCCGACAGAATTCGAACCTGTTCGGGGAGACCCCAATGGATTTTCAAGTCCATCGCCGTAACCACTCAGACACGACTTTTTTTTTCTTTATTGCCGACTTTGACATACTCAATCAAGGTTCACAAAGATAAAACGGGTGGACCACACTTTGGCCAACACGGTACTAAAATCTTTTTAACAAAGCTAATTCATCAAATAAGGCGATCAATTGTGGTGGATCAGGCAGCGCTTTGAACGCATGTCTTACACACACAACACTCTCAATGAAGTTTTCCCGAGCCCGTCGAACAACAATGCCTCCGTTTTGAAATTGCAGTCCAGTTTTCCTCATAGCGTGGAGGCTCGGGATCATAATAAGGTCATACGGGACATCCTCGGCGTTATCAATCGGTAGGAAGCGTATTCCATATGGGTCCAGGGCTAACTGTTTTTTCAATGTACTCTGCAGAACATCCCATTGAAAGATGGCATCCCAGCAATCTAAGAACGCATATTCTATTGTTTCCGTTTTTTTACATAATAAGCAGTCGGTGCTCCAGGGGATGAAAATACCCTTCTCATGAAGCCAGGTCTTAACGGGAAGTGTGTTTGTGTGCAATTTGAAGAAAAAAAGATTTAGCTGACGGCCGTATTGGCATTTTTTTCACTCTCTTTAGAACGTCTTGTCCTGGGCCTCCACGTTGCAGAAAACGGTACAAAGGTGGAGGGAACATCGTGTCCACGAGATCTCTGTATAGTTTTTTCTTGGTAATGGTGGACAGGTATTGCTGTGAAAAACGTACGTTCAGCATCTTATGTGAGTATACCACTTCACGTAGGTAACCAGTCACTGCTCCTGGCATATTGTGAACAGTCGAAACAATGAATCCTGGAAGTTGTCTACACAGCCGTACCTGTATCACTGTCCGCAGAAAAGGATCGTTTTGATCCCGTAAAAACACAAAACGTGAGACGACTTGTCGCAGAAACAAATGAGCTAAACCAAGCCCACCTTTCTTCACCGGGAGGAACAAGTTCGTTCGACTCATCCTCTCCCAGTTGGAGGCCCAAATGAAAATAGCGAAAACACAGTGAACTTTTTGTACGCTTACCCTCGCAGCACACAACACATGCATAAGGTACCATATCTTAGAAACTAAAGAAAGGTTGCAAACAGTGGCTCTTGAAAACATTGACAATTGTTTTCCTCTCCACCCGTCAGCCTTTTCCTTTGCTTTCGACACTTGATCTAGCCAGTACGATTCAGGTTCACGGTAATTTCCGAGAGGCACACCCAAGTATTGCGCTGGTAACATCGACCCCTTCAGTCGATAAAAGGTCTCCGGCGTGTCTTTCCAACTACCATGCCAGAAACCGTAAATCTTATCCCAGTTTATCTGGGCTGCAGTTGAATCACGAAAATTTTCAACGACAGTCATTGCCTCCTTAATGCTCGCTTTGGTTGTGCAGAAAATCGCGATATCGTCGCCAAATTTTAACGTGTGCTGCCTGCAGCCGATAGCCTGCTATGCGCTCGTTATTTTTGATCGCCAAACAGAGTGGTTCTAGAGAAGCAGCAAATAGAAGGGGCGACAGCGGGCATCCTTGCCGTACCGACCAGAGCACGGGAAAGCTATCGGTGAGCTCCCCATTAACAATGATGCGCGTCAAGCATTCTCTGTACGCCATCATGACGCCTTCCGTTATGACTTTGTCAACGTTCGCATGTTCCAGTATGGAGAACAAAGCCTTGTGTGAGACGAGATCGAAAGCCTTTGCCAAATCGATCTGCATCATCGCGACGTGATCGCCAATCAAATCGCAGCACTCAAGCACACTTCGAGTCGTTTGTACATTCGTTGCAATGCTGCGGCCTTTAATGCCACAAGTCTGGTGCGGCCCTACCAATGTTTTAATTACACTTTGCAGTCGTTTGGCCAAAGTTTTCGTGAATATTTTATAGTCGGCATTGGCAAGAGTTCTCGGGCGATATGACCCTGGCAACAAAAGATTTTCCTCGTCATCACTCTTCGGAATTAGCACGATATGCGAGGTTGTGAATGACAATTAAGGGCAATCTTTTTCGCTCATATGCTTCGCTGATAACTTTGTGAAGAACACGGGCCGATGCAGACTTGAAGGTTTTATAGAAAGTGGCCCCCAAGCCATCTGGCCCAGGTGCTTTACCGATGGATAACTCGTCTATTGCGCATTCTATCTTACTCAGGATAATTGGCAGTTCCAACCGTGTCCTGACTTCTTCATTGAGCTTTGGCATCAGCGAGAGTAATTCATTCTGGTAGCTACATTTAGTATTCCGCGGATGAGCTAAAATTGCTTTAAAGTGATCAGCGATCCCTGGCTTGATGACATTTTTGTCGGATGTAATGTGATTGCCTTTAGCTAGCTGGCGGATTTCTTTCCGACATGCGTACTTTTTCTCGTCTGATAAAGCTCGTTTCGTTGGAGTTTCTCCCGCCCACAATTTCTCAGACCTTGATCTCACAAGCGCTGCTTTGTATTTTTCTGTATCTATCCTTTCTAGTTCAGTTCTCACTTCCTTTAATTCGTTAACATACACACCAGGCTCGACAATTTCCATGCCAATAAAAAATTGCAGTTGCTGACGAAGTTTGTTTCTGCTTGTTTCAGGTTGTGTCGAAAAGCACTGCTTCTTTCAATGGCCATTGTTTTTACTTTCTGTTTAAATTCTTCCCATTGAATGGCAAAGCCTAATGGCTTGGCTGAAGTCAGGTTTTCTAGTTCCTTCGCTACAGCATCGACAAAAGGATCGTCATTCAACAACTCCGCATTCATGTTCCAGAGATCCCAGTTAAGGGCCGTTTGCTCTGTCCTTTCCAGAACGTGGCAGTTACCA
Organism: Dermacentor albipictus; assembly: GCF_038994185.2. Classification (NCBI taxonomy): domain Eukaryota; kingdom Metazoa; phylum Arthropoda; class Arachnida; order Ixodida; family Ixodidae; genus Dermacentor; species Dermacentor albipictus. Next base: position 9,110,991 of record NW_027225568.1, read on the forward strand.
AGCAGTGATCACTGTATGCTACAGCTTGCACATCATATTCACAAAATAAGGGCACTATTTCGGCTGACACGTATAATCTATCTAATCGATCGTGGCTATCACGCTGGAAGTGCGTAAATCGCGGGTGAGTACCGCTGGCAAAAACAGTACCCACATCTTCCAGGTCATAATCATGTGCCACTGCGTTTAGAAATTCGGCACTCTTATCACGAACGCGTGAACATTTTGCTCGGTCTTCAGCATAGCAAACATAGTTAAAATCACCCAGCAGTATTACGACCTTGGAACAATTTACGTAGGCGTGAATTTTTTGCTCGGTCTTCGGCATAGCAAACACAGTTAAAATCACCCAGCAGTATTACGACCTTGGAACAATTTACGTACGCTTCAAGACGCTCAAAGAAGGATCGACGGTCCGTTTCAATATTCGGCGCATAGATACAAATAGCACGGTAATCCACATCCACAAAACAGAAATCAGCCACCAAGAGGCACCCAATTTCACACGAAAACACTGACTGCACACACATGCCAAAATTATTTCTAAGGAATACAGCGCAGCCGCCTGATCCACCAACCGCGTGACAAACGCACACGTCAAAGTGAGCTCTAAAATTGGACACCATTCTGTCGCTTAGCTCTTGGCTCTCAATTTTTGTTTCTTGGATTCCTACTATACGTAAGTCATTATCCAAGAGGAGCCGACTTAGCTGACATTGCCGTCTTCTTGCACTGAGCCCTCTACATTTAACGTAGCTACACATAGCCTTCCTTCGACATTAACCGCCAAGGCTACACGGTAGAGTGGTGCCCATCACAGTTACACAGGTATGAGCGCTTATAAAGGTGCGCCGATAACCACATGGGATGCCTATAAAGGAGACGCAGCTCGACCTTCCGGAAAGGGCACTCAAGTGCAACTTAGGCTCCCCTTCCTGGCAAGGTTCTGAAAAACTAGCGCTCAGGATGACGGCCATTGCACTCACCAACCCCTCAACCCCACTCGAAGTAGACAGCACGGAATTGCGGAGGCGGTTTACCCGCCAGCCGTGGATCGACCGTAACGTTCGGCCGAAGCTTCAAGGTCGACCTCCTTATACCTGGCGCTTTGGGCGGTGGCTCGTCTCCGCCGCTGCCGTCCTGTTTCGCCATCCGGCCAACGGTCTGGTTGTGGGGCCGTTTCCCCGTCGGTTGGGTAGTTGGGCCTGTAAGGGTGTCCATGCCATAAGGTTCAACGGGGCAGGAGGTCACCTCCGCCTCGGGTGGGGTTTCATCTTCAGCATTCGGCATGGCCGCGGTGCCCTCTGCAGTCGCTCGTTGGTGTCCTGTGACAGCAGCCTGAGCGACTTGTTTCTCCCCCTGTTCAAGCCGCACCACCGGCTTTGCCATGACGTCAGCTGCTTCACCCACCGCGGACGGCGTGTCTTCCATGTTCGCCTTGCGAGCTGGCGCACCACGCGCCAGCTCGCAAGCAATGCCAATGCGCCGCGTAGCGCGCGCATTGCTTGCCAGCTGGCGCGTGGCGCGCGGTAACAAGCGCGCTATAAGAAAGAAGAAAAAACGTGCCGCTTACGGGTAAAAACAAAAAAAAGTGAGCGGCGCGCGCGGCATGGCAGAACGGGGGAAAGGGGGTGGAGCGGGTCGGCATAATAAAAACAAAAAGGAAAGAAAAACGTTTGGGAGAGGAGGAGCGGCGCGGCTGCTGTAGCTGTTGCCATGACAACGTAAACAATCAAGTGCGCCGCCATTTTGCTTAATGCGTCGCCCATTGGTTGGGGCCGTAACTGAAGGGGACCTTGGCGCTAGCGTCGAAACAGCGTCTGCTCGAAAACGGCCAATGGGATGTATACGGAGTGTCCCCCCCGTGACTCGGCCATGACTGCGCACATACGCACTCGCACATCTGCGACACAATGATACGCACTTAGGAACGGCTGCCAGAAAAAAAAAATGGCACGACCACGCATCCGACAGGATTCGAACCTGTGCGGGGAGACCCCAATGGATTTCAGGTCCATCGCCTTTACCACTCGGCCACGACTGCGCACATACGCACTCGTACTTAGGAACGGCTGCCAGAAAAAAGAATGGCACGACCACGCAGGCGACAGGATTCGAACCTGTGCGGGGAGACCCCAATAGATTTCAAGTCGATCGCCTTAACCACTAGGCCACGACTGCTTTTTTTTTCTTTATTACCGGTTTCGCAACAACAATACACTTACAACACATGAAAAGTCAAGAAAGGGTTACAATATGCTTTGTCAACACAATGAGCGAAAAGCCTTCAGTCATGTTGTGACTGACGTTGACACTTAAAATTCCCTTAGTGTGACTAAGGGTTCTACCCTGGCTACCCAGGGAGAAAGACATTCTTTTGTTTTTTCAACTTCTAATAACCGAGCAATGCTCTCTCGAAAGTACAGCCTTGCTGGTCTTCCGTCCGGTTCACAGTAGAAGCCAGCCATTCGTGAGCGCCATATACTGTGCAGGCCTGTCAGCATGATTAGATCGAAAGGTACTCCTTCATTGTCTATGGCAAGGTACCTAATTCCATGCGTGTCTAGTGGGAATTCTTTTTTGATTGTCCTCTGCAACACATCCCAGAAGAACACCGCTTCCCAACAGTGAAGGAAAACGTGGTCGATCGTTTCTGGCTTTTTGCGAATAATGCAGTGAGACCCCCATGGCATATAAAACCCACGCTCCTCTAAGAAGGTTCTTACAGGGAGAGTTCCGGTATGTAGTTTGAAAAAGAAAGTTTTTGCACTTGGTGCTACTTGCATTCTTTTAACCCGTTTGAGTACGTTCTGACCCAGGCCTGCACTGTATATCGCTCTGTACAACGGTATTGGTAACACTATATCACATAAGTCTTTATACAGATACAGTTTCCTCTTTTTAACAGAATATAAATAATCATTAGAAAAACGCGCACTCAAAAATCGCACACTCGCCACTACTTCCCGAAAAAAACCTTGTGCCGTCCCCGTCAGGACTTCCGTGCTAATAACATATTCAGGTAGCAGTCGCCCTAATCTGGCCTGGCACACCGTTTGCAGAAATGGGTCGCTGACCTCGCGAAGAAAGAAAAATCTATTAACTAATTGTTTGAGAAAAAGGTTTGCCAGTCCAAGTCCCCCACACTTTACACTCCTGAACAAATTTGTACGACTGCACCTTTCCCACGTAGATCCCCACACAAAGATCGCAGAAACCCTATGAAGTTTCTGCACATTTACCCTAGAACAGTGCATCACTTGTATCACATACCATAGTTTAGCCACAAAAAACATGTTACACACGGTCGCCCTCGCCAACATGGAGAGATAATTCGCCCTCCAAGCATTCGCCTTTTCGCGTAAGAGTTCTGCTTGTTGCTGCCAGTAGTCATTATTATTTTTGTAGACCTCAAGTGGGACACCAAGGTATTTCACAGGCGTTTTCTGCCATACAACATTGGCAAAAATGCCCGGGGTGAACGGCCACACGCCGTGCCAAAACCCAGACACTTTCCCCAGTTTACTGGGCTTCCTGTAATGTCGCTGAAAAATTTAACACTTCGAATGGTTTCTTCAATGCCTTCGTAGTCAAAACCAAGGTCGATTCAAATAGGTCGCGAAGCTTCGGGCGAAAAGCGGTTCAGTACAGATTGTCACCGATATCAGCATGGGGGGTTATGGGAGCAGCGATTGAAGCGCGACTAGGTTTGGAGGGAACAAACATTGGGAAAGAAAAAAGTGTTTCTTTATTTAAACGAGACACAGTTAGATTCATTCAACGAAAATAAAACTCCTAGTCAATTTGATATATTCGTGACGGGTTAAGAAAATACAAGTTTAAATTGATTACTAGTTAGAAATGCATTTCTTTTCAGCGCCCATCGTTACAGGGGGCGTTGACGCCACTATCACTTGCAATGCAATGCACGTCTTGAAATGGACAGAGAGGCGCACTCGTCAAGTTCACCTGTTGAAATACGCCCCTCTCACAGTTTGTGCTTTTTTGCTTGTCGAAGTTTGTCTGAATTTGGCGACGCGGGTAGCTTCATCGCTTCTTAATCTGTTCAGTCAAAAGTAGTGAGTTACGATCGCCAGATAATTGTGTAGTTGTTTTCGTGCGACTGCGCTGGCCGACGGGCTTGGCATCCGACAATAGGATCAGCACTCTACACCTAAAGCTTTCGTCGGCCTCCAAAGAAAGTATGTTCTGTGCATAGATGCGATTTTTACAACCGTACGGCTGGGCTTTTCTTGCATCGCTTTCCACGCTGAAAGCTCGAAACGCCCATCAAGACGAATGGCGGGGCATTTGAATATATAGTCCCAAAGGAAAGACAACAAAACAAATTTCGCGCCTTCGAAAACAAAATGACGTCACTTCTGCTTTCAACGGACATGGCGTCACAATATTTTTTCTTCCGCCGCAAGTGTTCCCACCACATACAGATGGCGCTAAGCCCCATGAACCGCCGATGGACCGCCATGTTTTGAACGTATGGGCTCCTATGGAAGCTTCGCTACCAGGTATATTTGCCTTGGTCAATACAACATACCGCCACATCATCGGCATATGCAAGCAGTTTTACCTCTGAAGATTGTAAGCAAAAACCACGGATAGAATTATTTTCAATTATTGACAAAAAAAGGGTTTCAATATATATACAAAACAAAAGTGGACTGATGGGACAGCCTTGACGCACGGAACGCTGCACTTTAATGGGGGCCCCCAATTCTTTGTTAATAATTAGTCTGGTAGAGCAGTTCCGATACGCCAGAGCTACACCATCCGTGATGACGGATCCGACATTAATGTGTTCCAACATTGCAAACAAAATAGCATGCGCTACTCAATCAAATGCCTTCTCCAGATCCACCTGAAGTATGGCCACACACCCTTCAAGAGTGTCACAACACTCAAGAACTGAGCGCATCTTGTGAATATTCGTCGCTATAGTGCGACCCGTAATTCCACACGTTTGGTGTGGTCCGACTATGTCTTTAACAACCGACTGAAGTCTAGCTGCTAAGACTTTCAACTGTAGCTTATAGTCTACATTTGTGCGTGCTATCGGTCTGTATGATGTTACACTTTTCAACTTATCTACATCCTCTGTCTTCGGAATCAACACCGTGTGTGATTGACCGAAAGATGGCGGTAACGCCTTACCATCGTACGCTTCGTTAAAAATTGCTACAAGTACCGCTGACAATTCCTTTTTAAACCACTTGTACCACAGAGCGCAAAGCCCATCAGGGCCAGGTGACTTGCCAGGATTGAAATGGTCAATGGCGCGTTCCACTTCAAAAACAGTTATCGGCGTTTCTAATGCAACTTTCTTTCTTCAGTCAGTTGAGGCATTCTTTCCAAAAAGTTCGTCTTAAACCGTTCTAGGTCCACCTGCCTAAATGCGAACAGATTTTCGTAGTGTTCAAAAAACGCACGTGCGATACTATCACTATCTGTAACTTCGTTACCACCCACCTCGATCACGTCAATATGATTTCGTCGAGCGTGCGATTTTTCCAGTCCGAGCGCCCTTTTTGTGGGCGCCTCCCCTATCGCAAAGGATTCGGCTCGAGCACGAACAATCGCTCCGCGATAGCGTTCCTCATCATGCAGTTCAAGTTTCTGTTTAATATTCCGTATGTCGCTTTTGTATGCTCCCGGTTCTTGGCACTCCAGTTCTGTCAGCTTTTCCAAGATTATTGGCAGTTCCTTCTCTTTCTTTTTTGTTTCATGCATTATTGCGGCGGAACGATCGATGGCTTTCACTTTAATGCACTGTTTAAACTCTTCCCATCGATCTTTTAATTCACCCTCGCCGCTCATTAGAATTTTTTTGATGCAGTCCGATACATATTCTCCGAAACTTTCGTCAGTAGTTAAGTTTGAATTCATTTTCCACAGCTCCCAAGAGAAGCTGCTGCCTTTTCCCTTCCTTCCTATATCACATTTAACCAGACAATGATCAGTGAAGAAAATAGGATATACACTGTAACTATTACACATTGGTATTGCTTGAAGCAACAAGTAAATACGATCTAAGCGCGCATGGCTATTTCCTTGGAAGTACGTCAAACGCACATCTCGCGTCCCTATCATACATTCAACCACATCCACTAATTCGTATTCAGTAATTATCTCGTTCAAGACATCCCTACTTTTATCGCTCCTTAATGCTCTATTAGAGCGATCTGGGGCACGGAGAACACAATTAAAATCACCTAACAGCACCATCTGCTTTTCGGAAGATATATACTGTTTTAACCTGAAAAACAAACAAAGCCCGTTCTTCCAACGCATTTGGTGCATAAATACATGCAACCCGCCATTCAATTCCATGCAAAGCAAAATCACAGAAAACTAATCTAGCGGATGGACATGAATAAAACCTTGCACCGTTACACCGGGTAATTTTCTAAGAAACAGCACTCAGCCCGCCGACGTCCCTAAGGCGTGGCTCACTACCGCGTAGTACCGTAGCGTAAACCGCTGTACCATGCTGCGGGTCTCTTCATCACCATCTACTTTTGTCTCTTGCACGGCTAACACGTCAAGGTCATAGTCCACCAGCAGGCTACACAATTGGCTCTGGTTTCGCTTGGCGGCCAGACCTCGAACGTTTAGCGTGGCCAATCTAAGCGACGGGTTGGGAGCCATGATTATAGGTCTAGTGAAAAGATTTGGCCCGGAGCACAGTGTTTACCTTTTGCGCCTAGCACAGCGCTAGACGCCCCCGGAGCCACCCGGTGGACCGGTACCACTGGAGAGCGGTGGCAGCTTCTTCTCGGACTTCTTGTCTGCGTTAGCGGTGTTCGGTCGTGGCTTGTAGCTGCTGCGCCTGCCCGTTGGCGTCTTCGAAGGCTTCCCCTCTTCCTTGGTTCGCTGCGCTGCTGTCCGTAGCCTTCTCAAGAGGCCGTTTGACCAAGGCTCCGACATTGCTGCTCATAGAGTCGTTCTGCGCCGACTGGTCTTCAGCTGTCTTCATTTGCTCGCTGGCTTCCGTTAGGCTGCTCTTGCTTTCTTCCTTGGTCTCTTCTGCTGGCTTTTTTGCCGCACCTTCGGTAGCGTTTTCCCTGTCCGGTGGTGTCCCTGCGCCCACATCAGGTGCAAGCACACCGCCTACAGCACATGGGGTTGCCTGGTCTCCTGCCCCTTTCGCCGCGTCTTCGGCCTCGACCGCATCCATCAACAACCTTGCCGTGTCATCGCCTTCGGCTGGCCCAGTCATAGAGGCGTATGTACGTACGCACTGGTCCTCGGCGTGTCCAAACCGACGGCATTGGGAGCACCGGGGAACCTTGCAGTCTCGTCATACGTGACCGGTGCCTTGACAGCGCAAGCACTGCATTGGCCTGCCAGGAACGACGACTAGGGCCAGCTCACCGGCGACCCTAATTTGGTGCGAAAGATCTTAAACCTTCACGCCGCTGTTGAGCTTGAGCAGGACGGACCGTGTAGTCGTCCCCTTGTCGTTGATACCCTGAACTGGCCATCGCTCTCGGGTCACTTGTACGGCTTTACCGAAAGCCGCCAACGCAGTTCTTACATCCTCATCGGCCACACCATGTATTAACCAATGAAGACGCAGCCGCACCTGCTGGTCTTGAGGGTCGACCACGATGCAGCGCCGACCCTTTACCTTCAGCTCCTTGACTTCCAGCATCCTTTTCGTGGCGTCCGCGGTGTTCATGGTCACAGCCCAGACGTGGTTAATCTGGTAGGCCCCCAGGGCCAGCACTTCCGGCAACAATCCTGTTAGGCCAAGAGTGTCCCGGAAATCTTCTACTTTGTAGGGTCTAGCTCGCAGGTCGCCGTGCAAAAACACGGTGTTTAGCACGACGCGCCCCTTTGGCATTGGAGGCAAAATAATCTGATAGCCTGCGTCATCTTCGGTGTTCCACCTGTTTCCGCGGCCAACAAAGGCCGCTGTCGCCGCTCCACTGGAGCTCATGATTCGCCGTCCGTCACGCTCGGTGGCCGGAAGTAGAATGCCAGTCGGCCACGACTGCGCACATACGCCCTCGCACTTCTGCGCCACAATGACACGCACTTAGGAATGGCTGCCGGAAAAAAAGACACGACTACGCAGCCGACAGGATTCGAACCTATGCGGGGAGACCCCAATGGATTTAAAGTCCATCGCCTTAACCACTCGGCCACGACTGCTTTTTTTAATTTATTACCGGCTTTTTGCAGAACGTGCAGTTTCAACACATTACAGTATTACAATTGCAATACAAACAAAAGAATGAAAAGAGTCACCCCGTACAACAAAAGCCGTCTGTCCCTATTGGACAGGCGTTGTCAACTTAAAATTCTTTCATGGCTGTCAGAGGTTCTAGCCTCCACAGCCATTCCGGAACACATTGTTGCATTTTCTGTATTTCTATAAATCGTGACATACATTCTCCGAAATAAACGCGAGCGGGCCTAGCGTCAGGATCACAATAGTACCCTGCCATACGAGCCCGCCATATACAGTGGAGAGCGTTCAACATAATAAAATCATATGGGACCCCGTCATCATCCTTAATTAACAGATACCTTATCCCTTGGGGGTCTACCGGTAACTCTTTTTTCAGGGTTCGCTTTAAGACGTCCCAGAAAAAAAAAAGCCCTCCCAAGATTCCAAGAAAACGTGATCAATGGTTTCCTGCTTTTTACAGATCAAGCAATGCGTTCCCCATGGTACGGTACAACCTCGCTCTTCTATGAAAGTCTTCACGGAGAGCGTTCCGGTGTGAAGCTTAAAAAAAAAAAAGGTTTTTACCCCTGGTGGCACCTCCATGCGTTTTACCCGTTTAAGTACATCAAGTCCTGGCCCTCCACTGTAAATGGCTCTGTATAATGGCACTGGGAAAACCATGTCGCACACATCTTTATACAATCTTTTCCTTTTCACTTTGCACAGGTAATCCATTGAAAATCGAACAGAAAGAAATCTTACGCTATCGACCACATTAAAGTAGCCACGAAGTGATCCGTGAACGCTTGCCGTACTAACAACATGTGCCGGCAAAGCACCGCTCAACCTGAGCTGGCATACGGTGCGCAGAAAAGGTTGGCGCATATCGCGAAAAAACAAGAATCGGTTTACAAGTTGTCTAACAAAAAGATGAACCAAACCCACACCCCCGTCCTTCACTCTTCTAAACAAATTTGTTCTGCTGCACCTTTCCCATGTTGACCCCCAGATGAAAACAGCAAACACTCTGTGCAGCCTTTGCACATTTGCTCTTGAGCAATACAACGCTTGCATGACGTAATATAACTTTGTGACAAAAAACATATTACAGACTGTCGCCCTCGCAAAAATAGACAGCTTCGCACCCTTCCATCCGTCCGCCTTTTCTTTCATTTCATCAGCTTGGCTCCTCCAATATTCATCGCTACTATTGTAGCTATTGAGAGGAACACCCAGATACCTCGTCGGCGTTTTGACCCAGTTGAGGTTCGCGAAGTTGTCCGGTGCAGACACCCATTTCCCGTGCCACAGGCCTAGGGATTTGCCCCAATTTATTCTACTACCCGTGACACCACAGAAATGTTTCACAACCGATACTGTTTCCGTTACAATTGGTTTGTCTGTGCAACACACTGCAATGTCATCTGCGTATGCGAGCAACTTCACCTCTGTCGCCGCTAATCTGAAACCACGTATTTTTTCATTTCCGTTTATTACTACACACATTGCTTCTATATAGATGGCAAATAAAAGCGGACTGAGGGGACAGCCTTGGCGTACTGAACGCATGAAGTTAATGGGGGCCCCCAAAGACTTATTGACAATTAATCTTGTTGTGCAATTCTGGTACGCCAAGGCCACGCCCTCACTGATGATGGAACCGACATTAACATGATCCAAGATGGCAAACAAAATAACGTGAGTGACACAATCGAACGCTTTCTCCAAATCGAGCTGAAGAACTGCAACGCCACCATCGGTGACGTCACAGCATTCGAGCACGCACCGCATCTGATGGATGTTCGAAAAAATGGACCGCCCCTTGATGCCGCAAGTTTGGTGGTCTCCAACAATTTCCTTGATGACGCCTTGAAGTCTCGCGGCCAAAATCTTCATAAAGATCTTGTAATCAATGTTTGTTAGTGATATAGGTCTATAGGATGAGACCAATCTTAGTTTGTCTGCTTGATCACTCTTAGGGATTAGTATTGTGTGCGCTTTTCCAAAAGATGGGGGCAATAATTTCTTCTCGTATGCTTCATTAAACACATCTGCTAACAATGGGGCCAGTTCTCTTTTGAAAGCCTTATATAGCCCCGCACAGATTCCATCAGGCCCAGGCGACTTGCCCGAGTTCAAATCGCCGATTGCCTTTTCAACTTCGTGCTCGGTAATGTTGCCTTCCAATCGTTCTTTAGCGTCATCTGCCAGCCTCGGCATCCGCTGAAGAAAATCGGCTTTGAAACTCTCTACATTCGCTGGCTGAATTGCAAAGAGCGACTGGTAGTACTGCAAGAAGGCGCGTCCTATGCTTTCGTTGTCCTCAACAACAACCCCATTCATTAATATCTTATCGACATGGTTTCGCCGTCCATGCGCCTTCTCGAGTCCAAGCGCCCTTGTTGTGGGCGTCTCCCCCGCCGCTAATACATCTGCTCGTGCTCGCACGATGGCACCTTGATAACGTTCTTTATCGAACTGTTCAAGCTTTTCCTTGACGCTCCGCACATCGTCTTTGTACAGACCAGGCTCTCTGCACTCAAGCGTTATCAGCTGCTGAAGTAGTGTTCGCAAACCCCTTTCTTTATATTCCCTCTCAAATTTGAGGCAGCTTGACCTTTCTAAGGCTTTCATTTTAACTTTTTGTTTAAAACATTCCCACTTTTCAGCTATTGTTTCAGCTGCATCTTCGCGTATTTCATTAATGGCATCCCGTACTGCCTTTACAAAAGATTCATCATGTAATAACACGGCATTCATTTTCCACATCTCCCAATTAAACTCATGTTTGCGTTTCCCTATACCGACATTACATATTACGAGACAATGATCTGAGAACGATACAGGCACTACAGAATAACTGTGGCATCTTGGAAATGTATCCAGCGAAATGTAGATTCGGTCCAACGTCGCATGGCTACTGCCCTGAAAACGTGTAAAAGTCACGTCACGCCCCCCTTCCAGACACTCAAAAACGTCATCGAGTTCATTTTCACTGATTAGTTTTGACAAGACCTCACTGCTTCTGTCACGCACACCGGCATTATTGGCTCTGTCTCTTGCGCTCATTACACAATTGAAGTCTCCTAACAGCATAACGCGCTCATCGCATCGAACATGCTGCGAAAGGTTCGAAAAGAAACGGGCACGCTCTTCCACTGAATTGGGTGCATATACGCATATGATGCGGAACTGAAATTCGCACAAAACAATATCGCAAAAAACAATCCTTCCAGACTGACAAGAAAAGGTACGTTGAATCTGCAGTCCAGGCAGTTTCTTCACAAAAAGAATGCACCCCCCAGCCGTGCCTAACGCATGGCTTACCACCGCAAAATACCTAGTCGTGAAGCGGCGCACCATGCTCCCGGTCTCCTCCTCCCCGTCAGCCTTAGTTTCCTGGACGGCTAGTACGTCGACATCGTGGTCAGTGACCAACCATAGGACCTGACTTTGCCTACGACTAGCCGCCAACCCTCTCACGTTTAAAGTGGCAATATTAAGGGACGGTATCTGAGCCATGTTGTGCTAAAGAGAAAAGTAGGCCCGGAGCATGGTGCTAACCGTTCACGACTAGCCCTCGGCTAGCCGCCTCCGGGACCTCCCGGTTTCCCGGCGTTGTTTGCGGCCGGCACTTTGTCCGCAGGCTTTCGCTCAGGTGGGACATTCGGCTTCGGTTTCAAGCTCGTCCGCCTCCCAAGTGGTGTCTTTGTCGGCGGCCCTTCGTTGGTGCTGGTCCCACTGTCGTTGCGGTCCTTAGTCTGGTCATGGGGGCGCTTGACTGGGGCACCAGGAGTCGAAGTCCGGTCGCCGTCAAGGACGGCCCCGTCCTGCTGCACCGCCGTCGTGCCGTTGTCGAGCGGGTCTTCACTCCTGCTCCGCGTAGACGGGCCCATAGCGGTCGCGACCTGTGCCGTCCCACTCGGCTTCAGGGTAGGCTCAGCCACCTTGCTGTCTACGGCCGAACTCGTCGTCCCACTGGCTGTCGCTGTAGAGACCGTGTCTAGCGTTCCTTTAGCAGCGTCCTCCGCCTCGGCCACGTCCATGACATGCTCCGCCGCAACGTCGCAAGTTACTGGGCCTGTTACGGTGGCATAAGATCTTACGCAGTCAGCGTCGACGTGGCCGAAACGTCTGCATAAGGTACATCGGGGGACTCTGCACTCAGGGCGGACGTGTCCTGTGCCGTGGCAGCGCAGGCACTGCATCGGTCGACCGGGCACGACGACCAAGGCCAACTCGCCGCCGACGCGGATCTGATGGGGCAGGTCCTCCACTTTCATGCCGCTCTTCAATTTCAGAATGACGGTCCTGGTGGTTGAGGTCTTCGCTCCCATGCCTTCGACGCGCCACCGCTCCCGGCTCACCTCCTCCACTTTGCCGAAAGCCGCGAATGCCGTCCGGACGTCCTCGTCGGCAACGCCGTACAGCAGCCAGTGAAGCCTTAGCTTCACCTGCTGATCCTGCGGGTCAACGATGACGCACGGTCGTCCCTTAACTTGAAGTTCCTTAAGGTCCAGAAGCCTCTTTGCGGCAGTCGCATCGCTGAGGGTCACTGCCCAGACGTGGTTGATCTGGTACGCCCCTATGCATACCACATCAGGCAGCAGGCCCGTCGGCAGAAGGGCGTCTCGGAAATCTTCCACCTTATAAGGTCTGGCGCGAACGTCACGGTGCAAAAAGACGGTGTTAATAACCACTTGTCCTTTAGGCAGTTGCGGCAAAATAAAGGCGTAATCCTTATCGTCGTTTAGCCTGGATCCGCGGCCAGAAGTGGCCGCTGTCGCTGCTCTACTGGAGCCCATGATTCTGCTGACCGCTCAGCTCGGCTGCCGGAATCAGAATGACTCGGCCACGACTGCGCACATACGCACTCGCACTTCTGCGCCACAATGACACGCACTTAGGAACGGCTGCCAGAAAAAAAAAAGGCACGACCACGCAGCCGACAGGATTCGAACCTGTGCGGGGAGACCCCAATGGATTTCAAGCCCATTGCCTTAACCACTCGGCCACGACTGCGCACATACGCACTCGCACTTCTGCGCCACAATGATACGCACTTAGGAACGGCTGCCAGAAAAAAAGGCACGACTACGCAGCCGACAGGATTCGAACCTGTGCAGGGGGACCCCAATGGATTTCAAGTCCATCGCCTTAACCACTCGGCCACGACTGCGGACATACGCACCCGCACTTCTGCGCCAGAATGACACGCACTTAGGAACGGCTGCCAGAAAAAAAAAGGCATGACCACGCAGCCGACAGGTTTCGAACCTGTGCGGGGAGACCCCAATGGATTTCAAGTCCATCGCCTTAACCACTCGGCCACGACTGCGCTTTTTTTTCTTTATTTCCGGATTTCGTCAATTACACGTCACACAAGAATTCGAAAACTCTGAATTCAACATAACTGGACGCATGTCGATACATACTAAAAACGGGACTTTCGGCTCGTCCCGTGTAGCTTGGTTAGTAAGGTTTAAGCTCCAATAATCGGCCACGACTGCGCACATACGCACTCGCACTTCTGCGCCACAATGACACGCACTTAGGAACGGCTGCCCGAAAAAAAAGGCACGACCACGCAGCCGACAGGATTCGAACCTGTGCGGGGAGACCCCAATGGATTTCAAGTCCATCGCCTTAACCACTCGGCCACGACTTTTTTTTTTCTTTATTGCCAGTCCTCGACATATCACAACACAAATTCCTAAATGATATAAACAAAGACCAAAGAAGCAACCAGGAATGAATACACAAATGGAACAAAGAACAGTAATATCTACATTCGTTGCCGTCCGCTACTGTGGCACGACGTTGTCGGATTAAAATTCCTTTAGTGCTGTCAGGGGTTCAACCCTCGACAGCCACTAAGGAACAGGCTGTTGCAACTTCTGCACTTCGACATACCGTTGCATGCATTCACAAAAGTATAGACGCGCCGGTCGGGCATCCGTGTCACAATGGTAACCCGACATTCTTGCGCGCCATAAACAGTGGAGACCTGTAAGCATGATCAGGTCGTACGGAAAACCTTCGTCGTCATATACTGGCAGAAACCTGATTCCGTGGGGATCTATAGGTAGCTCCTTTTTTAGAGTCCTTTGTAACACGTCCCAGAAGAGGACCCCTTCCCAACAGTGGATGAAGACATGATCTATGCTTTCTGTTTTTTTACATATAAGGCAGTGGGTTCCCCATGGCATGTAGAACCCACGTTGTTCAAGAAAGATTTTAACAGGTAGAGTACCGGTGTGTAATTTAAAGAAGAACGATTTTGTGGCTGGTTCAACTGGCATTTTCTTCACCCTTTTCAATACATCTAGGCCTGGGCCTCCACTGTACGGGGCTCTGTACATGGGTACCAGCAAAACACTGTCACATAAATCACGATATAACTTTTTCCGTTTTACACTCCACAAATATGCACTAGAAAAACGAACACGCAAAAAGGAGACACTCTGAATTATTTCCCTAAAGAAACCACGAACTGGTCCTGGCATTATTTCGGTGCCTACAATGAATTCGGGAAGTGATCTTGACAACCTCATTTGGATAACGGTGCGTAGAAATGGGTCATTTGTGTCTCGAAAAAATAAGAACCTGTTTACTAGTTGACGCAAGAAGAGGTGCGCCAACCCCAGACAACCATCCTTCACGCGCCGGAAGAGATTATCTCGGCTACATCGCTCCCAGCTCGATGCCCACACGAAAACAGCGAACACGCGGTGCAGTTTCTGCACATTAATCCGAGAGCACTGTAGGACCTGCATTACGTACCAGATCTTTGTTACGAGAAACATGTTGCACGCTGTTGCTTTCGCGAACATTGACAGGTGGCCGGCGTTCCATCGGTCGGCTTTTTCTTTTAGTTTTTTTGTCCGCTCCTTCCAGCACTCGCTACTGTCCTTGTAGGCATCAAGGGGTGCGCCAAGGTACTTAACTGGCGTCGTGACCCAGGTGACGTTCGAAAAGTGGTCTGGTGTGGACGCCCATCCCCCGTGCCAAAACCCCAAACATTTCTGCCAGTTCACGAAGCTATTAGTGGCATTACCAAACTGTCTGACGATACTCACAGCGTTCAATACACTTTGCGTATCTTTACAACATACAGCCACATCATCAGCATATGCCAATAACTTCACCTCTGCTGCTTGGAGGCAAAATCCCTTAATGTATTCATTTTCAATGATGGCCTGACAGCGTTTCTATGTAAACACAATACAGGAGTGGGCTGAGTGGAGAACCCTGGCGAACGGAGCGCTTCACGTTAATGGGGGCCCCCAGCATTTGAATAATTATAAGTCTCGTATAGCAACTCCGGTACGCCATGGTCACCCCCTCAGTGATTATGTGGCCAAAATTAACATGTTCAAGGATGGTGAGCAATATGTCGTGAGAAACGCACTCAAACGCTTTCTCCAAGTCAAGCTGGAGGATCGCAACTGCATCACACATGGCATCACAACACTCCAGCACACACTTCAACTTATGAATGTTAGTGAAGATGGTTCTTCCGCGAATGCCACACGTCTGGTGTGGGCCGACTACTTCCTTAATGGCTGACTGCATACGCCGTGCCAGCACCTTCATCAGTATTTTGTAGTCGCAGTTAGTAAGCGCTATGGGTCTATAGGAGGAAAGTTGCTTGAGCTTCTCGGTCTCTTCTGTTTTAGGTATTAGTACTGTATGGGACTGGCCGTTGGATGGTGGAAATATTTTCATTTCGTATGCTTCATTGAAAACTGCGGTCAAGATAGGAGCTAAGTGGCTTGTGAACGATTTGTACCAAGCGGCGCAAAGACCGTCTGGACCTGGTGACTTGCCAGGGTTCAGGTCTTCGATGGCCTTTATCACTTCCTGTTCACTTATCTGTCCTTCCAACGTTTCTTTAACGTCACTCGATAGCTGTGGCATTCGCTGCAAAAATAAGTGCTTGAAACTTTGCATGTTGACGGGCCTGAATGCGAAAAGCTTTTCGAAATGTTCAAAGAAGGCACGCCCTATATTCTTCATATCAGTTACTACCACCCCGTTATATTCGATGGCCTCAATCTGCGTCTGGAGTGCTTTTTTTCTAATCCCAGTGCTCTTTTCGAAGGCATTTCCCCGCATGCTAGTCTTTCTGCTCTCGCACGCACGAGCGCGCCTCGATAACGCTCTTCATCGAAAACCTCGAGCTTTTTCTTAATAACACGCATATCTTCTTGATAAGCGCCGGGTTGCATGCATTCGAGCGTCACAAATTTTTCCAGTAATGTTTTTAAATCCCTTTCTCTTGCCTTCTCTTCATATCGTAGTACGCTACTTCTTTCAATTGCCTTGATTTTAATAGTTTGTTTCAGCAGCTCCCATTCCTCGCCCAACTTCATAGAACTGTCTTTTCCAAAAGAATTCAGAGCATTCACTACCGTTTCGGTAAAAGTATCATCCCGTAGAAGCTCAGCATTCATTTTACACAGTTCCCAGACGAATTCTTTTCGTTCTTTTTTGCGGCCCACCCTGCATTTTACCAGGCAGTGGTCAGAAAAGGATACGGCAGTAACTGCATAGCACTGGCATTTTTCTACTAAATGATATGATAGATAGATACGGTCTAATCGTGCATGACTTATTCCTTGGAAGTGGGTGTACTTCACTTCTCGGTCAGCCCCGAAACACTGAGCTATATCCTCTAATTCAAATTCGTGTATGATCTGCGCCATGATATCGCTGCTTTTGTCGTAAATTACGCGTCGCGTAGACCTATCTTCGATGTTCAATACACAATTGAAGTCCCCAACACAGGCTATCATTTTGTGCGCAGAGAACTGGTGCTTCAAGTTCAAAAAGAAATTTACCCTTTCTTGCACCGTGTTAGGCGCATAAATGCACAGCACGCGCCATTGGGCATCGCAATAGCTGAAATCGCAAACCACAAGTCGACCGGAAGAGCACGAGAAGTAACCGTCTATAACCGGGCCTGGAAGCTTCCTCACGAACAAGACACACCCCGCCGAAGTCCCTAAGGCATGGCTTACTACCGTATAGTTGTACGTGAGCCTTTGCACCATGCTCCCGGTCTCCTCCTCGCCGTCTACTTTGGTTTCTTGCACTGCTAAAACGTCGAGGTCGTGGTCCACTAGCAGTCTATACACCTGACTCTGTTTTCTTTTGGCGGCCAGACCTCGAACGTTTAGCGTGCCGAGGCTAAGCGACGGGTTGGTAGCCATTACTGATTTAAACAGGAGGGGAGAAGGCCCGGAGCATGGTGCTCACCTTAACGTCTAGCTGACCGCTAGACGCCTCCGTGGCCATCCGGTGGCCGTCGTCCGAGTTCGTCTTTTGTCGGCTTCGGGGTGAGCCTACGGTCAGCCTCCAGGTTAGGTTTAGGCTTGAGGGTGGAGCGCCTGCCGGGTAGCGTCTTAGCGGGCGGCGCCTCGGAGTCACCGCTGGCCTTCCCGTCCACTTTCTCCTCCTGCTGCAGGGACCTCTTCACCGGTGCCGAGACGCTTTCGACGCGGGCGCTAGCAGGGGTCGCGTTGTCGTTTTCCGCTGCCTCCGTAGTATCAGTAGCCGGCTGGCGGCTCTCATTTTCTTTCTGGGCCACCCTGACGCTGATTAGTGCGGTTTCTGGCTCGTCGGGAGGAGGGACATTGTTCGGTCCTCCTTTAGTCAGCGTCGTCGTCCCGCTCGCTTCTGCCACCGCATTGCCGCTTCCAGCTCCCTTGGCCGCTTCCTCGGCCTCCGTCACGTCCATCATGTGGTCTGATGTCAACGGCTCGCTCTCCGCCGACCCCGCGGCTACTGCGTATGAACGTACACAGTCCGTGTCGTTGTGTCCGAAAAGCCTGCACCGGGAGCAACGGGGTACCTTACATTCTCGACGAACGTGACCAGAGCCCTGGCAGCGCAGGCACTGCATGGGGCGACCTGGGGCTACGACCAGCGCAAGCTCGCCGGCGACGCGGATCTGGTGGGGCAGGTCGTCGACTTTCAGTCCAGCCTTAAGCTGCAGCAGCACTGCTCGGGTCGTCGAGCCCTTGTCGGAAACGCCATCCACTCGCCAGCGCTCCCGGGTTACTTCCGTGACTTTGCCAAAGGAAGCCAGCGCAGTCTTTACGTCTTCATCATCCACACCATGAAGAAGCCAGTGAAGACGAAGCTTCACCTGCTGTTCTTTAGGGTCGATGACCAGGCAGCGACGCCCCTTGACCTGAAGCTCCTTCAGTGCAGCCAGCTTTTGGGCCGCCTCTGCTGTCTTCATCGTCACCGCCCATACGTGGTTAATTTGGTACGCTCCAAGGGCGACGACGCCAGAGAGCATACCAAGAGCTTGAAGCGCGTCCCGAAAATCCTCTACGCGAAACGGGCGAACACGAGTGTCGCCGTGCAAAAAAAACTGTGTTTAACACGATGCGTCCGGTAGGCAGCCGAGGCAAAATAATCTGGAAATCCTTATCTTCCTCCGTCGAAAGCCTGTTGCCGCGGCTAACAGCCGCATATGCCGCTCCATTGGAGCCCATGATTCCGCGATCCGTTTAGCTCGGGAGCCGGAAGCAGAATGACTCGGCCACGACTGCGCACATACGCACTCGCACTTCTGCGCCACAATGACACCCGCTTAGGAACGGCTGCCAGAAAAAAAAAAGGCGCGACCACGCAGCCGACAGGATTCGAACCTGTGCGGGGAGACCCGAATGGACTTCAAGTCCATCGGCTTAACCACTCGGCCACGACTGCTTTTTTTTTTCTTTATTGCCTGTTTTCTTTTACAGGTGATGGAAACAGAGAAACATGAATGATAAAAGGAAACACTTGGACCAAGTCTTGGTCCGGTGTGCTCACATTAAAATTTCTTCAAGTTGCACAATTCGTCCAAGAGAGGTAGCCAGTCAGGAGGCTCTGGTTGCGCTTTATACAGTTCGCGTATATAATCCACGTTTACAATGAAATTTTCCCTGACAGGACGTGCGTGAAGGTCGGCATTGCGAACCGCCATTCTAGTCTGCCAGATGCTGTGAAGTGCTATCAGCATGAACATGTCGTACGGGACGCCGTCTTCATTGTCCACACTCAGAAAACGAATGCCATAACTCGTGATGGGTAGGTCCTTTTTCAATGTGTGCTGCAGAATGTCCCAATGGAATACGGCGTCCCAGCAGTAAAGAAATACGTGTTCTGCCGTTTCGGGCGTCTTACAAAGATGACAGTTTGTTGTCCATGGAACGTAGAGTCCCTTATCAGCTAACCATTGCTTTACTGGGAGCGTCCCAGAATGAAGTTTAAAGAAGAAAGTTTTTGTTCCCGGTTTTACGTTCATCTTTTTAACCCTTCTTAGCACGTCCTGTCCAGGTCCGACATTGAATAAAGTTCTGTACCGCGGTGTTGGCAACAAACAGTCGACAAGGTCTTTGTAAAGTGTTTTCCGTTTTACAGAGGACAAATACTCTAGTGAAAAGCGCACTTTCAGAAATTGAAAAGACTGCACTACTTCACGCAAGAATCCAGTCACATAATGGTACATATTGTTATTCGATGACACAACAAATTCTGGAACGTGTGAACACAGCCTTAATTTTATTACAGTTTGTAAAAAGCCATTTCTTTGGTCGCGGAGAAAAATAAAACGAGACACAACTTGCCTAATAAATAAATGACACAAACCCAATCCACCGTTTCGGACCGGTAAGAATAAATTTGAGCGACTTGTTCGTTCCCAGGTCGATCTCCACACAAACACGGCGAAAATCCTGTGAAATTTCTGCACATTCACCCGCGACATACAAATGACTTGGAACACATACCATATTTTGGTTATTAAAAACAGGTTGCATACACACGCCCGTGCAAAAATAGAGAGCTCCCGCCCACCCCAGGCGTTTGTTTTTTGCCTGATTGTTTCTGCTTCGTACTTCCAGTACTCGTTGTTGTCCCGATAAACCTCGAGTGGCACCCCTAGGTACTTCAGTGGGCGGGTTTCCCATTTTACATTTACGTATACATCAGGCTTCATATCCCAATTACCATACCAAAACGCAGTTGTTTTATCCCAGTTAATCATGCTACCTGTCATGGAACAAAATTGTTTGGCTGTATGAACAACTTCACGTATGCTATGCCTATCTTGACAGAGTACGGCCACATCGTCAGCATATGCAAGAATCTTTACTTCAGTACTCTGTAATCTAAATCCGCGCACGTTTGAATTTTGGATAATTGATAAGCAAAAGGGTTCTAGGTATATGGCAAAAAGTAAGGCTGAGGCCGGGCATCCTTGTCTTATAGAACTGAGTATGTCAATTTCTTCACTCAGCGTCCTATTAACTACCAGGCGTGTTACACACTGCGAGTACGCCATCTTTAATCCATCAAGAAACACAGTTCCAACTTGCACATGTTCTAACACGTTGAACAACACTTCATGGGAGACACGGTCAAAAGCTTTTTGTAAGTCTTATTGCATCATTGCTATTTGGTCTCCAAAGTCATCGCAAATCTCTAAGACACTTCTTACTACATGTATATTTGTCGTAATACTACGACCTTTTATGCCACATGTCTGGTGCGGTCCTACAATGTTTTGAACGACATTCTGCATTCTTTTGGCCAAAACCTTCATGAAAATTTTGTAATCCGTATTCAAGAGGCTAATGGGGCGATATGACGTCACAGACTGAAGTTTGATGTCATCGTCTGATTTGGGGATTAAAACAATGTGCGCTTCAGTGAAAGACCGTGGTAGCTTCTTCTTTTTATACCCCTCTTCGATAACTTCGAACAGCGCGCTGGCAATCTCTTCTTTAAACATTTTATAGAATTCTGCTCCGATTCCATCTGGGCCAGGTGTCTTTCCAGTGCTTAAGTCATCGATAGCTTTTTTAATCTCCTGTATACTGATAGGGGCCTCCAAACTTTTTTTAGTTTCGTCGTCAAGCTTGGGTACTAAGGAAAGGAAATCTTCACTAAATCCACTCGCCATCGGAATACGTTTCCCAAGCAAATCGCGATAGTGGTCAACAAACGCGTTCATTATCTGACTTTTTTCTTTCGTCAGTCTGCCATTGTACATTATTTCCTTAACTTCTTTTCTTCGTGCATATTGCTTTTCATCACTTAGTGCCCGCTTTGTCGGCGTTTCGCCCATCCAAAGCTTTTCTGTTCTTGACCTAATAATAGCACCTCTGTACTTTTCTTTATCTAAAAGTTCCAGCTTGTTTTTGGTATTTTTGATTTCTTCAGTGAACGAGCCCGGTTTCACACTCTCTTCCTTTAATAGTGCTTGCAGTTGCGACTGCAATTTTTTCTCGTCTTGTTTCTTCTCAAAATTTAGGATAGTCGTACGTTCTATAGCACTCAATTTAACATCTTGTTTAAAACCTTCCCACCTCGTTTCCCAGTCGTCTTTTCCATCTTCATACAGCACCGTTAACGCTTCACTTACTTTTCTAGAAAATGTTTTATCTTTCATGATGCTATTATTTAATTTCCAAAGGTGCCAGTTGAACTTAGGCATTTTTTCCTTTGTCCCAAGCGTGAATTTTACCAAACAGTGGTCGCTGAAAGACACTGGTATAACAACATATTCGTCACAACACATCACAAGGTCAAGTGGGATGTAGGCTCTATCCAAACGCGCGTGACTTTGTCCCTGAAAATGTGTGAACTCAACCCCGCCATTAGACATGCAGAGGGCCACATCTTCTAGTCCATTCTCTGCAATCAATTCCGTCAATAACAGTGCGCTTTGATCGCGTAAATTTACACGTTTAGACCGGTCCTCAATCGGGCACACACAGTTGAAGTCACCAATTAATATAACATATTTACTACAATCAAGGAAACCACCAATCTCTTCAAAGAACGCTTTCCTTTCGTTGTCACGATTTGGGGCGTACAAGCAAATCACGCGCCATTCAAAATTCATTAACGACAAATCGCAAACCACGAAGCGCCCGTTCTCACTGCTTCTTATACTTGTTTCAACTGCACCCATCGATCTTTTTACAAAAATTGCACACCCTCCCGATAAGCCATCAGCATGTGACACACAAACATTATACGTTGCGCTGAAAGGCGCAACCATTCGATCAGTTTCGTCCTCCCTGTGTACTTTTGTTTCTTGCACGGCGATCACGTCTAAATCATGTTCCGCAAATAGCCTACTTAATTGGTATTGGCGTCTTCTAGACGAAAGCCCGCGCACATTTAGAGTGGCGAAACGAACTGCTCTCTCAAGTCTAACAGCCATCTTTATCTTTAAAAAAGGATGCGCTCACCAAACAGTCTGTGCCCCGATATTGGGGTACAACCCCGGTGCGTTAGCCGTGCTGTCAAGTGGGCGGCTTAGCCGCCCTCTTCTCCCCCTCCGTAACGTTTGGCTTTGGGGTGGGCCGCAGCCGGCGACTAGTGAACGCTTTCGTCGGCGGTTCACTGCTGTTGGCGTCCTTTGTCTCTGCACCGGCGTCGTCTCGTGGTCTCTTTCCCAGCGCACTGCCGTCTTCTGCTTCACGGCAATCCATGGCGTCCACTTCGTCACTCTTGTGGTGAACTCCCGGTGTCTCTTTATTTCCACTTGTGTTGTTGGCACCACCCTCGATGATTTCGGAGCCCTGTATCTTGGCTTTTGCGTCTGCTGTAATTTCTACCTGTACAGTGGCTGTCAAATTTTCCGCGGTAGTGTTTTCCGATGGCTTACTTCCTTTGGTGCTGGTGCCTTGTACTCCTGATGTTGTTGCAGAATGCAGACATTCTTCTGCTTCCGCTTCGTCCATGGTGAGCTCGGATTTCTCCGTGCTCAACGTGGCCATGGCAGCTGCCGCATACGTCCTCGAGCAGTTTTCTACGGTGTGTCCAAAGCGTTTGCAGACGTTGCACCGCGGAACGCGGCAGTCCTTTCTTATGTGGCCAATCTGTTGGCAGCGCAAGCACCTTGGCGCTCTTCCGGGCGCTACGACAAGGGCTAGCTCACCTCCGACGCGCAGCTGATGTGGTATATCATCCAACGTAACGTCAGCCTTCAGTCGCACCACAACTGTGCGTGTCATGGTGCTCTGTTGGCTATAGCCGTCGAGGCGCCATTTATCCAATCCTATTTCCAAGACGGTTCCGTAGGGGTTCAGGGCGTTTCGCACGTCTTCTTCGCGTACATGGTAGAGCAGCCAGTGAAGCTTCAGACGGACGTCGCGGTGACTTGGATCTATTACCATGCATCTCCGACCCTTGACCGTCAATTCCGGTTCGGCCAAAAACTTCTTGGCGCCTTCAGCAGTCTTGCAGGTAACCGCCCACACATGATTCATTTGATATGCGCCGAGCGCAAGAACCTCGGTGGGCGGAACACGTTGAAACAGTGGCTCACGAAAATCTTCTGCGCGATATGGTCTGCCTTTTACATCAGCATGTAGAAAAACGGTATTTTGAACAACGTACCCAGTTGGCAGTGGGGGCAAAATGATTGCATAGTCCTGCGACATTTCGTTCCTGGTACCGCGGCTATGGTGGGCCCTACATCCCTCCGACGGAGCTCATATCAGCCACGTCCGTACACTACGGTGGCCGGAAGTCAACTACTCGGCCACGACTGCGCACATACGGACTCGCACTTCTGCGCCACAATGACACGCACTTAGGAACGGCTGCCCGAAAATAAAGGCACGACCACGCAGCCGACAGGATTCGAACCTGTGCGGGGAGACCCCAATGGATTTCAAGTCCATCGCCTTAACCACTCGGCCACGACTGCGCACATACGCACTCGCACTTCTGCGCCACAATGACACGCACTTAGGAACGGCTGCCAGAAAAAAATGGCACGACCACGCAGCCGACAGGATTCCAACCTGCGCGGGGAGACCCCAATGAATTTCAAATCCAACGCCTTAACCACTCGGCCACGCCTGCGCCACAATGATACGCATTTAGGAACGGCTGCCAGAAGAAGGAAGACTCGACCACGCAGCCGACAGGATTCGAACCTGTGCGGGGAGACCCCAATAGATTTCAAGTCGATCGCCTTAACCACTCGGCCACGACTGTTTTTTTTTCTTTATTGCCGGATAATCACAGATACAGGACATTGACCACACTAAAGTAAGAACATAACAAAGTGTTACACAGTCATTACATATACTTCTCGAAATGCCCTTGTCAAAAACGCTTTAAGGTCACCAGTGTATCCAGTACAGGTAACCATTCTGGTGGTTCAGCCTGAGATTTATACACGTCTCTTATTTGTGAAACACTTTCAATAAAATCTTGTCTGGCTGGTTTGGCGTCCACATCAGCATTTCGTACGGCCATTCGTGTTTTCCATATGCTGTGTAGGCTCAGCGTCATGATCATGTCATAGGGCACGTCGTTTTCATTTTCAACTGGGAGAAAGCGGATACCGTAGGGTGATATGGGGAGCTCTTTTTTCAGCGTTCTCTGTAAGACATCCCAGTGGAATATTGCATCCCTGCACTCTAAGAAAATGTGTTCGATTGTCTCAGGCTTTGAACAAATGAGACAAATAACTGACCACGGTACGAACAGTCCTCTCTCTTGCAACCACGGTTTAACAGGCAAGGTATTGGTACGGAGCTGAAAGAACGTCTTCACTGAGGAGCGGACTGCCATTCTTTTAACACGTTTCAACACGTCTCCTTCGGAGCCTACACAATACATGGCACGATATATGGTCACTGGCAACATAATATCAATCAGATCCCTGTATAAACGCTTTTTTGGTACATTACTTAAGTACTCCATAAAGAATGTAACTTTTAGCATTTGAAAAGACATAACGACCTCACGAAGAAAGCCGCGAACACTCCCTTTTTTTGTGACATTTGATACAACATATTCAGGAATTACATCACTCATTCGTAATTGTAAAATTGTTCGCAGAAATCCGTTGTTTTGGTCACGCAAAAAAAAAATCTTGACACAACTTGTTTGAGAAATAAATGACATAAACTGAGTCCACCGCTACAGACTGATCGAAATAAATTAGTTCTGCTGCATCTTTCCCATGTTGAACGCCACACGAACACTGCAAAGACTCTGTGCAACTTCTGCACGTTGGTACGAGACATACAAAGCACTTGAAGAACATACCACACTTTCGCGACTAAAAACATGTTGCAAACTGTAGCACGCGCGAAAACGGAGAAATCCCGCCCACCCCATTTATCTGTTTTCTCCCTAACGCGTTTGGTTTCCTCGTTCCAGTATTGCGTGGTATCGCGATAATGTTCTAAGGGCACTCCGAGATATTTGACAGGTGTCACAGTCCATTTCATGTTAGCAAAATAATCTAATATGTTTTCCCACGGCCCATGCCAGAAGCCTAAACATTTGTTCCAATTTATCATACTGCCCGTGAGCGAGCAAAAAAGTTCTGCTTCTTTAACGGTCTCCTTAGCGCTTTCCTTATCGCCACAGAAGACTGCTATGTCGTCAGCATAACACAGTATCCTTACTTCACTTGCGAGTAATTTGAAATCATGTATTGTGTCATTATTAAGAATTTTCAAGCAGAAAGGTTCGAGAAAAATGGCAAACAATAATGATGATAATGGACACCCTTGCCGAATACTACACTGAACTTTGAAACTTTGGCTGACACTTTTGTTTACGATTATGCTAGCTGAACTGTGAGTGTAACACATTTTCACACCTGTCGCAATCACAAACCCAACATTAATATATTCCAAAAGACTAAAAAGAATTTGATGCGATACACGATCGAAAGCTTTTTCTAGATCAAGCTCTAACATTGCTACCCGTTCTGAAAAGTCATCGCAGTATTCAAGTACGCTTCTGGTAACATGAATGTTAGTAAATATTGAGCGTCCCCTGATCCCACATGTCTGGTGGGGTCCTACCAAAACTGTGATCACGGTTTGCAATCTTTTCGCCAGTACTTTCATATATATTTTGTAATCTACATTGCTTAAGCTTATCGGTCGATAGGACGAGACCGATAGAAGGTTGGCCGGGTCATCTGTCTTGGGTATTAATACAACGTGAGAACAGCTGAAAGATAGGGGCACTGCATTTTCATTATATGCTTCGGTTATTACATGATGCAGGGCTTTTGCCAGATCTACTTTAAAAGCTTTGTAAAAACAACTGCTTAAACCACCCGGGCCTGGAGATTTGCCTACGGATAACTCATCAATTGCGTCTTCAATTTCGCGTACGGTAATATCTGCTTCAAGGCGGGTCTTCACGTCATCATCTAACCTTGGCATTAAGTGAACGTACTCATTTTCAAAGCCAGTTGCAATATCAATGTTATGACCTAACAGATTTTTAAAGTACTCTACAAAAGCAAGTTCAATTATCCGTTTGTCTTTTGTAATAACGCCCTCGTACTGTATTTCTTTTATTTCATTTTTGACGGCATAACTTTTCTCATCCGCTAGCGAGCGCTTAGTAGGCGTTTCTCCTAACCACAGTCTTTCGCCACGAGCGCGAACAATGGCTCCCTTGTATCTTTCGACATCTATTGCTTCCAGTTTGTTTTTGACATCTTTAATTTCATTATTTAATGCCCCTAGTTGTGTGCTTTCTGCGTTCAGCAAATAGTCTAATTGACTACAGAGCACATTTTCTTCGTTTCTTAAATTTCACTGCGGCGTAGTGCGCATGCCCTCTCGATTGCAATGATCTTAATCTCTTGCTTGAACAGCTCCCATTCAGCGATAAAACTATCCGTTTTAGACAGTAGTCTTTCTATGCATTCTTTTGATTTGCTTACAAAGCTATCATTGTCCAGAAGCTTATCATTAAACTTCCAAAGTGTCCAACTGAATGACGACCCTTTGTGCTTTGCTCCTAAGGAAACCATAACCAAACTGTGATCACTGAATGAAACATGTTTTACGTTATAATCTTGGCACAGCGGCACTATATTTGCAGATACGTATAATCTGTCCAAGCGTGCATGGCTTGTGCGTTGGAAATGAGTGAACTGCGGCCGTTTTCCGCCAGCTGCAATATGACCGATATCTTCTAGGCAGTGATCCTGAACTATTGCGCTTAATTTCATGGCACTATTATCGCGTACCGGTTCGTTCTTCAGCAGAAGCACACACACAGTTAAAATCACCAAGCATTAGCATCAGTCTTTCCGAGTTTAAAAAGGGTGCAAGGCTTTCAAAAAAAGCTGAGCGCTCGGTTTCTCTGTTAGGCGCGTACAAACATATTGCCCGCCACTTCAAAGCAGAGAAAAGAAAATCACATACAACTAACCGCCCAGTTTTACACACAGTCACGGTCTCTACTACAATTCCCAGGGAGCTGCGTAGCAACAAGGCACACCCTCCGGACGAGCCTACTGCGTGACATACGCATACATAGTAGCGTCCAGTAAAAGGTTCTACCATGCGATCTGTTTGATCTTGGCTTTCGACTTTAGTTTCTTGAATTGCTACGATGTCAAGGTCATTTTCCAGTAAAAGACGGCTTACTTGGTACTGTCGACGCCTTGCAGAAAGGCCCCGCACGTTTAACGTGCCTATGCTAACCGGTGCGTCAAGTTTTACTGCCATTTATGAGAATAATCAAACAGGTCGCATGGCGCTCCCCTTGTTCTGTGCGAGGCTGAAAATTTTGACTGGAGGCTTTTCTATCTTCAGTTGCCACGTGCAAACACACCATGAGTGCCTCAGAAAGAAGGAACTGGGGTACCAGCCCCTTAGCTTGTCCTCGCCCACTTTTAGCATGTGTAGCGTCGGAACCAGGAGGCTGACCCGGGCTTCACTGAAACAGGGGGCTACGTGCCCCCTGGAAAATGACGGTCTAGTGGTACGTTGGGCTTTGGCTTGAAGCTCGTGCGGCGTCCTTGGGCCGCTTTAGGGGGTGGCTCGCTGGCAGTGGGCTCGTTTGAGGCCGCGTTCGCTGCTGCTGTTTCCTCGCGTGTTCTCTTCCCTGCACCGGTCCTCGAATCCTTCATGTTGACATCTTCGGATTTCTCTAGAAGCGTTGACTGACTCTTGATGGGTTTTTTCCCTGAACTGTTGGACGCACTGGTATTCGTCGCGGGAGGCAGTGCAGGTTGTACAACTTGCTCACCGTTATCCTCTTCCTCTTTGTTGACGTTGGGTGAATGCGACGAAGGGGGCGTTTCCTCTTGTTCGGGTTCTCTGGTCTTGCTGGTAGAAACATCCTCAGCTTCCGATTCGTCCATTTGTAGCTCTGCGTGGTCGTCCCACGCAGATCGGCCTGTGACCTTCGCATAAGTCTTCACGCACTCTTCCTCAGCGTGGCCAAAACGTCTGCAACACGCGCACCGAGGAACACGACATTCGCGTCGTATGTGGCCAGTCCCTTTACACCGTAGGCAGAGCGGAGCTCTTCCAGCCACCACGACCAATGTCAGGTCGCCTGCCACTCGTAGTTGATGTGGGATGTCTTCCTTCGTGTAGCCTGCCTTGAGCTGAAGACTGATAATACGCGTAGTAGAGCCTTCGTCCGATAACCCTTCCGTTCGCCATCGCTCTCTTGCGACTTCGGTGACTTTTCCGTAGGGTGCAAACGCGGTCCGTATGTCTTCGTCGTCCACATAGTGAAGGACCCAATGCAGCTTTATCCGAACATCTTGATTGTTTGGATCTACGATGAGACAACGGCGCTCCTTCACGATCACTTCAGTTGCAGAAAGCAACCTATTCTTAGCCTCCGTAGTCTTCAGCGTGACCGCCCACACATGGTTCATTTGCTATGCCCCTAACGCTTCAACGTGAGGGAGCATTGCCAAAGCACCCAGTGCATCACGAATATCTTCGACACGGTAGGGCCTTCCACGAACATCCGCATGAAAAAATACAGTGTTTAAAACAATACGACCGGTTGGTAGAGCAGGTAAAATAATTTCATAATCCTGGTTGGCACTGGCTGCATTCCGGTTTCCACGGCTAGACATAGCCGCTGACACCGCCCCAGAGGAGCGAAACATTCCTCGACCGTTCACGGCGGTGGCCGGAAGTGGAATCACTCGGCCACGACTGCGCACATACGCACTCGCACTTCTGCGCCACAATGACACGCACTTAGGAACGGCTGCCAGAAAAAAAAGGCACGACCACGCAGCCGACAGGATTTGAACCTGTGCGGGGAGACCCCAATGGATTTCAAGTCCATCGCCTTAACCACTCGGCCACGACTGCTTTTTTCTTTTATTGCCGGTCTTCGACATTGTACAGAGCACACAACAATGAACAAAATTACATAACTACATACATTTTGAACAAAAGATGAATGCCATCAGTCCAATAAGGACTGGCGTTGTCTTATTAAAATTCTCTCAATGCTGTCAGAGGTTCTATCCCCGACAGCCACGCGGGTACACAATCTTCTCTTTTCTTTATTACAATGAATCTAGACATGCTTTCTTTGAAATACGTACGCGCAGGCCTAGCGTCCGGGTCACAGTAGTACCCAGACATCCTTGCACGCCATAAACTGTGAAGGCCATTCAGCATTATTAAGTCGAAGGGAACCCCATCCTCATTCTTTAGCGCCAGATACCTAATTCCATGTGGGTTTATCGGGAACTCTTTCTTCATTGTTCATTGTAGGACATCCCAGAAGAACACCCCGGCCCAGCAATGCAAGAAGACATGGTCTACTGTTTCCGCTTGATTGCAAATCAAGCAGTGAGATCCCCAGGGTACAAGGAAGCCACGTTCTTCCATGAATGTTTTCACCGAAAGTGTCCCTGTGTGTAGTTTAAAAAAGAACGTCTTTACCCCCGTAGGCACCTCCATTTTTTTCACTCGTTTAAGGACAGCCTGTCCTGGTCTTCCAGTGTATAGAATTCTGTACAATGGCACTGGAAATATAATGTCGCAAACATCTTTATATAATGCTTTCCTTTTAACTTCACTTAAATAATCAAACGAAAAACTAACAGAAAGAAAGCACACACTATCCACAACTTCTTTAAGGTAGCCCCGAAGCGTTTCCGGCATACTATCAGTACTAACGATAAGCGCCGGCAAAGCGCCTCTCAACCTTAGCTGGCATACCGTACGCAGAAATGGATCACTCACATCCCGAAACGAACATCCTGACGAGCTGTCGTACAAAAAGATGCGCCAAGCCCAGCCCCCCTTCGTTCACGTGCCTGAACAGATTGGTTCGGCTACGCCTTTCCCAGGTAGAGCCCCAGATGAAAACCGCGAACACTCTGTGCAGCTTTTGCACGTTTACTCTTGAACAGTACATCGTTTGCATGACGTACCACAACTTCGTAATAAAAAACATGTTACACACTGTTGCCTTTGCGAAAATTGACAGGTTGCTGCCGTTCCACCTTTCTGCTTTTTCTCTAGATTCTTTTGCTTGGTTCGTCCAGTATTCATCGCTATTTTTGTAACTGTCCATGGGAACACCTAGATAACTGGTCGGGGTTCTTATCCAGCTCACATTTGCAAAATTGTCCGGGGCCGATGACCACTCTCCGTGCCACAAACCAAGCGACTTGCCCCAGTTGACTCTACTGCCCGTCACATCGCAAAACTTTTTCACTACCCTTATCGTTTCCGTCACACTTTGTTTGGTTGTACAACACACTGCGATGTCATCTGCATATGCCAAGAGCTTGACTTCTGTGTCTGCCAAGCTGTAACCACGTATTTGATCATTTTCAATTATGGCCAAACACATAGTTTCTATGTACATCCCAAACAAAAGAGGACTGAGGGGGCAGTCCCGATGCACAGAACACATGACGTTAATGGGGGCCCCCAATGATTTATTCACAATTAAGCGTGTTGTGCAGTTCTTGTACGCCAGCGCCACTACCTCAGTGATTATGGAACCAACATTAACTTGATCGAACATGGCAAACAAAATATCATGAGAGACACAATCAAAGGCTTTTTCAAGGTCGAGCTGGAGCACTGCGACTCCGCCCGAGGTGACGTCACAGCACTCGAGCACGCACCGCATCGTGTGAATATTTCACAAAATCGACCTTCCTTTGATACCGCACGTTTGATGACCAGCAACTATTTCCTTTATGACGCTTTGAAGTCTGGCTGCCAAAACCTTCATAAAAATCTTATAATCAATATTGGTTAACGATATGGGCCTGTAAGATGTCACCAGCCTAAGTTTGTCCACTTGATCACTCTTAGGGATGAGTATGGTATGCGCTTTGCCAAAGGAGGGTGGCAAAGCTTTGTTAACGTACGCACCATTAAACAGGTTTGTTAGCAACGGCGACAGTTCTTTCTTGAAAGCTTTATATAAACAAGCGCCCAGGCCATCAGGTCCAGGCGATTTGCCTTGGTTCAAGCCATCAATCGCCTTTTGAACTTCGCTTTCTGTTATTTTCCCTTCTATTCGTTCTTTCGTGTCGTCACTCAATCGCGGCATGCGACCGAGAAAAACCTTTTTGAACTCGTCTACATTCGCTTCTTGAAACGCATAGAGCGACTGATAATACTCTAGAAACGCTTGGCCTATGCTCTTACTGTCTTCAGCAATTGTGCCGTTCCATAGAATCTTATCGACGAGAATCCTTCGACCATGCGCTTTTTCAAGTCCAAGCGCCCTTTTCGTGGCCGTCTCCCCAGCTACTATTGCATTTACTCTTGCGCGCACAATCGCTCCTTCATACCGTTCCTTGTCAAGCTGCTCGATTTTTTCTTTAATGGTTCGCACGTATTCTTTATACGCCCCAGGCTCTTCGCACTCAAGCGCTATCAGCTGCTTAAGTGTCTTTCGTAAGCCCCATTCTTTCATTTCCTTCTCATACTTTAAGCAGCTCGATCTTTCTAAAGCTTTCCTTTTTACGTTTTGTTTGAAGCATTCCCATTTCTCTGCTATTGTTTCATTATTTTCCTCACTTACTTTCCTGACGGCCTCATGCACTGCTTCTACAAATGGCTCGTTTTTTAGTAATAAGGCATTCATTTTTCACAGGTACCAATTAAAGTCTTCTTTCTTCCTCTCCGTGCCTATATGACATTTCACCAAGCAGTGATCTGTAAACGATACTGGTGTCACAGAATAACTATGGAACTTTGGAATCATGCCTTGCGATACGTATATGCGGTCTAACCGCGCATGACTACTACCTTGAAATCGCGTGTACATGACTTCACGCTCCCCCTCCAGGCACTCACAGACATCGTCCAGTTCATTATCCCTAATTAGCTTTGTCAACACACAACTGCTTTTATCGCGAATACCAGCATTATTGACTCTATCCCGAGCCCTCAAAACACAATTGAAATCCCCCAACAAAACCATGCACTTATCAGTGCTAACATACTGGAAAAGGTTCGCAAAAAATGAGGCGCGCTCTTCCACAGCATTCGGCGCATATATGCACATGACTCTGAATTCAAGGTCACGAAAACAAGAATCACAAAAAACAATCTTTCCGGATTGACATGAACATACATTTTTAACAACAAGGCCAGGCAACTTCTTAACAAACAGAACATAACCGGCGGACGTCCCTACTGCGTGGCTCACGACCGCATAAAATCTAGTCGTGAAACGCCGCACCATGCTCCCGGTCTCGTCCTCTCCTTCAACCTTTGTCTCCTGGACAGCTAGAACGTCTAGGTCGTGGTTTGTGGCCAGCCGTAGGACTTGACTTTGCCTACGCCTAGCCGCCAACCCTCTCACGTTTAACGTGGCGATAGTAAGTGCCGGTAAGAGAGCCATCTTAACTAAGGAAAAAAAAAAGTAGGCCCGGAGCATGGTGCTTACCCTTCACGACTAGCCCTCGGCTAGCCGCCTCCGGGACCTTCCCGCTTGCTGGCGTTGGTCACCGCCCCCACTTTGACAACAGGCTTTTTTTCAGGCGGAATATTAGGTTTTGGTTTGAAACCTATCCGCCTCCCATGAGGCGCCTTCGGCGGTGGCCCCTCGTTGGTGCTGGTTGCACTACCGTCCCGGTCCTTCGTCGCGTCGTGGGGGCGCTTGGCTGGGGCACCGAGAGTGGCAGTCTGCTCACCGTCGTTGGTGTCCTCGTCCTGCAGCATTGCTGTCGTGTCGTCATCGGGTGCCTCGTCGTTAACGCCCCCCATAGCATGACCCACTGAAGACAGGACCTGTACCGTCTTGCTCGTTTTCTCGCCAGCCTCAGCCACCGTGCCTTCTGCGCCGACGGTCGATGTCCCACTGACAGTCGCTGTCGGAACCAGGTCTCCGGTTCCTTTGGCGGCGTCCTCCGTCTCGACCACGTCCATAACGTGCTCTGCAGCACGTCACTCGCTGCTGGTCCTGTCACGGCTGCATACGATTTGACGCAGTCAGCATCAACGTGGCCGAAACGCTTGCACCTTGAACAGCGGGGAACTTTACAATCTCGGCGGACGTGTCCCGTGCATTGGCAGCGCAGACACTGCATGGGCCTCCCGGGAACGACCACCAATGCTAGCTCTCCGCCGACGCGCACCTGATGAGGCAGGTCTTCCAGTTTTACGCCGCTGTTCAGCTTCAGGAGCACGGTCCGGGTAGTAGAGGTCTTGTCTCCCATGCCTTGGACACGCCACCGCTCTCGGCTCACCTCTTCCACCTTGCCGAATGCTGCGAACGCCGTTCGAATGTCCTCATCAGAAATGCCGTGCAGCAGCCAGTGAAGCCTAAGCTTCACTTGCTGGTCTTGTGGGTCAACAATGACACACCGTCGTCCCTTCACTTGCATTTCCTTCATGGCCAGCAGGCGTTTTGTGGTAGTCGCATCATTGAGAGTCACCGCCCAGACGTGGTTAATTTGATACGCCCCTATGCATACCACGTCAGGTAGCAGGCCCGTCGGCAATAGGGCGTCCCTGAAGTCTTCAACCTTGTATGGTCTCGCACGTACATCCCCGTGTAAAAACACGGTGTTGATCGTTAGTCGTCCTTTCGGCAGTTGCGGCAAAATAAACGGGTACTCCTTGTCTTCGTCGGTAAGCCTGTTTCCGCGGCCAAAAAGTGGCCGCTGTCGCTGCTCCACTGGAGCCCATGATTCTGCTGACCGCTCAGCTCGGCTGCCGGAAGCAGAATGACTCGGCCACGACTGCGCACATACGCACTCGCACTTCTGCGCCACAATGACACGCACTTAGGAACGGCTGCCAGAAAAAAAAGGCGCGACCACGCAGCCGACGGGATTCGAACCTGTGCGGGGAGACCCCAATGGATTTCAAGTCCATCGCCTTAACCACTCGGCCACGACTGCGCACATACGCACTCGCACTTCTGCGCCACAATGACACGCGCTTAGGAACGGCTGCCAGAAAAAAAAAGGCACGACCACGCAGCCGACAGGATTCGAACCTGTGCGGGGAGATCCCAATGGATTTCAAGTCCATCGCCTTAACCACTCGGCCACGACTGCTTTTTTTCTTCTTTATTGCCTGTTTACACAATACAGAAAACATCAGAAGGATCTCAAAACCTTTTGAAATTAATCAACTCATCAAACAGTGTAACCCAATCAGGTGTTTCTGGCTGGGCTCGGTAAAGCTATCGCATATACGCTACATGTTCAATAAAATTTTCCCTTACAGGCCGAGCGTTAGTGTCGGCATGTCTTACCGACATTCGGGTTTTCCATATACTATGGAGGCTCAGTACCATTATCATGTCGTAGGGAATGTCGCCGTGATTCTCAACTGGTAAATATCGGATTCCATGTGGTGTAATAGGTAAGTCCTTTTTGATAGTTCGCTGAAGGATGTCCCAGTGAAAAATGGGATCCCAGCATTCAATAAATACATGTTCTATTGTGTCTGGTTTTTGGCATAGTATGCAGTTGACTGTCCACGGTACAATTATTCCTTTATCTTGTAGCCACGTTTTTACAGGTAGAGTGTTTGTATGGAGCTTGAAGAAAAAGGATTTTACATGTGGTCGTATCGGCATTGCTTTAACCCGTTTTAAGACGTCTTGACCACAGCCTCCAGTGTGTATGCTTCTGTACACTGGCAGAGGTAACATCACATCCAGTAAATCCTTGTAGAGCTTTTTATTTTTTACCGTACTCAAGTATTCTATGGAAAACTTTACTTTAAGCATGCGAAAGGCTACTACAACCTCGCGCCAATAACCTTTTATACGGTGCATCGCAGTCTTATTTGTAGAGATGATGAATTCAGGTAGTGCATTGTGTAAACAAACTTGCATAACTGTACGCAGAAATGGGTCACACTGATCTCTTAAAAATATAAAACGCGACACAATCTGTCTGATCAACAGGTGCGACAGGCCAAGGCCACCTTTTCTGACGGACAAAAACAGATTAGTTCGACTCGTTCGTTCCCAACTTCCTCCCCAAATAAACACTGCAAATACTCTATTAATTTTTTGTAGGTTAGTACGCGACATGAACAATACTTGCATAACATACCACAACTTGGCAACTAAGAATAGATTGCAAGTAGTTGCACGGGCAAACATTGACAAATTTCGACCTTGCCATCCCTGCGTCTTCTCTTTCAAGCGATCTGTTTCCTCGTTCCAATACGATTCGGTGTCTTCATAACATTGTAATGGGACACCTAAGTACGTTGTTGGCATTGCTGTCCATTGGATGCCAGCAAATAATTCAGGCCTCTCGCTCCACTCTCCATGCCAGAAACCTACGGTCTTTTCCCAATTGATCTTGCAGCCAGATTCCTTGCAAAACTCGCCAGTCAACCTAACCACCTCTTTGATGCTTTCGGCATCTTTGCAAAAGACAGCAATGTCATCAGCGTATGCGAGGACCTTGACTTCCGTCGTTTCAAGCATAAAACCGCGTACACTTTGACTATCTATTAAACTCAAGCAGAAAGGTTCTAAGTAAATATCAAAAAGCAATGATGAAATTGCACATCCCTGCCTCACACTGGAGAGAAGCTGGATTGGTTCACTTAACTTCTTGTTTATAATGATGCGTGTGCTGCACTCTGAGTAGGCCATTTTTACTCCTTCTAATATCAGTCCGCCGACATTAACATATTCTAATATTGAAAATAGTACTTCATGTGACACATTGTCAAACGCTTTCTCCAAATCTAGTTGCAACACTGCAACCTGACATGAGAGAGCATCACAGCACTTAAGAACACAGCGAGCTACATGAGTATTGGTGGAAATTGTTCTGCCCTTGATTCCACATGTTTGATGCGGTCCCACTAGTCGCGTTACAACACTTTGAAGTCTCTTTGCTAACACTTTCGTGAATATTTTGTAATCACAGTTCGTGAGGCTTATTGGTCGATAAGACTTTACTGACAACAGTTTAACCGGGTCCTCGCACTTAGGGATTAGCACTGTATGAGCGGTTCGGAACGATGGCGGCATTCGCTGTGTTGCATACATTTCCTTGAAGACATTATGCAATAATTGGCTGAGCTGACATTTGAAAGCCTTATAAAAGGGCGCACCTAAACCATCAGGCCCGGGAGCCTTTCCTGCACCAAGTCCATCTATGGCGCCTTCAATTTCTCGCAATGTGATTGGAAATTCCAGGCTTGCTTTAATGTCATCTTCGAGACGTGGCATAAAATGAAGAAAATCTCGCTCAAATCCTTCTATTGTTTTTTTCTTGTTCCCAAGCAGTTCACGATAATAATCTACGAATGCTTGCTCTATCATTGTGGGTTCGGACGTTTCCTCGTTTTGATATATTATTGCTTGTATTTCATTTTTTGTCGCGTATCTCTTTTCGTCACTTAGCGCCCGTTTAGTAGACGTTTCCCCTTTCCACAGTCGTTCCGCTCGCGCTCGCACCATCGCTCCCTTGTATCGTTCTTGGTCGATAAGTTCGAGCTTACTTTTTGTTTCCTTTATCTGCTTCATGCAAGATCCAGGGTTCTGACATTCTGTAGACATGAGAAATTCTAGTTCGCTGGTTAGTTCTTTTTCTTCTTGTTTTTCCTTGCGGCGTAGCGCAGTTGCTTTTCCTATCGCTTTTATTTTAACGTCAGTTTTGAGAGTTTCCCATGTTTCAATACAGTGATTAGGTTGCGCTGTCATAGAGGAATTAATCATTTCACTTATATCTCTGATAAAGCTTTCATCATCGAGCAGTCAGTTTGGCATTAAACTTCCAAAGGTCCCAATTAAATTTCGTTTCTTTTCGTTTTTTCCCTAAATCAAACGTCACTAGACTATGATCAGAAAAGGATACATGTTTTATCTCGTAACTTTGACACAATGGCACGAGCTGCATTGCAATATAAGCTCGGTCTAATCGCGCATGACTTTCACCTTGATAGTGCGTATAAGCGGAAGCTTTGCCTGTCGATAACAGAATACCGACATCTTCAAATTCATAATCATTCACAAGTATGTTTAAAAACTGTGCGCTCGTATCCATTCGTTTCATTTGTTTAGCTCGGTCTTGTGCTCTGCACACACAGTTGAAATCCCCCATCAATATAAGGTATCGCTCGCACTTCAGGTATTCTTCTAGCTGTTCAAAAAAAATTCTACGTGCACATTCATCATTTGGAGCATACACGCACAAATTCCGCCACTTAAACCCAGAAAAAGAACAATCAAGTATGACAAATCGGCCAGTTCCACATACAATAACTTGTTCCTCTACAATACCAGTACTGTTACGAATAAAGAGTGCGCAGCCTCCAGAAGTTCCAACCGCATGACATACGCAGACATTATACATTGCTCTAAATGGCTGCACCATGCGGTCCGTCTGTTCCTGACCTTCCACCTTTGTCTCTTGCACGGCGACAATATCTAAATCATTTTCTTGAAAAAGCCGGCTTAATTGGTACTGGCGTCTCCTGCTCGCCAAACCGCGAACGTTTAAAGTGCCTAGACGAAGGGGCCTTTTTAGGTTAAGTGTCATGGTTAATCTGAAACAGGTGGACCGCATGGAGTTTACCTCGATCTTTTCTCTTGCCACACGGTCGATTCTTTCCGGTGGCGGGCAACGTCGCGTCCAGCCAGCAGTCCTCGGGTGGATGCTGCTGTGGCTCTGTAGCTAGGTGACTTGACGCCATGGTAGGTGCTCGGTGTTCGGAAGTGGTGGAATCGCTGCTCTATGAGTTGACCCTCGTTGTTACGAGGGTTTATTTCCCTCAGTTTTCCGGTCAGGAGGGAGGCTGGGTTTCGGTTTGAAACTGGGCCGTCTGCCCATTTGAAGGCCGGTCTTCACGACTGTCTTGGTGGGCGGTTCTTCTCCGCTACTTGCACTGGGCTTGCCCATTTCGCTGCCTGCATCGTCGCGCTTTCTCTTGGTAGAAGCACCAGGCTCAAGTTCCATGGGCAGTGCGTTGGCTTCTGCTTCCTCACTCAACGCTGCTTCAACGGGTTTGACTTTGTCCGCCTCTTCTGTTTCCGGCGTCACAGGGACTCCATTTGTCTGGGGTGTGGTGTTATCAGCGAAAACACCTTTCCACGCGTCGGTAGGGGCAACTTTTTCATTTGCGCTCTTTGTGTCGGCCTGCTTTCGCCCACCAGCGGCTTCTTCGGCGTCTGCTTCATCCATTAAGAGCTCTGCATCCGCGTCCTTCGTTGCTTTTCCGGTGATGCTCGCATATGTGGTCACGCAGTCTAGGTCCGTGTGGCCGAAGCGCCTACATTGGGAACAGCGAGGTACACGGCAGTCACGTCGAATGTGGCCAGTGGTGTTGCAACGGAGGCATAATGGTGCTCGGTTCGGCACAACAACTAGGGCGAGTTCGCTTCCTACACGCAACTGGTGGGGTAGGTCGTCGATAGTGACTCCGGCTCCCAGTTTCATGGTCACTAGGCGGGTTGTCGATGCTCTTTCTGTGATACCTCGTACGCGCCATTTTTCCTTCGTTACTTCCGTAACCTTTCCATACGGAGCCAAGGCCGCACGCACTTCATCATCGCTGACCCCGTAAAGAAGCCAGTGCAGCTTCATTCGTAAGCCTTGGTCGTTGGGGTTAACTACCAGGCACCGGCGACTTTTCACTCGGAATTCCCCTTTTGACAACATTTTCTTCGTTGCTTCAGAGCTCTTGAATGTCACGGCCCAAACGTGATTCATCCTGTACGCCCCCAGAGCGATAACGTCGGGAAGCGCTCCAAGATTTTCCAAGGCATCGCGAAAATGTTCCACTCGGTATGGGCGCGCACGTAAGTCCGCATGAAGGAAAATGGTATCCGTAACAACCTGACCTGTTGGCAGTTGAGGCAATACAACTTGGTAGTCCTGGTCGACCGAAGCAAAAGACCTGTTTCCGCGGCTTGAAAAGGCCGCTGAATCCGCTCCTTGGGAGCCCATGTTACCCACGTCCGAACACAACGGTGGCCGGAAGTGGACTGATTCGGCCACGACTGCGCACATACGCACTCGCACTTCTGCGCCACAATGACACGCGCTTAGGAACGGCTGCCAGAAAAAAGAGGCGCGACCACGCAGCCGACAGGATTCGAACCTGTGCGGGGAGACCCCAATGGATTTCAAGTCCATCGCCTTAACCACTCGGCCACGACTGCGCACATACGCACTCGCACTTCTGCGCTACAATGACACGCGCTTAGGAACGGCTGCCAGAAAAAAAAAAGGCACGACCACGCAGCCGACAGGATTCGAACCAGTGCGGGGAGAACCCAATGGATTTCAAGTCCATCGCCTTAACCACTCGGCCACGACTGCGCACATACGCACTCGCACTTCTGCGCCACAATGACACGCACTTAGGAACGGCTGCCCGAAAAAAAGGCACGACCACGCAGCTGACAGGATTCGAACCTGTGCGGGGAGACCCCAATGGATTTCAAGTCCATCGCCCTAACCACTCGGCCACGACTGCGCACATACGCACTCGCACTTCTGCGCCACAATGACACGCACTTAGGAACGGCTGCCCGAAAAAAAAGGCACGACCACGCAGCCGATAGGATTCGAACCTGTGCGGGGAGACCCCAATGGATTTCAAGTCCATCGCCTTAACCACTCGGCCACGACTGCGCACATACGCACTCGCACTTCTGCGCCACAATGACACGCGCTTAGGAACGGCTGCCAGAAAAAATGGCTGTGGCTTAGGTAAGGTTAAGCCCAGGATGCGAAGCATACTAGCCTTTATTTTAGTTGTTGAACCACTGTTTAGCCTGGTGAACTGCTGTTGCTTGGCTATATTTGGTTCGGCTAGACGAAGAAACAACTCATGCGTTACTCTGCTTCGCCTTCAAGAGCGGAACGCGACAGCGTTCGCGTCGACCCGCCAAGGGGTGTAAGACAATGGGCTACAGGGCAGCGACTACGCGCCCCGCATTGGACGCGGTGAGCGTCGAGCAAAGCAGCGTTCGGCGCGGCAACGAAATGTGCGCCTGAGCAAGAGACGCACGCCTTAGAAACAGCTCGTTTCTAAGGCAACACCGCATTCACTAGAGGCGCTTTTGTACCGCTTTGAAGCATCGTACTCGTGGCTCAGTGGACGATTCTGCTTCCGGCCACCGAGCGTGACGGACGCATGATGACGGGCTCCGTTGGAGCGGCTTCAGCGGCCTTTTCTAGCCGCGGAAACAGGACGATGGAACAGGAGGGCACCTACCAAGTTGTTCTTCCAGGTCTGCCAACAGGTCGTTATGTTTTAAATACAGTTTTTTTGCACGCTGATATTACGGCGCGACCGTACCGGATTGAAGATTTCCGTGACGCATTGGCACCGCATTCGCTTCTTCCGGATGTTATCGCCCTGGGGGCGTATCGCATGAGCCATGTCTGGGCTATCACTTTCAAGGACGCGGACGCGGTGAAGAAGATCTCCAGCATCGGGGAGCTGCGTGTAAAAAACCGGCGCTGCCTGGTGATTGACCCGGCGAACCAGGACGTTCGACTGAAGCTCCACTGGCTTCTACACAATGTGCCTGATGAGGACGTGCGTGTCGCCTTTGCGCCCTATGGGAAAGTTACCGAAGTAGGCCGGGAGCGCTGGCGTGTGCAAGGTATGACAGAGAAGGGATCAACCACCCGGCTTGTCACCCTCAAGTTGAAAGCGGGCGTGAAGTTGGATGACTTGCCACACCAGCTGAGTGTTGGCGGTGAGTTGGCGCTTGTCGTGGTACCAGGCAGACCCCCGCTGTGCCTTCGGTGTCGCGGTACGGGCCACATCCGCAAGGAATGTCGAGTCCCGCGTTGCGGAATCTGCCGACGCTTCGGGCACGAAGACGACCAGTGTACTCGCACTTACGCGAGCATTACAGGCCCGGGAACCAGCGAGGACTCGTCCGAGATGCTGATGGACGAGGCGGATGCTGAGGAAGCAGCCCGTGTGGGTGGACAACCACAGCGCCAGACTCGGCCATCATTCACGACTCTGGTGAAGCAGAAGGCGGGGCCGTCCGGCGCAACAGATGGTAGTGTACAGGCGCAGCATAAGCCTGAACAGGACGACGATGACAAGGCAAAGGAGGCGGCGAAAGCCGCGGACGCTAAAGAAAGCAGCGTGGAGACCCCCGGCATTGATACCATGGAGACGAACCAGGAAGCGGCGAGCACCATTGCTGGAAAACGTCCGCATGAAGAAAGCGGAGACGTCAAGCTGCAGCCTGGCGGTAGCGGCGATGAGCCTCCGCCGAAGGCAGGGGGACTGAGACGCTCGTCTTTAAAACCGCGGCCGAACATTCCGGCCGACACGCGGAAGGCGGGGAAACCGCCTCCGTAGTAACACAGTGTCCTGGTCGGTGTCAGCGCCGGTTGTGTTGGTTGACCGGTGTCAAGAGGTCCTGGCAGTCGTGAGGAAGGCTACGTCAACCATGAAGGTAGGCACCATGCGGATAGAGGCGTTTCTTCTTCTAAGACATGGCTTTTAATCTTGTTGCTCCACTTCGAGTTGCGACCTTGAACGTCAGAGGTCTGGGAGCAAGAAGGCGACAATACCAGCTTAATCGCCTTCTTCTGGATAACGATATTGATATAATTGCTTTACAAGAGTCGAAAATAGAGAGCCAAGAGCACACTGACCGCATGGTGTCTTCCTTTCAAGCAAACTTTCATGTTTGCGTTTGTCATTCTGTTGGGACGTCGGGTGGGTGCCTTGTATTCATACGTAAGACGTTAAGAGTTAACGTAGAGGCTGTATTTGCATGCCCAAGTGGTCGCCTTTTGATTGCTGATTTCACATTTTCGAATTTTTGTTGGCGAATTGTTTGTGTATATGCTCCTAATGTAGAAAGCGAGCGTAAAATTTTCTTTGAATCCCTTGAGCCATGGTTGAATGGCGACAAGTTTTTGCTTGTACTGGGAGACTTCAACTGTGTGTGCGCCGCAGCTGACAGAGTGAAGTTTAGGCCACTGAGAGACAAGAGCTCTGAAGTTTTGAATTCTTTTGTGCATGAGTATGGTCTCGAGGATGTTGGCAATGTGTTTTCCACTGGGACCCACCCAGAATACACGCACTTTCAGCGGGAGAGCCATGCGAGACTAGACAGAATGTATGTATCTGTCGATCTTATGCCGCTATGCTCAAGTTATGACGTTAAACCTGTGCCTTTCAGTGATCATTGCCTCGTGAGCATGACTTTAGGAATGAAGGGCAGGAAATCGCGCTTTAACTGGCACTTATGGAAATTAAACACAAGGCTTTTGGAGGATGAAGGGTTCATTATGCAAGTAAAGACCAAGCTAGACAAACTGCTAGACGCGCAGCCAGCTAGTTTTGCAACTGAATGGGAAGGGTTCAAAGAGTGGGTAAAAATGAAAGCAATAGAAAAGAGCAGCGTGGCTCGCTATAAAGAGAAAGAAAAAGAAAAGGAAA
Organism: Dermacentor albipictus; assembly: GCF_038994185.2. NCBI lineage: Eukaryota > Metazoa > Arthropoda > Arachnida > Ixodida > Ixodidae > Dermacentor > Dermacentor albipictus. The sequence continues at coordinate 9,153,852 of NW_027225568.1, forward strand.
TGAACGGGCAACTTGAATGGATGCTGAGCATGGAAAATAGCGCGCCGGGAACTTTCACGAAAGAAATACGGGAAGTGAAATGCCAGCTCGAAAGAATCGACGCCTACAGGTATAGGGCCGCCGTCATACGCGCAAGGTCTGAAAAATTGTGGGCTGGCGAAATGCCGACAAAACGAGCGCTATCAGACGAGAAAAGATACGCTTGCCAGAAAGAAATTAGGAGCATCCGATTTGACGGCCGGACTTCGGAAGTTGCGAGAGACATTCAGTGTGCTATAGCCGAACATTTCACAGAACTTCTTAGCAATAAGCTCGAGACCATAGAAGGCTTCCATGTAGACTTCTTGAGGCTGGTGCCAAGACTAGATGATGAAATTAAGGAACGTCTTGAACTGCCTATAACTTTACAGGAGATAGAAAAAGCAATAGACGACCTAACATCTGGGAAAGCTCCTGGGCCAGATGGGCTAAGTGCGGCCTTTTATAAAACCTTTCGGCTTCCTGTTGCACAGTGCATGCTCCATGTGATAACTGAGGCTTATGAGCGCAAACGGGTTCCATTGTCTTTCAATACGTCCCACATCGTTCTAATTCCCAAGACTGATGATCCGGAAGAACGACTGTTGGTGGGGTCATATCGACCGATTAGTCTCACCAACGTCGACTACAAAGTATTTATGAAGGTTCTAGCAAAAAGACTGCAGTCTGTGATCACGAAATTGGTAGGGTCTCACCAGACGTGTGGAATTAAAGGCCGTAGCATCGCTACAAATATACATGTCGCACGCAACGTATTAGAGTGTGTCGATGCAGTTGGCGGTCAGATAGCAATGATGCAGCTCGATTTGGCGAAAGCCTTTGACCGCGTCTCCCATGAAATCCTTTTTTCCATCCTGGAACACTCCAAACTAGGGGACATTATAGTAGAGGGCGTAAAAATGGCCTACAAGAACTGTACGACCCGCATTATAGTTAATGGCGATCTCACTGACAAACTTGCTGTACGTTCTTCAGTAAGACAGGGATGCCCGCTTTCCCCCTTGCTTTTCGCAGTGTATTTAGAGCCACTATGCCTGGCAATTATTAACTCTGACCGAATTTCAGGTTACAGACTGCAGTCATCACACGTGAAAGTACTCGCGTATGCTGACGATATAGCGGCGTTTTGCGCTGATAGACAGAGCATCTGTGAAGCGACAATTGTGATTGAAAAATTCTGCGCTCAGACTGGAAGTCAGATCAATTGGGGAAAAAGCTCCGGTTTTTGGCATGGCGAATGGGACGTAACACCGGGTTGTTTTTCTCGGCTTCGATGGTCCACCTTGCCAACGCGGTATCTAGGAGTACCTCTGGATTGTTATCGGGATCCCAGCTCGTACTGGAAAGAAGAAACTTCGAGAATAAAAGAGAAAGCGGTCGCGTGGCAAGGAAGACAGCTATCAATGTTTTCCCGTGCCTCTATCTGTAATGTCTTTTTAATTTCGAAGCTCTGGTATGTCATGAATGTGCTGTGTGCGACCCGGACAGCTATTCAAAAAATGCATCGTGTTTTTGCTGTTTTTATTTGGGCGTCTAACTGGCAAAGAACCAGCCGAACTAACCTGTTTGTTTCCGTTAAAAGCGGAGGCCTTGGCCTGGCGCATCTTTTTTTGCATCAAGTGGTCTCGCGACAGGCACGTACCCAGGGGGGGGCCCGGGGGGGCCCGGGCCCCCCCCGAAATCAAGTGGCATACCCCACCCCCCCTCCCCACCCACGCCACCACTCCTCACACATTCCTTAAGCGCCGCCAGATCAATGTTGAGACTTGGCAACTATTAATCGGTCAGCATTATGCTGCCTTTTTCACTCCTTTTAGATGGCGGTAGTTATCGGCATCTCTTGTAATGTGAAGGACAGTTTTCTCATAGATTCCGCACCCGCGCGATTAACTCGAGATGCGTTCAGTTGTCACCATCTATTCAAACGTCACGCGCATAGCTGTTGCTTTTGTTAGTTCAACCTTCTTTGTTTAGGCTGATCCTTGGACCAGGAAAGGGATGCGGTTGTTACTTAGCTGGTCTGTACTCTCGTGGAACGAGTTGCGGCCGGAGAAAACGCCAATTGCGTTTAACTTTTCCCTTTGCTTCATTATTTCCTAGAGTTACGGCTCGCCGCGAGGCTGGCAGATGCCCGCAACCATATACACGTGAAATGGGTTAGATAAGGTGGGAAATAAAATAATGTGAAAGTGCGTCCATCAAGAAACCCTGCAATAACCCTTAAACCCATAAGCAAGATGACTGTCGCCCGTTACCTCGTTTGTTTTTCCCTAATTGTATAGCACTTTTCGAGCAAAATTGGCAACTGGAAACAAAAATCACAAGGAGTTGAGAAATTAAGCGATCTACTAAGGGAGAGAGCCAGGGCAACAGCCAAACTGCAAGGAAAATCGAATCCCAAAAAAGTTAACCGTTGTTTATGAGAATATTTATGGATCAACATCTTTTTATTTAAAAAGGAAGTAGACAAAACGCTGCCGGAAGTGGAGAACAATTACTTGCTTTGAATGACGCTTCTACAGTTATCGGTCGAACCGCCTCACGTAGCCACTTCTCTGCTGTGCTAGTGTGGGTGTTTAATCTTTCGCGGTGAGCGCAGTACGTACATCTAGAATCGCAGAGTCCTGCGCTCTACGCGGTTGTGTGGGACTGGCGGCCGCACAGCGTTACGCAATTCGCGGAACTGTCAAAACTGATCAACAAGGCGAAAATAACTGATATTCGAAACTATAACATGAGAAAGACTGAAGAAGTTGTAAAAAATGAACGCAGCCTGAAATCAGTAAAAACGCAACCTGGCTTGGGACAAACCATGATGTATACACTAAAAGATAATACCATCAGCAATCTCGAAGATATAGTAAAAGCAGCGGAAAAATTCTAAGCTTACCTGTATACAGTACTCAGAGGAGACACGATACCTCACTTAGAAACAGTAATGAACAGGATACAGAAACTCTCCTATAACTAGCGATGAGGTCAGAAGGGCCCTGCAAGAAATGAAACGATGAAGAGCGGGAGGAGAAGGTGGAATAACAGTCGATTTAATCAAAGATGGAGGAGACATAATGCTTGGAAAACTGGCGGCTCTTTATACGAAGCGTCTATCGACTGCAAGGGTCCCAGAAAACTGGAAGAATGCAGACATTATACTAATCCACAAAAAAGGAGACGTTAAAGAATTGAAAAATTATAGGACCATTAGCTTGCTCCCAGTATTATATAAAATATTTACCAAAATAATCTCCAACAGAATAAGGGCAACACTGGATTTTGTCAACCAAGGGAACAGGCTGGCTTCAGGAAGAGATACTTTACAATGGATCACATTCATGTCATCACTCAGGTTATCGCGAAATCCGCAGAGTACAATAAGCCTCTCTACGTGGCTTATATAGATTACGAAAAGGCATTTGATTCAGTAGAGATACCAGCAGTCATAGAGGCACTACGTAATCAAGGAGTACAGAACGCTCGCGTAATAAGCTTGGAAAATATTGCTACATGCGTGTGGTATTTGTTTGTTTGAACGAGGCGCGTGGGCGCCATCACTCCAGAAAAGAGGAGGAAGAACGAACTGGGCTCGTGTTGTGAATCTAACCGGTCATCGCTGCAACCGTTGTTGTAAATACAATCTGTAAATAGTTTCTCGTCTTACTGACTCGTCTTTCGCGTAAGAATATCTACAGAAGTTCTACAGCTACCTTAATTCTACACAAGAAAAGCAGGGGGATACCTATAGAGAAAGGGGTCAGACAGGGAGTCAATGCTATTCAATGCGTGCTTAGAAATATTCAAGCTATTAAACTGGGAAGGCTTAGGAGTAAAGATCGACGGCAAATATCTCAGCAACCTTCGGTTTGCCGATGACATTGTTCTATTCAGCAACAATGCAGACGAGTTACAACAAATTATTGGAGACCATAACTGAGAGAGTGTAAGAGTGGGGTTGAATAATAATATGCAGAAGGGGAAGATAATGATAAATAGTCGGGCAAAGGAACAAGACATCAGGATCGCCAGTCGGCCACTAGAGACTGTGAAGGAGTTCGTTTACCTAGTTCAATTATTCACACGGAACCCTGATCATGAGAAGGAAATTCACAGAAGAATAAAAATAGGTTGGATCGCATACGGCAGACATTGCCAGCTCCTGAGTGTAAGCTTACCATTATTATTGAAAAGTAAGGTGTGCACTCAGTGCATTTTGCCAGTGGTGACATATGGGGCAGATACATGAGATCAAGTTAAGAACCGCGCAAAGAGCGATCGAACGAAGATTGCTAGGCATAACGTTAAGAGGGAGAAAGAGAGCGGTGTGGATCAGAGAGCGAACGGGTATAGACGATATTCTAATTAACATCAAGAGGAAAAAATGTAGCTGGGCAGGTCATGTAATGCGCCGGTTAGATAATCGTTGGACCATTAGGGTTACAGAATGGGTACCAAGAGAAGGGAAGCGCAGTAGAAGACGGCAGAAAACTATATATTGTGCGATGAAATTAGGAAATTCGCGGGTGCTAGTTGGAATCGGTTGGCAGCAGGACAGGGGTAATTGGAGATCGCAGGGAGAGGCCTTCGTCCTGCAGTGGACATAAAACAGGATGATGATGATGATGATGATGATGACGATGGAGGCGGTGGGCCCCCCCCCGAAAAAAAATCCTGGGTACGTGCCTGTCTCGCGACTTATGTTTTTGCGTGATCAAAGTGATCCCTTTCTAAGATCTGTTATGCAAGTGCGCCTACAGAGACTGCTCCCTGGAAGGATAGTCTCCTGTGATAACATGTGTGGTGCTGTGACAGGATACTTGCGCGAGGTTGTACTTTCGTGCAAGATGTTGGAAGTACGTTTCAGCCCTGAATACCTATGTAATGTCAATAAGAAAAAGCTGTACAAAGCGTTGGTTGACGTGATGTTGCCGGTACCCATTTATCGGACACCTTACTTTGGAGGCCCAGGGCAAGATATTTTAAAAAGAGTTAAGAACATGCCCGTTAGACCTGTGGTCAAAACTTTTTTTTTAAACTGCATTCCGGTACGCTGCCTGTTAAAACCTGGCTGCATGATAAGGGTCTTTTCGTGCCATGGACAACAAACTGCTTGTTATGCAGGAAGCCCGAGACAGTGGAACATGTTTTCCTAGAATGTTGGGATCCAATTTTTTATTGGGATGTCCTTCAGAGGACGATTAAAAAGGAACTACCTTTAAGTCCTTACGGCATCCGGTACTTATCAGTTGAAAGTGAAGAAGTACCCTACGATTTAATTATGCTTCTTGGCCTCCACAGTTTGTGGAAAACGCGAATGCAGGTGCGACATGCAGACATAAATACAAGATCCACACGTGAAAACTTCATCGAAGGTGTTGTTTATCTTCGCGAATGTTTCAGGGCTCAGACTGATCCACCAGAGTGGATATCACTGTTTGATGATTTGTCACAAATGAAAAGTTTTTAGCACCACTCGCGTCAGTCCAAGTGTGGCTGAAGTGTTTTATCATGTTACTTTGTGTTATGCGTCCAAAAACGGCAATAAAGAAAAAAAAAACTCGTGGTTCAGTGGTAGCGTCTGCGTCCCACACTCCGGAGACCTTGGTTCGATTCCCACCCAGCCCGTCTTGCAAGAGTTGAGCCTGTTGGGCTGCTGAGCACGAGGTCGCGGGATCGAATCCCGGCCACGGCGGCTGCATTTCGATGGGGGCGAAATGCGAAAACACCCGTGTGCTTAGATTTAGGTGCACGTTAAAGAACCCCAGGTGGTCAAAATTTCCGGAGTCCTCCACTACGGCGTGCCTCATAATCAGAAAGTGGTTTTGGCACGTAAAACCCCAAATATTATTATTATTAGAGTTGAGCCAAAGCCGCTTCTCCTCTGTCGTGACGTCACGGTGTCACGTGGTTTCAAGGCGACACCGCCGCGCCTGAGGAGCTGGGTTGAGCTCTCGTAATATGCTTCGCATAAAAAAAAAGGCACGACCACGCAGCCGACAGGATTCGAACCTGTGCGGGGAGACCCCAATGGATTTCATGTCCATCGCCTTAACCACTCGGCCACGACTGCGCACATACGCACTCGAACTTCTGCGCCACAATGACACGCACTTAGGAACGGCTGCCAGAAAAAAGAGGCACGACCACGCAGCCGACAGGATTCCAACCTGTGCGGGGAGACCCCAATGGCTTTCAAGTCCATCGCCTTAACCACTCGGCCTCGACTGTTTTTTTTTATTACCTTTCTCAGGAATGAAAGAAAGCGATACAATCTCTAATTCACACTACATAAGGTAAATAGAAACGCTTCCCGCTTTGGGTAAGCGTGGGTATTTAAAACCGCTTCAGGTTGACAAGATCATCTAATACAGGTATCCATGCTGGTGGATCAATCTGTGCTTTATACATCTCACGAATAAACGCAATACTTTCTTTGAAGTACACTCTGGCTGGCTGGGCGTTCATATCTGCATGATACACTGCCATTCTGGTTTTCCAGATGCTGTGAAGACATAAAGCCATAAACATGTCATACGGCACCCCTTCATCATTATCGGTTGGGAGGATGCGGATGCCATATGGGGTAATCGCTAACTCTTTCTTTAAAGTACGTTGCAGTATGTCCCATAAGAAGGTGGCATCTATGCAATAAAAAAAATATGGTCGATAGTTTCTGGTTGCTTGCACAATATGCAGTTTATCGTCCAAGGCACGAAAATACCCTTCTGCTCTAACCATGGTTTAACGGGCAGAGTTCCGGTGTGCAAGTAAAAGAAGAACGTTTTCACCGTGGACCGTACTGGCATCCGCTTCACCCTTTTCAGTACGTCTTTGCCTGCTCCTGTTGACAACATGGTGCGATACAGTGGTTCTGGCATACATACATCAACAACATCTTTGTACAGTTTCTTTCGTGTGAAATTGCTTAGATACTGTAATGAGAACCGTGCTGCGAGGAACTCGTAAGACCAGACGACTTCTCGCAGGAAGCCTCGTACTTTCGGCCCATCAATCCGATCAGACGACAAAATAAACGCTGGCATAACGTCACACAATCGCATTTGAATCACAGTACGTAGGAACGCCTTGCTTTGCTCTCGCATAAAGAGAAATCTGGACACTACCTGTTTTAGAAACAAATGCGCCAAGTCCAGTCCACCACTTTTCACTGACCGGAATAAATTTGTACGGATTGTACGTTCCCAAGTTGATCAACATATATACACTGCTAGCACCCTGTGGAGTCTTTGAATGCTTGCTCTCGTCGCACACAGTACTTGCAGAACGTACCAAATCTTTGCTACAAGAAAAAGGTTACACACTGTTGACCTTGCAATCTCCCTCCAAATTTGGTCGATTTTTCTTTTATTTGTTCCGCTTCATTTCTCCAATAATCACTAGTGTCTTTGTAATGATATAAAGGCACCCCTAGGTATTTTGTTGGCGAAACCGTCCACTGCATGCTTTCAAAGACGTCCGGGGTATCGTCCCAATCCCCATTCCAAAAGCCCAAAGATTTGCTCCAGTTGATAACGCTTCCGGTCACTTTACAAAAACTCTTCGCCACACTGATGGTCTCACGTTCCGCGCCCGCGAAGAAGGATCCTCTCTTGGGGTTGGAAATCCAACGGAGGCATGGACAGAGAGGGACAGAATGACCAGATACTGTGACATTACAAAATTTTATCAAAACTCAAGGCGGGTTTATCCGCCCCCTAACCCCAAACTCGACAGGGCCCAAGCGGTAGACTGGCGGCAGCTACAAACAAAGACCTTCCCCAACCCCGTCCATCTCAGGAGGATATATCCGGACGTCTACTCAGATGATAACTGCAAGCTATGCAGCAGGGCTCACGCAACTCTTAGACACATTCTCTGGGAATGTGACGTTATATGCGAAGAAAATGCAGTTTCCCCAGATGAAGCTGCGGCGCGATGGACGGCCGCGTTGCGCAGCTCAAACCTCGAAGATCAACTATGGGCCATCCAGCAAGCCCGTGAGGCGGCGAGGAGACAGGATCTCCGGACCTCCTCGGGGGCGGCCTAGGCCCAGGCCACGAATTTGCCGGATTGTTAATAAAGTTGGTACCACCACCACTGATGGCACTCCTGACACTTTCTTGGTCAGAACAGAAAACTGCAATATCGTCAGCGTACGTAAGTAGCTTAACCTCGCTTGTGCTCAACCTAAAACCTTTTATTGCACTCGATGACATGATTTTCAAACAGAAAGGCTCCAGGTACAGCGCGAACAGTAAAGGAGACAAAGGGCATCCTTGCCTAACAGAGGATTTTATCTGGAAACTGGCAGTTAATGATTTATTAATTTTAATCCGGCTAGAAATGTCTGCGTAACACATTTCTATACCTTCTGATAGGACCTTCTCGACAGTGATGTGTTCTAGAATGTTGAAAAGGACTTTATGCACAACTCTGTCGAATGCCTTCTCTAAATCCAGTTGTACCATGGCGACCTTCCCGCAGTACGCATCACAGCACTCCAGGACGGTTCTAGCCACGTGTACGTTTGTTACAATGGACCTTCCTTTTAGGCCGCAAGTCTGATGCGGCCCCACAAGCCTGGTTATAACACTTTGCAGTCTCCTACCCAAAACCTTAGCGAAGATCTTGCAGTCCGTGTTCGTTAGGGTTATCGGTCGATACGCTCGTACAGAGAGCAAGGCAGCTGAATCCTCTGTTTTTGGAAAAAGTACAACATGGCTCTGCCTGAAAGAAGGAGGCAACTTCTTTGTTCTGTATGCCTCCTTTATTACGTTATGCAGGACAGCTGCTATCTCCGTTTTAAAAGCCTTGTAGAATTCTGAGCCAAAACCATCAGGGCCTGGCGATTTCCCTGCACTCAATTCATCGATTGCCCCCTCAATTTCTGCAACGCTGATTGGTGCTTCGAGATTTGTTTTAACTTCTGCTTCAAGTTTTGGCATGTGTCTAAAGAAATCGCTTTGAAAACCTTCCACAATCTGTGGTTCGTGGCCAACTAAATCCCGATAATAATCAACAAATGCGCGACGTATCAGTTCCTCGTCTTGCACAACTTCATCTCTGTACATTATCGCTTTTATTTCATTGCGCGACGCATAGTTTTTTTCATCTGATAGAGCGCGTTTGGTTGGGGTTTCACCCATATACATTTTTTCCGCACGCGCTCGTACAACTGCGCCCCTGTACCTTTCTGTATTAATAATTTCTAGTTTGCTTTTAATTTCTTTTATTTCTCTGGCAAGGTTACCCGGGGCTCTAGCTTCTGCATTCAAATAAAAATCAAGCTGGCTTTGGAGCTCAGTTTCTTCTTTATTTTGCTTCCTCCGCAATGCCCCGGCTCTTTCGATGGCTGAGATTTTTGCGCGTTCCTTAAAACGTTCCCATGCCTCCGCATAGCACTCCGGTTCATTTGCCAGTAGGTCTCCAATTTTCCCTTTTGTTTCCTTCATATATACCTCATCATTGAGGAGTTTAACACTGCATTTCCACAGCTGCCAGTTAAATTTCGCCGGTTTCCTCGGACCTAGCGCACACACAACCAAACTATGGTCGCTAAAGAAAACGTTTTTAATCCCATACTTGTTGCAGACGGGTGCCAAATCTGCCGAAACATAAATACGATCTAATCTAGCGTGGCTGTCCCCCTGGTAGTGGGTAAACCGAGGCAATGTGCCATTTCACAGGAAGCATCCTACATCTTCCAACAGGTGACTTTTAGTCAGCGCTTTTAGTACTGACACACTCGCATCTCGTATCGGTGCATCTCTTGTCCTGTCTTCTTCTCTGGATACGCAATTAAAGTCCCCCATCATTATAATTGCCCTATCACAATTCAGATAATGTTCAACACTTTCAAAAAACAATCTGCGCTCACTTGGTGCATTTGGGGCATGTAAACAAACTATTCGGAACTTCTGGGCTTGCAACGTTATGTCACATACAATAAGTCGTCCAGTGCCACACGCGTACACACTTTCAACAGATATTCCTGTGGAGTGCTTCAAGAACAGCGCACAACCACCGGCTGTACCCACGGCATGCGCAACGCATACATTGTAGTACGCCCTAAAAGGTTCAACCATGCGGTTTGTTCCTTCCTGACTTTCGATCTTCGTTTCCTGTATGGCAATTACGTCCAATTCATTTTCCATAAAAAGTCGACTCAGCTGGTATTGTTTTCTCCGTGTCGACAGGCCCCGCACGTTAAGAGTGCCTACATAAAGAGGCGTTTGGAGAGTAACAGCCATTTTTTTTATAAACACAAACCGCATAGTATCCCTTCCTTGTCACAAGACGGCAAAACACTCACATTTTTATAGAAAATCCCAGTCGTTCCAGCCATTTTGATTAGAATTTAGACTTCGTCGTGACGACGTCAACACACTGTCTTTCCGGTCCCTTCCGCTGATAGTGTCCGGTTGGAAAGAGAAGGCTCGACACCTTTTCACGTCGCCGGCGGGGCCGGCGGTTTCCGCTCGGGCCGTGGCTCGAACGGTATTTTCGGTGCAGGTTTAAATGTAGTCCTTCAATGGGGTGACGTTTTCACAGGCGGCTCATCCGTTGCATTCTGGTCGGTCTTGTGCCATTCTTTTCCGTCCTCATGGAGTCGTTTTGGTGCAGGGCTGCTGGCACTTGCCATAATGGCGTCTGTAGTCTCAGGGGCTTTGCTCGACACTCGCGCCAGGTGCAATGTATTGGCTCGTTGGAGCGCCCATCGCCAGTGTCTCTACAGCCTCTGTTGAAGCGATGGCTGTGTCTTCCGCAATAATGACTGCAGCCTTTTACTTCACATGTGACACGTTTGCTGCCCCAGTAGTTCGCGAGCTGTCTGCCTCGGGGGTAGTTTCGGCCGCGTCTGCCTCGTCCATTAGATGTTCCGTCGACAGTTCATCGCTTGCTTTGACTCCGGCCACGTTTGCGTAGTTTCGCATGCAGGCGCTTTCATCGTGGCCATATCGCTGACATCTGGCACAACGCGGTACCCGGCAGTCGCGCCTGATATGGCCTGTGGCATGGCACCTCAAGCACAGCGGTGGGCGTCCCGGCGCAACGAGTAGAGCCATGATTCCTGCAACCCGCAACTGATGGGGTAGATCTTCTAGAGTTACACCAGGCTTGAGCTTTAGACGAACCGTGCGCGTAGACGAGCCTTTGTCAGCTATTCCGTGCACTCGCCAGCGCTCCTTGTAGATATCGCTTGCTTTCCCGTACGGTGCTAGAGCAGAGCGCACTTCTTCGTCCGCAACATTATGTAGCACCCAGTAAAGCTTGATGCGCACTTCTTGATTTTCGGGGTCAACCACAAGGCACCGTTTCTCCTTGACCAGAACTTCCCCAATTCCTACCATCTTCTTTGTAGCTTCTGCACTTTTAAAAGTGACGGCCCAAACATGGTTCATGTGGAACGCCCCCAAAGCTATCACTTCAGGAAGCACTCCGAGATGAACCAACGTGTCCCGAAAGTCTTCTACACTGTAAGGCCTGGCTTTCAGATCCCCGTGAAGAAAAACAGTATTCGCAACAGATGCCCCTGTTGGCAGCGACGGCAGAATAACTTGATAGTCCAGGGCTTCATCAGCAAAAAACCTGTTTCCGCGGCCCGACTGGGCCGCTGATACCGCTCCGGCGGAGCACATTCCACACGCGTCCGTTTGCTATCACAGCCGGAAGTAGAAAATCCCGGCCCCGACTGCGCACATACACACTCGCACTTCTGCGCCACAATGACACGCACTTAGGAACAGCTGCCAGAAAAAAAAGGCACGACCACGCAGCCGACAGGATTCGAACCTGTGCGGGGAGACCCCAATGGATTTCAAGTCCATCGCCTTAACCACTCGGCCACGACTGCTTTTTTTTTATTCGCTGATTGGTACATCACACGTTAAAGAACAACAGAACAAAATGCATTTACAGAAAATATGACCATGAAAAATGTTTGAAAACGTCAAACACGCTTTGTTTGACGTGGGGATGATTATAATGACATGAGGTCATTCAGAACGGGTAGCCATTCCGGCTGTTCTTCGCCTGCGCAATATACATCCCTGGTGTGAGCTATACTTTCTATAAGGTATTCTATGGCTGGGCGTGCCTTTACATCCGCATGCCTCACCGCCATACGCGTCTTCCAAATTGCGTGCATACTCAACAACATAAACATATCATACGGTATGCCACTTTCACACTGAACCGGCAGAAAACGAATACCATATGGTGTTATAGGGAAATGAAGTTCAGTAAAGTTGAAAGTTGGGCTAGTTGGTGAGTGATCATCGTACCTTGCTGGTGAAGCAGCGCACTGACACGGACACAGAGAAGACAAACAGAAAAGGACGACACTCGCTGCACTCGCAACTATTTTATTTCAGAACACATACTTCATATTTATATACCCGCGCACCCTCAGGCGTCAAAGAAAATCAAGGCAAGAATACAGGCATCTTTTAACAATCATTTTCCCGCGCATACTCGGGCGTCGAAGATATGGCACCTATCTATCATGGTGTGCAATCCCATCGTAAGTAGCAACCCTAACGACCATTTTTGTTAAACAGTTTTTTTTCTTCTTTTTAGTGTACTTCCAAAAAGGTAACCTTACCATTGCTTAGATGTACAGATGGCTGACTGATACAACCCTCTCCCCTCTTGTGAATATGAAAGGCTTCGATTATTTCCCTGGTTAGCTGATCCTTATGGTGTGATAGAACTGTGGTGTCATTGTAAAGCGGCCAGCACCCATGTTGTGAGCAGTGCCCCTTAATGTGGGAATGAATGTTTCCCCCCAATGACTACCATATATGTGTCACTACCATATGCACACAAAATTGCGCATAACTTAAAAAACGTAGGTGGCAGATATGGTCTACGAGTAGTTTTTTCAGCGCCTAACAAACTCGGAAAAATATGTGCCGCACTGGATCGTAGAGTTTCAACTAAAGTAAAAGTAAATGGTCGTAAGTGCACAGTCAAGCATAAAGAAAAACTTGTTGAGTGCAGGTCATGTGTAGTTTACTGTTTGCCCATATCATGTGGAAAAGTATACATCGGCCAAACGGGTCGGTGTGTAAACACGAGACTTTCAGAGCACAAAAGGTCATTGGGGGGAAACATTCATTCCCACATTAAGGGGCACTGCTCACAACATGGGTGCTGGCCGCTTTACAATGACACCACAGTTCTATCACACCATAAGGATCAGCTAACCAGGGAAATAATCGAAGCCTTTCATATTCACAAGAGGGGAGAGGGTTGTATCAGTCAGCCATCTGTACATCTAAGCAATGGTGAGGTTACCTTTTTGGAAGTACACTAAAAAGAAGAAAAAAAAACTGTTTAACAAAAATGGTCGTTAGGGTTGCTACTTACGATGGGATTGCACACCATGATAGATAGGTGCCATATCTTCGACGCCCGAGTATGCGCGGGAAAATGATTGTTAAAAGATGCCTGTAATCTTGCCTTGATTTTCTTTGACGCCTGAGGGTGCGCGGGTATATAAATATGAAGTATGTGTTCTGAAATAAAATAGTTGCGAGTGCAGCGAGTGTCGTCCTTTTCTGTTTGTCTTCTCTGTGTCCGTGTCAGTGCGCTGCTTCACCAGCAAGGTACGATGGTGTTATAGGGAGGTCTTTCTTTAATGTTCGCTGAAGGATGTCCCAGTGAAATACGGCATCCCAACAGTCCAAAAAGATGTGATCAATACTTTCCGGCTTACGGCACAAGAGGCAATTAGTACTCCACGGAACAAATAGGCCCTTTTCCTCTAGCCATGCTTTCACGGGCAACGTACCAGTATGTAGCTAAAAAAAAGGTCTTGGCTGATGGCCGTACTACCATTCTTTTGATTCTTTTAAGGACATCTTTTCCGGGCCCGATTGCATACATGGTGCGATACAAGGGTTCTGGCATCATTACGTCGATAAGATCTTTATACAACCGTTTTTTCTTAACTTCGCACAAGTACTGCAGAGAAAAACGAACCTTTAATATACTGAACGCCGATACTACTTCGCGTAGATAACCACGTATACCCATTCGCCCCGCACAAGAAGTCGATACAATGAATTCGGGTAAATAACAGCATAGTCTAACTTGTAACATGGTGCGCAAGAATGGATGACTCTGATCACGTAGAAAAGTAAACCTCGACACTCTCTGTCTTACAAACAAATGGGCCAATCCCAGCCCACCAGCTCTCACTGATGGAAAAAGATTTGTACGACTCGTGCGTTCCCATTGGGATCCCCAAACAAAAGTGGCAAAGATTCTGTGTATCTTCTGAATGTTTAGCCTATTCATGCACAGCACCTGAAGCACGTACCAAACTTTCGCTGCTAAAAAGATATTGCAGACTGTTGACCGGGCGAATATCGAGAAGTTTTTCCCTCCCCACTTATTTACTTTCTCTCTCAGCATTTCTGTTTCGTCCTTCCAATATTCATCTGGATCTTTATAGCCCTCTAGTGGCACTCCGAGATACTTTGTGGGTACGTCCCTCCATTTCACATTTTCGAAAAAATCTGGCATTGCCTCCCAGGTGCCATGCCACAGACCTACACATTTATCCCAGTTTATTGCACTACCTGACCACTTGTAGTACTTGTCAACTGCTTTCACAGCTTCGCTAATACTTTCTCTGTTTTCACAGAAAACGGCAATGTCATCAGCATAAGACAATAATTTGACCTCGGCCAAGCTTGAAACCACGTACTTTGTTATTGTGAATTATGCTCAAACAAAAGGGCTCTAAGTAAATAGCAAACAATAAAGGGGAAATTGGACACCCCTGGCGAACGCTCCTGGCAATATGAATACTTTCAGTGACTTCTTTGTTAATGACAATGTTAGCCTCACAATTTTTGTATGACATTTTCACACCTTCCAAGATAACATTCCCGACATTCACATGTTCCAATACTTTAAAAAGTACGTCATGCACTACGCGATCGAAAGCCTTTTCGAGGTCTAATTGCAACATCGCGATTTTCCCGCCCCATGCATCACAGCATTCTAGGATGCTCCTCGCTGTGTGAATGTTCGTTTCTATTGTTCTGCCCTTTATGCCGCACGTTTGGTGATGTCCTACGATTATTTTTATTACAGTCTGCAGTCTTTTGGCTAACACCTTCATGAACACCTTATAATCTACATTGGTGAGGCTTATAGGACGATAAGCACTCACCGATAAAACCTTCACTGGATCATCACTTTTGGGTATCAGTACAATACGCGACCTTCTAAAGGATGGTGGTGCATCTTTTATTTCGTACACCTCAGCGAAGAGCCGCCAAAGAGCCTTCGAGAGGTCATGCTTAAACGCCTTATAAAAAGCAGCCCCAAGTCCGTCTGGACCCGGCGTTTTTCCTTCACTTAGATCGTCTATTGCTCTTTCTATTTCGGTTAAGCCAATTGGCATTTCAAGGCGTACTTTGGTTTCGTTATCTAATGTAGGCATTGGTGTCAAAAATTCACCGTGTAAAGAGGTCTCACTTTTACCGCTGCATCCCAGCAATCCTTTGTAGTATTCGACAAACGCTTGTTGGATCATCAATTTGTCCCTTGTAATCTCTTCACCGTACGTTATCTGTGTTATTTCCTTACGTGAAGCGTACCGCTTCTCCTCGCTCAAGGATCGTTTCGTCGGTGTTTCGCCGAGCCAGAGGTGTTCTGCGCGTGCGCGTATAACTGCGCCTCTGTATTTTTCTATATCCATTATTTCAAGCTGATTCTTTATTTTTCTTATTTCTTCATTGAAAGTGCCTGGCTGCGCGCTCTCGACTGTCAACAAGAATTCCAGCTGACACTGTAGTTCCCTTTCTTTTCTTTTTTCATTCAGGTGTAAAATGGAAGATCTCTCGATAGCGCTAATTTTTACTTCTTCCTTAAACCGCTCCCATGCGTCAACAAATCTCCCCGACTCAAACAAGTGCATTTTTTCTATAAGTACTGTCACATTGTCTACAAAGACTTTATCGTTAAGTAATTTGTTATTGAGTTTCCACAACTTCCACGAAAAACCTGACCTACTTTTTTTACGCCTATTGAAAACATCACGAAACTGTGGTCAGTAAACGCTGCCGGCTTAACCTCATAACTGTTGCAAAGTGGTACAAGCACGTCTGCCACGTACGCTCTGTCTAAACGTGAGTGGCAATCACGTTGAAAATGTGTATAGACAGTGCCACTTCCTTTTTGCAGTACATTTCCAACATCATCAAGTCCACACTCCTGCATAATCGTAGATAAAAACAAAGCACTTTGATCCCGAACTGGCAATCCCTTGCTACTATCTTCGTTCAGGCATACACAGTTAAAATCATCGAGCAGAATCACTTTTCTTTCACATTTTAAATATCGTTCAACAGTTGCAAAAAACCTGAGACGATCTTTAACGCTATTTGGTGCATATACACAAATGACGCGCCATTTCTGAAACAAGAACAGAAAATCACAAAATACAATTCGGCCACCTTCACTAGAATAAACATATTTTTCCACAAGACCTAAAGAACTACGCAAAAAATGGCACAGCCTTCAGAGGTGCCAAGGGAGTGACATACGCAAATGTTGTACAAAAACCTAAAAGGTTCGACCATGCGATCCGTTTGCTCCTGAGTTTCAACCTTGGTCTCCTGAACAGCTATCAAGTCAAGGTCATACTCGCGGAAGAGACGACTGACCTGATATTGCCTTCCTCTAGACCGTAGTCCACGAACGTTTAATGTGGCAACCCGTAACGCGGTTCTAGATTGCGAAGTCCGCGTGCCAGTAGGAACGGATCGCATGGTTCCTACCTCACACATAGGCCCGGCGTCGCCGGTGCAAAACCTTGGAGGACTTGCGGGTATACACACACACGGCGTGCACCCGCCACACACGTCACTTGATGCTGAAACCATTCTAGCCGTGTCCTTTTCCGTCTATGGTCTTAAGGCCCTTGGTTGAAGCACAACCCTCGTTGCTAGGAGGGTGGCTTCCGCGGCGGTCGGGTGCCCGCTCCAATGTTAGGTACGGGCTTAGTGGTGGGTCGCCTGCCCGTGGCCACCTTCGCCGCCGGCTCACTTCCTGCCCCCTTGCCTAGTCGGCCGCCGTCAGGAGCGACCTCTTCAATCGGTCGCTTTGGAGTTGCGCCACTTACGCCTGCACTCACGACGTCCATGTCTTCTGGCTGGCTGTTTGACGCGGTGGTATCCTTTCCTTCGTCTTTGTTGTTTTCGTCCACTGGAGCATCGTTGACCGCTTTGGTTGGCTCGATAGAATGCCCGACCTCCTCCGCGCGTTCCACATTCTTTTCTTTCTCCGTCGACAATTTAGAAAGGGGCGTGTACACAGGCTCCCCCATTCTGCTGCTGGCTGCTTCTTCTGCGTCAACTTGGTCCATGATGTGCTCCGAGACACGGTCAGCGGTAACCGTACCTGCCACCTTAGCATATGTCTGAGTGCATTCGTTGTCTTCATGACCATAGCGCCTGCACTGGCCGCACCGCGGTATTCGACAGTCACGTCTAATATGCCCCGTTCGGCGACACCGTAGGCACAGTGGCGCTCGGCCTGGCACAACCAGAAGTGTCGTCATGCCACCCACTCGAAGCTGATGTGGTAGGTCCTCGATAGTAACTCCGGTTCTCAGTTCCAGTGCTACGGTACGAGTCGAAGTTCCTTTGTCCGTGATACCATGGACGCGCCATCGCTCCTTCGTTACTTGTGTCACCTTCCCGTAGGCCGCAAACGCGGTGCGTACATCTTCATCCGGTACATAATGCAAAAGGCAATGTACAGGCGCTCCCAGAATAATTCGGAACGCCACACACGCGGCCGCTCGCCGGCGGAGCGCATCCGTGGAAGAAGTAGTACCATGGTCTGCGCGTGCGCCGTCTCCCTAGTGAGCAAGGTTGGCTCCCTAGTACATCTAGTTTGTGTTTCCTTGCTCCAGAACGGTAGCCCTAGGTGCCCCTTAACGTTTTGTCAAGGGGGGCTGGGCCGGTGGTGTCTGTGACAAGCTGTGTCTGCGCATGCACTCGCCTTGGAACATAAGCGCTCGCGTCTCCATGTTCGCGTGCTTGGCTCTTTTTTTTTCATTTTTCGTGTGGGTCGTATTTATCATTTGCTAAAAAGATTTATGGTAGGTTACCGTGACAAGCGCTGGCAAAGGGCGGCGAACACGCCAATCGCTTTAGACGAAACAGTTACGTTAGGATTTTTTTCTTTTTTTTACTATGGAAAAAATAAACCCAG
Organism: Dermacentor albipictus; assembly: GCF_038994185.2. NCBI lineage: Eukaryota > Metazoa > Arthropoda > Arachnida > Ixodida > Ixodidae > Dermacentor > Dermacentor albipictus. The sequence continues at coordinate 9,172,125 of NW_027225568.1, forward strand.
TGTTCTTCCTGTTATTTATATTTCCTATGTTCTCCTTTCTACTTTTTTGCATTCAGCTCACACAGCCTACCCTTGATTATCATTGTATATTTCCTCTGCGCAAAAGAAAATGAGTATCTTCGCCAACAAACGCCGACTCGCGATCAATACGTAAGGATACTCGCTGCCAATGGTCCAGATTCCGTGATTGATTGGCGCACAATATATACGAACCCCGTAACGGGGTGCGCCAATAAATGACTAGAGTGGTGAAGAGTTCATTAGAGTGCCCTTTGCATGAAGTGACTTCCTGTGCGCGAAAGTGGCCTTGATGAACGTGCCGAGTTATTTCATTTTGTGAACTCTTTTATTGCCACTATCGCAGACACACCCGTTAAGAGGAGTCATGTAATAGTGGAAATTGTCCTCGTATTGCGAAGCTCGTAGTAACACGGATAGGGAGACATTTTACTAAGAGCTAATACTTCGCAGGACAGGCTAACACGGTGGAAAAATAAGGCAGCATTGCCGTTGTAGCCAAGCCGCCCCACTAGCACGTAATCACGCAAAGCATTGCTATCTCCCAGACGGGATGCAGACCATGGCGAGAATGCGCTGCAAGGAATGCAGGAGCCTTTATTTGTAGATTACGGTCATGCATGCTGTGCTACAGACATTCATTCGCCCAGCCCCCATGGCACAATGCTAAAAGGCACCTAGCGCTACCTTCTTGGAGCAAGGCAACGCCAATCTAGATGCACTAGGGAGCGAAACTTGCTCGCTACGGAGACCGCGCATGCGCAAATCTTGCCTGTATTTATCCGCCGGCGCGCTCCGCCGACGAGCAGCTGCGCGTCCAGCGTTCCGAATTATTCTGGGAGCACCTGTACAGCGATGAGCACATAGGGTGAACATGCGAGCGCATGGCCGACGGCACTATTAGCGCCGCGTCACGGCAATCGCTGGAAGTATTGCACATGCGCAGTATGCGCTCTGCGAAAGAATATTTCCACCGCGCGCACCACGTCACTGGAGACGCTCGTTCGTCGTCTGCTAGCCGCATTTTTGTCTGCTGAGCTGACACTTTCAGTACTTGCTGGCCCATCTGGTAGAAAATGTGGTGCGTCAATGAATAAATCAGCATGAGACACTTTGCGTTTCAACTGTTTATTGGACTAAACTGCAAGCTTGCAGTGTAAGGGGAACAGACGTACTACAGGGAAATAATATATTACAATTTCTAGAACCGAGTCACGTCACCACTGACAGCAACGACTGCCGCTGTCCTGGACGGTAGCGAGTCATAAAGTGCCTGCACATATTCGTGATTGGCCTTTAGGCTTTCCGACTCATGGCTGACTGCAGCCCACAACTGATCGGAAGTCGCGGAATGAAGGGGCTTTCTTGCCAAGGCAGCTTTCAGGTGGCCCCACACGTTTTCAATAATATTAAGGTCCGCCCCTTTCAATGGCCATTCCAGTACGGGTATGTGCTGCTCTGCCTGGAAGTCCTTCACAACCCTGGCCGTGTGGATCGGCGAGTGGTCTCGCTGGAAAAGATAGTTGCCGTCGGGGAATAAACTGCTCGCATATGGCAACAGCACATCGTTCAAAATACTGCAGTATTGCTCAGACGATAAGTGCCCACGTATGCGGTGTAATGGTCCTAAACCATATTGCGAAACCGCACCCCACACGCTCACACTCGCTCTCCCGCTGGTAGAGACGCGTTGCACGTTGTCTGGATCGTTCCTGCATGGCGTTGTTAAATAAAGTAAGAAACCCACTCTTCAACGAAAAAGTTTACGTTACCGTGTTCGTGGCTGTCTCCACACAAGCACTCTTTGGTTTTGTCGCGTCGAAAACGCAGACTCGTCCGAAAAGATGACACGTCCCCAGTCTTCGGTTGTCCACGACACGTGCTGCTCAGCGAACCGCCGTCGTGCTTCCCTGTTGGCAGCCGTAAGTAGCGGCTTCTGTGCTGCGACGTAACTGCGAAGGCCTGAACTACGCAGGCGACGTCGAACAGTAGTGTCCGAAACGTCTAAATCCAACTCCTCGCGAACTGCTCCGGCAGGCAAAAAAGTATTCTCGACAACAGCTGCAATTTTCGTCATCTGTGGTAGCCCTAGGACGAGGTGCACGTGGCGCATCCCGAATGCCACCTTCGTTCTTATATGCCTGAATTATTCGGTTCACAGTCTTGAGAGGCCTACCTACTAAAGAGCCGATGTATCGTTGGAAATAACCTTTTAGTGAAAGGTCAACGATAGAGCGTCTTTGATGATCCGGAACTCTAGCCATAATAGCATTTGGCGACAGACTGAACGTCTGCGGTAGATGCTCGGTGTTTTATATGCTGCATTTGCATGCGGAACAACTATGAAGATATTAGTTGCGCCCCACATAGCTATGTGCGTTTTTTTTCAGTTTTGTTTTCTTGAAGCACTTCAAATGCCGAAAGTATCAGCTCACAAGGCAAAAGTTCGGCTAGCAGACGATAGACGGGCCTCTTCAGTGACGTGATGCGCGCGGTAGAAAGACAGCCTCGCTACACGTGTGCTGCGCATGTGCAGTGCTTCCAGTGATTGTCGTGACGCGGCGCCAACAGTGTCGTCGGCCACGCGCTCGCGTGTTCCCCCTAACTGTGCTCATCGCTGTAGCTTTAGCCGAACGTCTTGCTTATTTGGGTCGATAACGAGGCATCGCCTCTCCTTTATCTTGACGTCACCAACCGCGAGCATCTTCTTCATTCCTTCGGCTGTACTGAAGGTCACCGCCCATACGTGGTTCATCTGGAAAGCCCCCAAAGCAAGCACCTCGGGCAGCATTCCCAGACGAACCATCGTGTCGCGGACATCTTCCACACGATACGGTCTTGCCCTTATATCTCCGTGTAGAAAAACAGTATTTGTAATACACGCACCTTTAGGCAACTGTGGCAGAACGACTTCATATCCTTGGTTTTCTTCGGCAAAAAACCTGTTTCCACGACCCATATGGGCCGCTGTATCCGCTCCATCGGAGCTCATGGTGACACAACCTTTCGCTAGCGCATCCGGAAGTGGAATCACTCGGCCACGACTGCGCACATAAGCACTCGCACTTCTGCGCCACAATGACACGCACTTAGGAATGGCTGCCAGAAAAAAAAAAGGCACGCCCACGCAGCCGACAGGATTCGATCCTGTGCGGGGAGACCCCAATGGATTTCAAGTCGATTGCCTTAACCACTCGGCCACGACTGCGCACATGCGCTCTCGCACTTCTGCGCCACAATGATACGCACTTAGGAACGGCTGCCAGAAAAACCCGACCACGCAGCCGACAGGATTCGAACCTGTGTGGGGCGACCCCAATGGATTTCAAGTCCATCGCCTTAACCACTCGGCCACGACTTTTTTTCCTTTATTGCCATTCTTTGACAACTGAAACAGACATACAGATGCCGTAAGGATGTGTAGTGCTCTGGTGATATAATCGCCTGCCGTCATTTGGCAGGAGTGCATTGTTAGAACCGTTTTAGACAGACGAGTTCATCTAACAAGGTAGCCCATTCAGGCTTATCTAGTTGGGCATTGCAAGCCTCGCGCAAGAACAATATACATTTAGTAAATGCTCTCTAGCTGGGCGAATAACCAGTCTTTCATGCCCGACGTCCATGCGTGTTTTCTACAGGCTGTGTAGAATCAGCGCCATAAGCATATCATAAGGAACACCACCTACATTGGCAATTGGAAGGAAACGGATGCCGTACGTTGTGACAGGCAACTCCTTTTTTAGTGTACGTTGCAGAATGTCCCACAAGAAAAGTGCGTCCGAGCAGTCCAAAAATATGTGTTCGATCGTCTCTGGTTTTCTACACCTGCTGCAATTGATCGACCATGCGACAAAGAGGCCTTTTTCTTGTAGCCAAGGTTTGACTGGAAGAGTTCCAGTATGCAATTGGAAGAAAAAAGTTTTAACCCCAGATCTAACTGACATCCGTTTCACTCGCTTCAACACTTCTGCTCCTGTGCTCGGTGAATACATAGATCGGTACAAAGGAACAGGCATAGAAACGTCAACTAGGTCCTTATACAATTTTTTCTTCGAACAATAGCAAGATAATCAAATGAAAAGCGAGCATGCAAGAATTCTACGGACCAAGCTACCTCCCGTAAAAATCCGCGGAGACTTGTGCTATTTGCCTTTCTTGAGGTTACGATAAATTGAGGTAACGCATTTCGTAAACGTAGTTGGCCCTCTGTTCGCAAGAACGGATCCTTCTGATCTCGCAAAAAAAGAAATCTTGAGACAACTTGCCTCAAGAACAAATGTACCAAACCAAGGCCTCCTGACTTCACCGACCGAAATAAATTAGTGCAGCTCGTTCGCTCCCATGTGGATCCCCATATAAATACAGCGCATGCTCTGTGTATCTTTTGTACGGTCATTCTTGACATGCACAGTGCTTGCAGTACATACCAGATTTTTGCAAAAAGAAAAACATTGCATATGGTTGATCGCGTGAAAATCGATAAATTTCTGCCTCCAAACTTTGTTGTTTTAACTTTAACTTGCTCTAGTTCTTCTTACCAATAGTCTTGTGTATCATGATAATATTGCAGAGGTACCCCAAGGTACCGCGCTGGGGTCGTGGTCCACTGCATATTTTCAAAAAATTCGATTTTATCATTCCAATTACCATGCCAGATGCCCAATGACTTACTCCAGTTTATCGCACTTCCGGTAACCTTGCAGAATCTGTTCGCCACTTTTACTGCATTAGAGATGCTTTGCTTGTCTCGACAGAATATAGCGATATCGTCTGCGTACGCCAAGATTTTAGCTTCTCTGGAGTCCATTGCCAATTCCCTTATGTTATTACTACTAATAACCTTTAAGCAAAATGGTTCTAGGTACAATGCAAAAAGTAGAGACGATAATGCGCATCCTTGGCGGAGTGCTGACTTAACTTCTATCATAGCCGTAGGCAGTTTGTTAACTATTAGTTTCGGAGATACGCCAGCGTAGCATATTTTAACACCTTGCAAAAGAACAGAACCTATCTTGGCACGTTTTAAAACAAGAAAAAGGATTTCATGTGACACTCTGTCAAACGCTTTTTCAAGATCAAGTTGCAACAGTGCTACTTTTTCTGAGAAGGCGTCACAACTTTCCAATATTGTTCTCGCTACATGTATATTGGTGACAATGGATCGTCGTCTTATGCCACATGTCTGGTGCGATCCTACTAATTGTTGTATCACATTTTGGAGTCTCCGTGCAAGAATCTTCGTGTATATTTTATAATCTGTGTTTGCGAGACTTATCAGGCGGTACGCTCCTGTCGACAGTAGTACATGAGGGTCTTCGGACTTCGGTATCAACACCGTGTGACTCTGACGAAAAGAAGGGGACAGCACGAAGTTCTCATACGCTTCCGCAGTTACTTTATGAAGGGCAGTGGCTATGTCTCGCTTAAAAGCTAGGTAGAAAGCGGCGCTGAGACCGTCTGGCCCTGGCGTTTTTCCGGAACTTAGTGAGTCGATCGCCCATTTTATTTCTTCTAAAGTAATCGGTTCTTCGAGCCTTTCCGTTACTTCCCTTTCAAAGCTTGGCAATAGCGAGAGGAATTCAGTATCGAATCCTTCATCGCGAATGCGTCTTGCCCTAGTAGTTCGCAGTAATGCTCATAAAAAGCCTGTCTTATTGTTTCTTTATCTCGTACAACCTCAGTGCCGTATGTTACGGCTGTTATCTCGTTACGCGAGGCATAAGCTCGTTTGTCCCCGAGTGAGCGCTTTGTCGGCTGTTCTCCGCACCAGAACTTTTCTGCGCGTGCGCGTACGACCGCCCCTTTGTATCTTTCAGCTTCGAGTAGTTCTAACTGGGATTTAATTGCTTTTATTTCCTTCGTATACCTTCCGGGACCGACATTCTCAGCACTTAAACAAAAATTGAAATTATTTTGCATTTCTAATTCTTTTTTATTTCCCTCTCGGCGCAAGACACCAGACCTCTCTATGGCTAACATTTTAACGTCTTGTTTGAAATTCTCCCACGCTTCTGCATAACTTTTGCATTCTGTCTCGAACCATCCGTGAAGGCTACCATTAACACCCATCAAAAATAATTCATCTTCTAAGAGCCTAAAGTTAAATTTCCACAACTCCCAGTTAAAACCGGTCGGCTTTTTCGGACCAACTACAAAGTTGACTAAGCTGTGATCGGTAAAGGAAGCATGATTCACTTCATATAGAAAACACAATGGTATTAGATCCGCTTAAACGTAGGCGCGATCCAACCTGGCATGACTATTTCGCTGATAGTGGGTGAATGGTGGCGTCTCTGCATTGGACATCACATCCCCAACATCCTCTAAATTGTATTTTTCTATCGCTACGTTCGAAGACTGCACACTTGCATCATGAATAGGTGGGCTTACAACTCTGTCTTTTACAATACAGACGCAATTGAAATCACCCATCATCACAACAATTCGGTCACATTGCAAATGGTTTTCAACACTTTCAAAGAAATTATTTCGGCCGTTCACCTTGTTAGGCGCATACAAGCAAATGACGCGCCACTTATTATCACAGAAACATAAATCGCAAACAATAAGCCGGCCACTATAGTCTGTGAACACAGTTTCTACTGAGAGGCCTATAGCGCTTTTCAGAAAAAGCGCACAACCACCTGAAGTACCGCATGCGTGCGAAACACACACGTAAAAACGTGACCTAAATGAATGCAACATTTGATCCGTCCCTTCTTCACTGTCGACTTTTGTTTCTTGTACACCGATTACGTCAAGATTCTTTTTCATGAGCAGGCGACAAAGCTGATATTGCTTGCGCCTTCCTGCAAGGCCTCGAACATTAATTGTACCAAATCGTAAGGCTGTGTCTAGAAGTATTTTCATGGTAATGTGAGGGAACACGTGAGACTAAAGTCCTTCTTAAACAGACTACTGACACTCACATCGCTCGAATGCGACGTCAGTCTTTACATCCTCCCCTCCCCCACCTAAGTACTCACACATACTGCGAACACTTGCTGGGGGCTCACGTCGGTCCCGACGCTGGCCCTTTCCTGCCAGTTGGGATATTAGGCGTCGGCTTGAAGCTCCACCGACGGCCACTCGGTGTTTTCGCAAGTGGTTACTCATAGCTTGATCCATTAGATCCTTCGTCCTTTTTCTCGTTAGCTTCGAGTGGACGTTTTACCGGGCCCACTCCTTTAAGGGGCTCCGTCGTGTCCATGGGACTCGGAGAGTGCCCGAGCGATTCCACAGGCTTGTTGCTTGTCTTGTTCTTGTCATTATTTTCCACATAGTGCTCTTTTTATTTAGCTCGAGCTAGCTTCTCCTCTAATTCTTTGGTGTCCGCTTTCTTCGCTGGTTCACGGGTGCCTTCCTTTGGATCAGGACGTTGCACCACGCCACCTTTTCTAGCCGTCTCTTCAGCATCGAATGCGTCCATTGTGTGCTCCTGGATGACTTCATCATTTTTGGATGGTCCCGCCACATTCGCGTACGTTCGCACGCACGAGCTTTCGTAGTGCCCGAAGCAACGACACAAAGCACAGCGCGGTACGCGACACTCGCGCCTGATATGACCTGTGCGGTTACACCTTAGGCAGAGCGGGGCACGCCCAGGCGCAACCTGCAGTGTCATGATGCCGGCGAACCGAAGTTGATGCGGGAGGTCGTCTATGGTAATTCCGGGTTTCAGCTTCATCGATACGATGCGGGTTGATGAACCTTTATCGGTGATGCCTTGCAAACACCAGCGTTCCTTGAAAACCTCCGTAACTTTCCCAAAAGGCGTGAGCGCGGCGCGGATGTCCTCATCTTGCACGTTGTGAAGGAGCCAGTAGAGCTTAAGCCGCACATCCTGGCTGGCTGGGTTAACCACCAGGCAGCGACGCTCCTTCACCGTAATGTCTCCGAGGGCCAGCGTTTTCTTCATAGGATCTGGGGTTCTGAAAGTAACCGCTCACACGTGGTTCATCTGGAAAGCCCCGAAGGCGTCAACCTCGGGAAGAAGACCCAGACGAACCAGCGTGTCTCGAAAATCTTCGACTCGGTAGGGTCTTGCCTTTACGTCTTCGTGAAGAAAGAGCGTGTTGGCCACGCATGGTCCTGTAGGCAGAGGCGGCAAAATAACTTGGTAGTCCTGGCAATCCATAGCAGCATTCCTGTTACCGCGGCTCGTCTGAGCCGCAAACACCGCCCCAACGGAGCAAGGCATTCTGCGTCCGCACCGAATGGCAGCCGGAAGTAGAATCCCACTCGGCTACGACTGCGCACATACGCACTCGCACGTCTGTGCCACAATGATACGCACTTAGGAAGGGCTGCCAGAAAAAAAAAAGGCACGACTACGCAGCCGACAGGATTCGAACATGTGCGGGGAGACCCCAATGGATTTGAAGTCCATCACCTTAATCACTCTTTTTTTTTCTTTATTGCCGACTTCGACGTACTCAATCAAGGTTTACAAAGATAAAACGTGTGGACCACACTTTGGCCAACACGGTACTAAAATCTTTTTAACAACGCTAATTCATCAAATAAGGAGATACATTGTGGTGGATCAGGCAGCGCTTTGAAAGCATCTCTCGCAGACACAACACTCTCAATGAAGTTTTCCCGAGCCGGTGGAACAACAATGTCTCCGTTTTGAAATTGCAATCCAGTTTTCCACATAGCCTTGAGGCTCAGGATCATAATAAGGTCACACGGGACATCCTCGGCGTTATCAATCGGTAAGAAGCGTATTCCATATGCGTCCAGGGGTAACTGTTTTTTCAATGTTCTCTTCAGAACATCCCAGCGAAAGGTGGCATCCCAGCAATCTAAGGATGCATGTTCTATTGTTTCCGGTTTTTTACATAATAAGCAGTCGGTGCTCCAGGGGATGAAAATACCCTTGTCAAGAAGCCAGGTCTTAACGGGAAGTGTGTTTGTGTGCAATTTGAAGAAAAATGATTTAGCTGACGGCCGTATTGGCATTTTTTCACTCTCTTTAGAACGTCTTGTTCTGGGCTTCCACGTAGCGGAAAACGGTACAAAGGTGCAGGGAACATCGTGTCCACGAGATCTCTGTATAGTTTTTTCTTGGTAACGGTGGACAGGTATTGCTGTGAAAAACGTACTTTCAAAATCTTATATGAACATACCACTTCGCGTAGGTAACCAGTCACTGCTCCTGGCATATTGTGAACAGTCGAAACAATGAATCCTGGAAGTTGTCTACACAGCCGTACCTGTATCACTGTTCGGAGAAAAGGATCGTTTTGATCCCGTAAAAACACAAAGCGTGACACGACTTGTCGCAGAAACAAATGAGCTAAACCAAGCCCACCTTTCTTCACCGTGAGGAACAAGTTCGTTCGACTCATCCTCTCCCAGTTGGAGGCCCAAATGAAAATAGCGAAAACACGGTGAACATTTTGTACGCTTACCCTCGCAGCACACAAAACATGCATAACGTACCATATCTCAGAAACTAAAAATGGTTGCAAACAGTGGCTCTTGAAAACATTGACAATTGTTTTCCTCTCCACCCGTCAGCCTTTTCCTTTGCTTTCGACACTTGATCTAGCCAGTACGATTCAGGTTCATGGTAATTTCCAAGAGGCACACCCAAGTACTGCGTTGGTAACGTCGACCACTTCCGTCGATAAAAGGTCTCCGGCGTGTCTTTCCAACTACAATGCCAGAAGCCGTAAATCTTATCCCAGTCTATCTGGGCTGCAGTTGAATCACGAAAATTTTCAATGACAGTCGTTGCCTCCTTAATGCTCGCTTTGGTTGTGCAGAAAATCGCGATATCCTCGCCAAATTTTAACGTGTGCTGCCTGCAGCCGATAGCCTGCTATGCGCTTGTTATTTCTGATGGCCAAACAGAGTGCTTCTAGAGAAGCAGCAAATAGAAGGAGCGACAGCGGGCATCCTTGCTTCTCCGACGAGAGCACGGGAAAGCTATCGGTAAGCTCCCCATTAACAATGATGCGCGTTAAACATTCTCTGTACGCCATCATAACGCCTTCCTTTATGACTGTGCCAACGTTCGCATGTTCCAGAATGCAGAACAAAGCCTTGTGCGAGACGAGGTCGAAAGCCTTTGCCAAATCGACCTGCATCATCGCGACGTGATCGCCAATCACATCGCAGCACTCACGCACACTTCGAGCCATGTGTACATTCGTTGCAATGCTGCGGCCTTTGATGCGAGAAGTCTGGTGCGGCCCTACCAATGGTTTAATTACACTTTGCAGTCGTTTGGCCAAAGCTTTGGTGAATATTTTATAGTCGACATTGGCTTGAGTTATCGGGCGATATGACCCTGGCAACAAAATTTTCCCTCGTCGTCACTCTTCGGAATTAGCACGATATGCGAGGTTGTGAATGACAAGGGCAATCTTTTTCGCTCATACGCTTTGCTGATAACTTCGTGAAGAACACGGGCCAATGCAGACTTGAAGGTTTTATAGAAAGTGGCCCCCAAGCCCTCTGGGCCAGGTGCTTTACCGATGGATAACTCGTCTATTGCGCACTCTCACTCAGGCTAATTGGCAGTTCCAGCTGTGTCCTGACTTCTTCATCGAGCTTTGGCATCAGCGAGAGAAATTCATTCTGGTAGCTACATTTAGGATTCCGCGGATGAGCTAAAATTGCTTTAAAGTGATCGGCGATCCCTGGCTTGATGTCATTTTCGTCGGATGTAATGTGATTGCCTTTAGCTAGCTGGCGGATTTCTTTCCGACAAGCGTACTTTTTCTCGTGTGATAAAGCTCGTTTTGTCGGAGTTTCTCCCGCGCACAACTTCTCAGACCTTGATCTCACAAGCGCTGCTTTGTATTTTTCAGTATCCATCGTTTCCAGTTCAGTTCTCACTTCCTTTGATTCGTTAACATACACACCAGGCTCGACAATTTCCATGCTAATAAAAAATTGCAGTTGCTGGCGAAGCTTTGTTTCTGCTTGTTTCAGGTTGTGTCGAATAGCACTGCTTCTTTCAATGGCCATTGTTTTTACTTTCTGTTTAAATTCTTCCCATTGAATGGCAAAGCCTAATGGCTTGGCTGAAGTCAGGTTTTCTAGTTCCTTCGCTACAGCATCGACAAAAGGATCGTCATTCATCAACTGCGCATTCATGTTCCAGAGATCCCAGTTAAGGGCCGTTAGCTCTGTCCTTTCCCGAACGTGGCAGTTACCAAGCAGTGATCACTGTATGCTACAGCTTGCACATCATATTCACAACATAAGGGCACCAGTTCTGCTGACACGTATAATCTATCTAATCGAGCGTGGCTATCACGCTGGAAGTGGGTAAATCGCGGGCGAGTACAGCTGGCAAAAACAGCACCCACATCTTCCAGGTCATAATCCCGAACCCGTGAACATTTTGCTCGGTCTTCAGCATAGCAAACACAGTTAAAATCACCCAGCAGTATTACGACCTTGGCACAGTTTACGTACGCTTCAAGACGCTCAAAGAAGGATCCAAGGTCCGTTTCATTATTAGGCGCATAGATACAAATGGCACGGTAATCCACATCCACAAAACAAAAATCAGCCACTAAGAGGCGCCCAGTTTCACACGAAAACACTGACTGCACACAAGTGCCAAAATTATTTCTTAGGAATATAGCGCAGCCGCCTGATCCACCAACCACGTGACAATCGCACACGTCAAAGTGAGCTCTAAAATTGGACACCATTCTGTCGGTTAGCTCTTGGCTCTCAATTTTCGTTTCTTAGATTCCTACTATATGTAAGTCATTATCCAAGAGGAGACGACTTAGCTGACATTGCAGTCTTCTTGCACTGAGCCCTCGTACATTTAACGTAGCTACACGTATCCTTCCTTCGACATTAACCGCCATGGCTACACGGTAGAGTGATACCCATCACAGTTACACAGGTATGAGCGCTCATAGAGGTGCGCCGATAACCACGTCGAATGCCTCAAAAGGAAACGCAGCTCGACCTTCCGGAAAGGGCACTCAAGTGCAACTTGGGCCTCCCTTCCTGGCAAGGCTCTGAAAAACTAGCGCTCAGGATGACGGCCATTGTACTCACCAACCCCACAACCCCACTCGAACTAGACAGCACGGAATTGCGGAGGCGGTTTACCCGCCTGCCGTGGATCGACCGTAATGTTCAGCCGCAGCTTCAAGGTCGACCTCCTTATACCTGGCGCTTTGGGCGGTGGCTCATCTCCGCCGCTGCTGTCCTGTTTCGCCGTCCGGCTAACGGGCTGGTTGTGGGGCCGTTTCCCCGTCGGTTGGGTATTTGGGTCGGTAAGGGTGTCCATGCCTTCAGGTTCAACGAGGCAGGAGGCCACCTCCGTCTTAGGTGGGGTTTGCTCTTCAGCATTCCTCATGGCCGCGGTGCCCTCTGCAGTCGCTTGTTGGTGTCCTGTGAGAACAGCCTGAGCGACTTCTTTCTCCTCCTGTTCAAGCCGCACCGCCGGCTTTGCCACGACGTCAGCTGCTTCACCCGCCGCGGACGACGTGTCTTCCATGTACGCCTCGTCCATCAGTAGGGCAGAGTTGTCCTCGTTGCCCACGGGTCTGGTCACGCTAGCGTACGTGCGCTCGCACTGGCTGTCCTCATGACCGAAGCGTCGGCAGGCACCACACCGTGGAATACGGCACTCGCGACGAATGTGGCCGGTACCGCAGCAGCGTAGGCAGAGAGTAGCCCTGCCCGGCACAACCACGAGAGCCAGTTCCGTGGCGACGCTCACCTGATGCGGAAGGTCGTCGAGCTTTACCTCTGGCTTCAACTTCAGCGTAACCAGCCTTGTTTTTGAGTTCTTATCAGCCGCGCCGTGAACCCGCCAGCGCTCGCGGAAGACGTCGGTGACCATTCCAAACGGCGCGAAGGCAAAACGTACGTCGTCGTCAGGAACGCTGGCCAGCAGCCAATGCACTTTCAGGCGTATGTCCTGGTTGGTGGGGTCGATGACGAGACACCGGCCCTTTTTGACCTGCAGCTCTCCAACGCTGACAATATTTTCACCGCGTCGTTGTCCTTTAGGGTCACGGCCCATACATGGCTCATACGGTAGGCCCCGAGAGCAGCCACTTACTGAACGATAACGATAACTGAACGAGCGCATCCCGAAAATCTTCCACCCGGTATGGGCGGGCCCTGATATCACAGTGTAGAAAAACCGTATTCAAAACAAAATGCCCTGTTGGCAGATTAGGCAAAGCAACTTGATACTCGTCGTTCTAGGCAGAAATCCTGTTACCGCGGCCCGTCTGGGCCGCTGAAGCCGCTCCTACGGAGCCCATGATTTACACGTCCGTTACGCTCGGTGGCCGGAAGTGGAATCCCATCGCCTTAACCACTCGGCCACGACTTTTTTTCTTTATTACGGCTTTCGCTACAACAATACACCTACAACACATAAAAGGTCAAGACGGGGTTACAATATAATTTGTCAACACATTGAGCGAAAAGCCATCAGTCGTGTTGTTACTGACGTTGTCACCTAAAATTTCCTTAGTGTGACTAACGGTTCTACCATGGCTAGCCATGGAGAAAAACATTCTTTTGTTTTTTTTTAACTTCTAATAACCGAGCAATGCTCTCTCGAAAGTACAGCCTTGCTGGTCTTCCGTCCGGTTCACAGTAAAAGCCAGCCATTTGTGAACGCCACATACTTTGCAGGCCTGTCAGCATGATTAGATCGAAAGGTACTCCTTCTTCATTGTCTATGGCAAGGTACCTAATTCCATGCGTGTATAGTGGGAATTCTTTTTTGATTGTCCTCTGCAACACATCCCAGAAGAACACCGCTTCGCAACAGTGAAGGAAAACGTGGTCGATCGTTTCCGGCTTTTTGCAAATAATGCAGTGAGACCCCCATGGCATATAAAACCCATGCTCCTCTAAGAAGGTTCTTACAGAGAGAGTTCCGGTATACAGTTTGAAAAAGAAAGTTTTTGCACTTGGCGCTACTTGCATTCTTTTAACCCGTTTGAGTACGTTCTGACCCAGGCCTGCACTGTATATCGCCCTGTAGAACGGTATTGGCACCACTATATCGCATAAGTCTTTATACAGTTTCCCCTTTTTAACAGTATATAAATAATCATTAGAAAAACGCACACTCAAAAATCGCACACTCGCTACCACTTCCCGAAAATAACCTTGTGCCATCCCCGTAAGGACGTCCGTGCTAATAACATATTCAGGTAGCAGTCGCCCTAATCTGGCCTGGCACACCGTTTGCAGAAATGGCTCGCTGACCTCGCGAAAAAAGAAAAATCTATTAACTAATTGTTTGAGAAAAAGGTGCGCCAGTCCAAGTCCCCCACATTTTACACTCCTGAACAAATTTGTACGACTGCACCTTTCCCACGTCGATCCCCACATAAAGGTTGCAAAAACCCTATGAAGTTTCTGCACATTTGCCCTAGAACAGCGCATCACTTGTATCACATACGATAGTTTAGCCACAAAAAACATGTTGCACACGGTTGCCCTCGCAAACATGGACAGATAGTTCGCCCTCCAAGCATTCGCCTTTTCGCGTAAGAGTTCTCCTTGTTGCTGCCAGCAGTCATTGTTTTTGTAGAACTCAAGTGGCACACCAAGGTACTTCACAGGCGTTTTCTGCCATACAACACTGGCAAAAATGCCCGGGGTGAATGCCCACATGCCGTGCCAAAACCACAGACACTTTCCCCAGTTTACTCGGCTTCCTGTAACGTCGCTGAAAAATTTAACACTTCGAATGGTTTCTTCCCATTCGTAGTCAATACAACATACCGCCACATCATCGGCATATGCGAGCAGTTTTACCTCTGAAGATTGTAAGCGAAAACCACGGATAGAATTATTTTCAATTATTGACAAAATAAGGTTTCAATATATATACAAAACAAAAGTGGACTGATGGGACAGCCTTGACGCACGGAACGCTGCACTTTAATGGGGGCCCCCAATTCTTTGTTAATAATTAGTCTGGTAGAGCAGTTCCGATACGCCAGAGCTACACCATCCGTGATGACGGATCCGAAATTAATGTGTTCCAACATTGCAAACAAAATAGCATGCGCTACTCAATCAAATGCCTTCTCCAGATCCACCTGAAGTATGGCCACACACGCTTCAAGAGTGTCACAACATTCAAGAACTGAGCGCATCTTGTGAATATTCGTCGCTATAGTGCGACCCTTAATTCCACACGTTTGGTGTGGGCCGACTATGTCTTTAACAACCGACTGAAGTCTAGCTGCTAAGACTTTCATTAGTATCTTATAGTCTACCTTTGCGAGTGCTATCGGTCTGCATGATGTTACACTTTTCAACTTATCTACATCCTCTGTCTTCGGAATCAACACCATGTGTGATTGACCGAAAGATGGCGGTAACGCCTTACCATCGTACACTTCGTTAAAAATTGCTACAAGTACTGCTGACAATTCCTTTTTAAACCGCTTGTACCACAGAGCGCAAAGCCCATCAGGGCCCGGTGACTTGCCAGGATTCAAATTGTCAATTGCGCGTTCCACTTCAAAAACAGTTATCGACGTTTCTAAAGCAACTTTTCTCTCGTCAGTCAGTTGAGGCATTCTTTACAAGAAGTTCGTCTTAAACCGTTCTAGGTCCACCGGCCTAAATGCAAACAGATTTTTGTAGTGTTCAAAAAACGCACGTGCGATACTATCATTATCTGTAACTTCGTTACCACCCACCTCGATCACGTCACGTCGAGCGCGCGATTTTCGCAAAGGATTCGCAAAGGATTCGGCTCGAGCAGGAACTATCGCTCCGCGATAGCGTTCCTCATCATGCAGTTCAAGTTTCTGTTTATTATTCCGGATGTCGGATTTGCATGCTCGCGGCTCTTGGCACTCCAGTTCTGTCAGCTTTTCCAAGATTATTCGCAGTTCCTTCTCTTTCTTTTTGTTTCATGCATTATTGCGACGGAACGATCGATGGCTTTCATTTTAATGCACTGTTTAAACTCTTCCCATCGATCTTTTAATTCACCCTCGCCACTCAGTAGAATTTTTTTTATGCAGTCCGATACATATTCTCCGAACAATTTGTCAGTAGTTAAGTTTGAATTCATTTTCCACAGCTCCCAAGAGAAGCGGCCGCCTTTTTTCTTCCTTCCTGTCACATTTAACCAGACAATGATCAGTGAAGGAAATGGGATATACACTGTAACTATTACACATTGCTATTGCTTGAAGTGACAAGTAAATACGATCTAAGCGCGCATGCCTATTTCCCTGAAAGTGCGTGAAACGCACATCTCGGGTCCCTATCATACATTCCGCCACATCCGCTAATTCGCATTCTGTAATTATCTCGTTCAAAACATCCCTACTTTTATCGCTCCTTAATCCTCTATTAGACCGATCTCGGGCACTCAGAACACAATTAAAATCACCTAACAACACCATCTGCTTTTCAGAAGATATAGATAAATACTCTTTTAACACGGAAAAAAACAAAGCCCGTTTCTCCAACGCATTTGGTGCATAAATACATACCACCCACCATTCGATTCCATGCAAAGCAAAATCAAAGAAAACTAATCGACCAGATGGTCATGAATAAAAACATTGCACCGTGATACCGGATAATTTTCTAACAAACAGCACGGAGCCCGCCGACGTCCCTAAGGCGTGGCTCACTACCGCGTAGTACCGTGGTGTAAACCGCTGCAACATGCTGCGGGTCTCTTCGTCACGATTTACTTTTGTCTCTTGCACGGGTGATACGTCAAGGTCATAGTCCACCAGCAGCCTACACACTTGGCTCTGCTTTCGCTTGGCAGCCAGACCTCGAACATTTTGCGTGGCCAATCTAAGCGACGGCTTGGGAGCCGTGATTATAGGTCTAGTGAAAAGATTTGGCCCGGAGCGTGGTGTTTACCTTTAGCGCCTGGCACACAGCTACACGCCCCCGGAGCCACCCGGTGGACCGGTACAACTGAAGAGCGGTGGCGGCTTCTTCTCGGACTTCTTCTCTGCGTTAGCTGTGTTCGGTCGTGGCTTGTAGCTGCTGCGCCTGCCCGTTGGCGTCTTCCCTTCCCGTCTTCCCCACTTCCTTGGTTCGCTGCGCTGCTGTCTGCAGCCTTCTCAAGAGCCCGTTTGACCGAGGCTCCGACATTGCTGCTCATAGAGTCGTTCTGCGCCGAGTGGTCTTCAGCTGTCTTCATTTGCTCGCTGGCTTCCGTTAGGCTGCTCTTGCTTTCTTCCTTGGTCTCTTCTGCTTGGTTTTTTGCCGCACCTTCGGTAGCGTTTTCCCTGTCCGGTGGTGTCCCCGCGCCCTTATCAGGTGCAAGCACACCGCCTATAGCACATGGGGTTGCCTGGTCTCCTGCCCCTTTCGCCGCGTCTTCGGCATCTGCCGCATCCATTACCAACCTTGCTGTGTCATTGCCTTCGGCTGGCCCAGTCATAGAGGCGTATGTATGTACGCACTGGTCCTCGGCGTGTCCAAAGCGACGGCATTGCGAGCATCGGGGAACCTTGCAGTCTCGTCGTACATGACCAGTGCTTTGACCGCGCAAGCACTGTATTGGCCTGCCAGGAACGACGACTAGGGCCAGCTCACCGGTGACCCTAATTTGGTGCGGAAGATCTTCCACCTTCACGCCGCTGTTGAGCTTGAGCAAGACAGACCGGGTAGTCGTCCCCTCGTCGTTGATACCCTGAACACGCCATCGCTATCGGGTGACTTGTACGGCTCTACCGAAAGCCGCCAATGCCGTTCCTACATCTTCATCGGCCACACCATGTATTAACCAATGAAGACGCAGCCGCACCTGCTGGTCCTGAGGGTCGACCACGATGCAGCGCCGACCCTTTACCTTCAGCTCCTTGACTTCCAGCATCCTTTTCGTGGCGTCCGCGGTGTTCATGGTCACAGCCCAGACGTGGTTAATTTGGTAGGCCCACAGCGCAAGCACTTCCAGTAGCAATCCTGTTGGGCCAAGAGCGTCCCGGAAATCTACTTTGTAGGGTGTAGCTCGCAGGTCGTCGTGCAAAAACACGGTGTTTAGCACGACGCACCCCTTTGGCAGTGGAGGCAAAATAATCTGATAGCCTGCGTCGTCATCGCTGTTCCACCTGTTTCCGCGGCCAGCAAAGGCCGCTGTCGCCGCTCCACTGGAGCTCATGATTCGCCGTCCGTCACGTTCGGTGGCCGGAAGTAGAATGACCACTCGGCCACGACTGCGCACATACGCACTTCTTCGCCGCAATGATACGCACTTAGGAATGGCTGCCAGAAAAAACAAGGCACGACTACGCAGCCGACAGGATTCGAACCTGTGCGGGGAGACCCCAATGGATTTCAAGTCCATCGCCTTAACCACTCGGCCACGACTGCGTACCTTTTTTAAATTTAATGCCGGTCTTTGACATAACACAGAAAATACAAATATTACACGCATCTCAGAAATGCAAAAAAAGCGAAAAAAATTACAATATTGCAATCCGTCTGTATAGGACCGGCGTTGTCAAATTAAAATTCCTTCATGGCTGTGAGAGCGTCCAGCCTCGACAGCGAATCCGGTGCACATTCTTGCATTTTCTGTACATCAACAAACCGCGACATACATTCTCTGAAATATACATGAACCGGCCGCGCGTCGAGATCACAGTGGTACCCAGCCATTCGAGCCCGCCATATACTGTGGAGAGCATTCAACATAATGAAGTCATATGGCACCCTGTCTTCATCCTTAATATGCAGATACCTGATCCCTTGGGGGTTTACAGGTAATTCTTTCTTCAGGGTTCGCTTCAAGACGTCCCAGAAGAACACAGCAGCCCAACAGTGCAAGAACACATGATCTATGGTTTCGGGCTTCTTGCAGATCAAGCAGTGAGAACCCCACGGTACGAGACAGCCTCGTTCTTCCATAAACGTCTTCACGGACAGGGTTCCAGTGTGGAGCTTAAAAAAGAAGGATTTTACCCCTGGTGGCACCTGCATGTATTTAACTCGTTTAAGGACGTCCTGTCCTGGCCCTCCACTGTACATGGCTCTGTATAACGGCACTGGGAAAACAATGTCACACACATCTTTATACAGCGTTTTCTTTTTCACTTGACACAGGTAATCACTTGAAAAACGAACAGTAAGAAAACGCACACTGTCTACCACTTCCTTAAAATAGCCACGAAGTCTTCCGGTCATGCCGGCCGTACTGACAACATGTGCCGGCAATGCGTCGGTCAATCTGAGTTGACATACGGTGCACAGAAAAGGATCGCGCACATGGCGGAAAAACAAAAATCGGTTTACTAGTTGTCGAACAAAAAGATGCGCCAAACCCACACCCCCGTCCTTCACTCTTCTGAACAGGTTTGTTCGACTGCACCTTGCCCAGGTTGAACCCCACATGAACACCGCAAACACTCTGTGTAGCTTTTGCACATTTACTCTAGAACAATATAACGCTTGTATAACGTAGTATAACTTGGCGACTAAAAAGATTTTACAAACTGTCGCTCTTGCAAAAACAGACAGGTAAGTAGCTTTCCATTTGTCTACTTTTCCTTTAATTTCCCTTGTTTGGTTCCTCCAATATTCGTCACTGATATTGTAACTGTCTAAGGGAATTCCGAGATACGTCTTGGGAGTTTTCACCCAGGTCACATTTGCAAAATAGTCTGGTGCGGGCAGCCAATCCCCATGCCACAGCCCGAGGGATTTGCCCCAATTTATTCTCCTACCCGTGATTTCACAGACGTGTGACTATAGATATTGCTTCGGTTACACTTGGTTTATCTATGCAACACACTGCGATGTCATCTGCATACGCAAGTAGTTTGACTTCTGTCGCTGCTAATCTAAAACCACGTATTTTCTAATTTTGATTAATTGCCACACACATGGCCTCTATATAAATAGCAAATAGAAGTGGACTGAGAGGACAGCCTTGGCGCACTGAACGCATAATGTTAATGGGGGCCCCCAGTGACTTGTTTACAATTAATCTCGTTGTGCAATTCTTGTACGCTAAGGCCACGCCCTCAGTGATGATGGAACCGACATTAACGTGATCCAAGATGGCAAACAAAATAACATGCGCCACACAATCGAAAGCGTTCTCAAGATCGAGCTGAAGAACTGGAACTCCACCTCCGGTGACGTCACAGCACTCGAGAAAACATCGCATCTTATGAATGTTAGAAAAAATAGTTCGCCCTCTGATGCCACAGGTTTGGCGGTCTCTGACTATTTCTTTGATGACGCCTTGGAGTCTTGTAGCTAAAATCTTCATAAATATCTTGTAATCAACATTTGTTAGGGATATTGGCCTATAGAATGACACTAATTTTAGTTTATCTATTTCATCACTCTTGGGTATTAGTATGGTGTGCGCTTTTCCAAAGGAAGGGGGCAAACATGTCTGCTGATACGCGCCATTGAATACATCTGCCAACAATGGAGCCAATTTCTCTTAAATGCCTTATACCACCCAGCGCTGAGACCATCAGGTCCAGGCGACTTTCCCGGGTTCAAATCGTCGATTGCCTTTTCGACTTCCCCCTCAGTTATTTTGGCTTCTAATCCTTCTTTGAAATCATCACTTATTCGCGGCATGCGAATAAGAAAATGAGCTTTAAAACCATCTACATTCGCTTCCTGACATGCAAAGAGCGACTGGTAATACTCGAAAAAGGCGCGCCCAATGCTCTCATTGTCTTCAACGACAGTCCCGTTCATTAGAATTTCATCGATGCGGTTTCGCCGTCCGTGCGCCTTCTCGAGACCCAGCGCCCTTTTAGTGGGCGTCTCCCCTGCCGCTAGTGCATCTGCTCGCGCACGCACGATGGCGCCTTGATAACGCTCTTTGTCGACCTGTTCAAGTTTTTCCTTGATGTTTCGCACGTCGTCTTTGTACGTACCAGGCTCTCTACACTCAAGCGTTATCAGTTGTTCAAGCAGCCTTCTTAAGCCCTTTTCTTTCATTTCCCTCTCGAATTTTATGCAACTCGATCTTTCTATGGCTTTAATCTTAACCTTCTGTTTAAAACATTCCCACTTCTCTGTTATTGTTTCCGTTGCATCATCGAATATTTCATTAACCGCATCCCTTACTGCTTTTACAAACCCCTGATCATTTAGTAACAAAGCATTTATTTTCCACGGATCCCAATTAAAAGCATGTTTCGTTTTCACTACACCTATGTGACATTTTACAAGGCAGTGGTCCGAAAACGACACGGGCACTACACAATAACTATGGCATCTTGGAATCGTGTCCAACGACATGTACATTCGATCCAGTCGTGCGTGACTACTGCCCTGAAAACGAGTAAAAGTCCCTTTCCGCCCCCCTTCCAGGCACTCGTAAACATCGTCAAGTTCATTTTCCGCTATTAGTTTTGATAATACGCTACAGCTTTTGTCTCGCACACCGGCATTATTCACTCTATCTCTGGCATTCAACGCACAATTAAAGTCCCCTAACAACATAACGCGCTTCTCACAACGGACATACTTAGAAAGGTTCGAAAAATAAAAGACACGCTCCTCCACTGAATTCGGAGCATACACGCATATGACATGGAATTCAACCTCACATATCAAAACATCACAAAAAACAATCCTTGATTCGCAGGAAAATACACTTTGAATCTGCAGTCCAGGCAGCTTCTTAACGAACAGAATGCACCCCCCGGACGTGACTACCACATGGCTAACCACCGCAAAATATCTGTGCGTGAATCGTCGCACCATGCTCCCGGTCTGCTCCTCTCCGTCAACCTTAGTCTCTTGGACGGCTAGTACGTCTATGTTGTGGTCAGTGGCCAACCGTAGGACCTGGCTTTGCCTACGACTAGCCGCCAACCCTCGCACGTTCAATGTGGCAATAATAAGGGACGGTATTTCAGCCATTTTCAACTAGCGGGAAAAGCAGGCCCGGAGCATGGTGCTTACCGTTCACGACTAGCCCTCGGCTAGCCGCCTCCGGGACCTCCCGGCTTGTTGGTGTCGTCTCAGTCTCAGCTACTGAGCCTTCTGCGCCGGCAGTCAATGACTCGCTGAGTGTCCCTGTCGAAACCACGTCGCCCGTTCCCTTGGCCGCGTCCTTCGTTTCGACCACGTCCATGACGTGCTCAGCCGCAACGTCACTCGCTGCTGGTCCTGTCACGGCGGCGTAGGATCTGACGCAGTCAGTGCCAACGTGGTCGAAACGTCTGCACCTGGAACAGCGCGGGACTTGCACTCTCGGCAGACGTGCCCCGCGCCTTGGCAGCGCAGGCACTGCATCGGTCGACCGGGCACGACCACCAAGGCCAACTCTCCACCGACGCGAACCTGATATGGAAGGTCCTCCACCTTCACGCCGCTTTTCAGCTTGAGGAGCACAGTCCTGGTGGTCGAAGTATTGTCGCCCATGCCATGGACGCGTCACCGTTCCCGGCTCAGCTCCTCCACCTTGCCGAAAGCCGCGAAAGCAGTCCGGACGTCCTCGTGGGCAACGCCGTACAGCAGCCAGTGAAGCCGAAGCTTCACCCTGCTGGTCCTGTGGGTCCACGATGACGCACCGTCGTCCCTTCACTTGCAGTTCTTTGAAGGCCATAAGGCGTTTCATCACAGTGGCATCAGTCAGGGTCACCGCCCAGACGTGGTTGATCTGGTACGCCCCTATGCGTACCACGTCCGGCATCAGTCCCGTCGGCAGTAGGGCGCCTCTAAAATCTTCGACCTTGTATTGTCTGGCACGTACATCACTGTGTAAAAACACGGTGTTAAATGCCACTCGTCCTTTCGCCAGCTGAGGCAGAATAAACGGATAATCATTATCGTCGTCGGTGATCCTGTTTCCGCGACCAAAAGTGGCCGCTGCCGCTGCTCCACTGGAGCCCATGATTCTGCTGACCACTCAGCTCGGTTGCCGGAAGCAGAATGCCACGACTGCACACATACGCACTCGCACTTCTGCGCCACAATGATACGCACTTAGGAACGGCTGCCAGAAAAGGCACGACTACGCAGCCGACAGGATTCGAACCTGTGCGGGGAAACCCCAATGGACTTCAAGTCCATCACCTTAACCACTCGGCCACGACTGCGCTTTTTTTTATTTATTGCCTGTTAGCGATACAATACGAAAAAACATGGAGTGACTCAATTCACAATTTTGAATTCAAAGGAAAACCACATTCACAATGAAATGAGGCAATAAAAACTCCGGCTGTATTACAGATTATACAGCTTGGTTAAAGGTATTTTGTTGTCGTGAGGTGGTCAAAGATCCATAGACATCCTGGGGGCTCGCATAAAGACCTATATGCGTCACGTACATATACAATATTTTCAACAAAATACTCTTTTGCTGGTCGTGCAACTTGGTCTGCATTTCTGACCGGGATTCGCATCCTCCAGAGACTGTGCATGCACCACAACATTATTAGGTCATACGGCACCATCGCTGTTTGCTCAACAGGCAGAAACTTTATCCCGAAAGGCGTTAATGGGAAATCTTTTTTGAGAGTTCTCTGTGGGATGTCCCATAAGAATATGGAATCCCAGCAATTCAAGAAAATATGCTCTATTGTCTCTGGCTTTTTACAAATGATGCAGTTGATGCTCCCATGCACAAAAATACCTTTTTCCTGGAGCCAAGGTTTGACAGGTAGTGTGCCGCAGTGTAACATAAAGAAGAAAGTTTTTGTAGAAGCCTTCACAGGGAAACCTTTTGCACGTTTCAGCACATTCCGCTTTTGTCCTAAATGATATGCTGAACGATAAATCGGTGTAGGGCACATGACATAAATAAGGTCCTTGTAAAGTTTCTTTCTGGAAGCATCTGACAGATAATATAGTGAAAAATGCGCTCTCAGAAAACGGACACTATCCACAACTTCACGCATAAATCCTTTCACAGCTACATTACGAAGCGTGTGTGACGTAACAATAAAATCAGGCAATGCATCACACAATCGCAGTTGAATAACAGTACGCAAGAACGCGTCACTTTGGTCGCGAAAAAACACAAATCTCGACATGACCTGTTTCAAGAACAAATGAGATAAACCTACACCTCCATTCCCCACCGCATGAAATAAGTTTACACGACTCATCCTTTCCCAACCAGATGCCCACAAGAAAACAGCAAATATTCTGTGGAATTTCTGTACACAAATCCTTGACATACACAACACTTGTAACATATAAAACACTTTCGCTACCAAAAACAAGTTACACACCGTCGCACGGGTGAAAATAGACATACTTCGTCCGCCCCACTTTGATGTCAGCGCTTTCATTTTTTCACTTGGCTCTGCACACTGGCTCGTTGCATCTTTATAATATTGAAGCTGAACACCAAGGTAGCTGAATGGCACAGTTGTGAACTTTATGCTTTCATAGCATTCTGGCTTATCTTCCCATTCTCCGTGCCAGAAACCTAAACACTTCTGCCAGTTTATGGCACTGCCAGTAAAGCTACAAAATTCTTTGGCATCTTTTATTGCTTCTTTAATGCTTGTTTTGTCTCCACAAAAAATTGCAATGTCATCTGCGTAAGACAAGATTTTAATTTCATGCGTGAAGAAACGGAAACCTCGTATATCTGGTTGTTCTGCACTTTAAGGCAAAAATGTTCCAAGAACATTGCAAATAATAATGCTGAAATCGGATCTCCCTGTTTCACACCAGTTACAACTCATATTCGATCACTTAATGTCTTATTAATTATTAGATTGGTAGTACAATCAGTGTAAGCCATTTTTACCCCATCTAGGACCACCTTGCCAACGTTAGTATATTCCAGTAATCTAAAGATTGCCTCGTGCGCTACCCTATCAAAGGCTTTCTCAACGTCCAGCTGTACCATCGCCACGTGCCCGCATACCATATCCCAGCACTCCAGTACACTTCGAGCTGTATGAACATTCGTAAAAATTGTCCTCCCCTTTATGCCACATGTTTGGTGTTTACCAACTACCAATGTTATTACACTTTGCAGTCTTTTAGCTAACACTTTCATGAATATCCTGTAATCAACATTTGCAAGACTTATCGGCCGATATGCTTCCACTGAAAGTATTTTCGAGGGGTCATCTGTTTTAGGTATTAGTACAATATGGCTTGTTTTAAAAGATGGAGGCATTCCACGGCTGTCATACGCTTCATTAACATGGTAGAGCATTTCAGCCAATTCCTGTTTAAAAGCTTTGTAGAATGACGCGCCAAGGCCATCAGGCCCAGGCGACTTTCCTACACTTAACTCTTTTATTACTGTTTCGATTTCATTAACAGTAATGGGAGCTTCCAGTGTCGTTCTCGCATCGTCGTCCAACCACGGCATTAGTGGCATAAATTCTGTAAAGAAGCCTTCGTGTACAGGTGTCTTACACCCCAGCAAAGCCGTGTATCTTTCAACAAATGCTTTCTGGATCACATTTTGATCAGTCGTGACTTTATCACGATAGCAAATTCTTTTGATTTCGTTCTTTGCGCCATAGCATCTTTCGTCTCCCAGTGCACGCTTGGTTGGGGTTTCCCCCAGCCAGAGCCGTTCAGCCCGCGCTCTTATCACGGCCCCTCTATATTTTTCAGCTTCCATGGCTTCCGTCTTTCTTTTAACTTCTTTAATCTCTTTTGAGAACAGCCCAGGTATTGTGGTTTCAGCATTTAAAAGATAGTCCAGAGTATTTCGCAGTTCTTTTTCTTCTTGTTTAGATTTGTGCCGCAGTGCGCATGCTCTATCAATTGCAGTAATTTTAACATCGATGTTAAATTGTTCCCACAACGCACCAATCCTGTCAGACTTATCAGAGTTAACAGCTTTAATTTTTCCTGTCACTGCCCGCATAAAAGTTTCATCATGTAGCAACTTTTCGCTAAGCTTCCAAAGATTCCAATCAAACTGTGAAGTTTTTTGTTTCGTGCCTATTTCAAACATGACCAGGCTATGGTCGCTGAAGCTTACATGCTTTACCATGTATTTGAAGCATAATGGCATAAGGCTTGCTGAAATGTATGCGCGATCTAACCTGGCATGACTCGCACCTTGGAAATGCGTATACTGCATACAATTACCACGGAGAACATCACCCACATCAAACATGTATTTTTCTTGTGTAATTGTGTTCAGTAGATCAGCGCTCACATCTCTAATAGGTACATTTGTGACTGTGTCCTCAGGCAAGCATACACAATTAAAATCGCCAAGAAGCACAACTTTCCTTTCACAAGACAAAAACGGTTCAGCATACTCGAAGAAAACCTTGCGCTCCCTCTCTCTATTCGGGGCGTAGATGCACAAAAGGCGCCACTCAGCTTCATTAAAAGAAAAATCACACAGGACTAGCCGACCATTTTCACTGGTGAGGACTGCTTCCTCTAATATTCCGATACTATTGCGCAAAAAAAGGGCACATCCTCCGGACTTGCCAGCAGCATGGCACACACAAACTCTATATCTTGCTTTAAAGGTCTCGACCATCCGGTCTGTTGCTTCCTAGCTGACTTTCGATTTTTGTCTCCTGAATAGCCAAAATATCTATGTCATTATCGAGCATTAGGCGACTAACTTGCACCTGCCGTCGTCTTGCTGTCAATCCCCGTACATTCAACGTTGCAATACGCAGTGCAGAAAGATTTCGGTCCATTGTCTTATTTTTTTTTCACAATACCTAATACGCTACGCAAAAACAGGCGAGGGAGATTTACATCACTGGTCAGTGTGCACAGCAGGCGGATTCGTGCCCACTGGTAATTAGCCCGGCTTCTACCTTGAAGACACTCAACTCTACCAAAGTCTCAACATGATTGTCCTCGTACATACAGTTGAACAAGAAGGCAAAAAAGTACCCCCGCTAACGCGGAGGCACTCGCGGCCCTTGCAACCGGTCTGGTGGGACCGTCGGCTTGGGCTTGAAGCTGCTCCTACGAGTGGTCGTTGACTTCAGCGGCGGTGGTCCCACAGCGCTCGTTGGGTCGGAGCAATCTTCGTCGCTAGCCCCCTTCTCATGAGGTCTCTTAGTAACGGCTGTTGCAGGTTGACTTCCTTTTTCACTTTTCGATAGTGCCTCGTTCTACGAGTCATTCTGCGAAGCCGATGCGCCACCTCCGAGATTTGTTTCCATCTCGGGAATACTTTCGGGTGTGCTTGGGTGGGCCGGTTGTCGTTTTTCGTCCTCCGTTCTTACTTCTTTGTCCTTTTCAGAAGACGCTACAGGCGGGTTCTCTTGCCTGCTCGCCTGATGCCCACTTCCCACAGAAGCTTCTTCGGCGCCAGCCTGGTCCATAAGGTGCTCTTGCACAATGCCGCTTCCGCCTGTTCCGGTTACATTGGCATAGCTGCGTACACACTGGCTCTCCTCATGGCCATAGCGACGGCAGGCACCGCAGCGCGGTACCCGGCGCTCGCGCCGTATGTGACCGGTGCCGTGGCACCGGAGGCAGAGCGGCGCTCTACCAGATACGAATACGAATGCGTTGTCTTCGCCTATGCGCAACTGGTGCGGCAGGTCGGCACGTCAAACCGGACTTCAGGCGCAAGGACACCAAACGTGTGTGCGAGCCCTTCTCGTAACAGCCTGAGACACGCCACTTCTCTTTGGAAATTTCAATAACTTTGCCAAAAGGTGCCAAAGCCGTTCGAACTTCGTCGTCGGGCGTGGTGTGCAGGAGCCAGTGAAGCTTAATCCGCCCATCCTGTTTGCACGGGTCAATAACGACGCACCGGTGCTCCTTGACGCTGAACGCCTCGAGTGAAAGTATCTGTTTCTTTGCGTCTTCATCCTTGAAGCTTATCGCCCACACATGATTCATTTGATAGGCCCCAAGGGCCAGCACTTCCGGCATAAGCTGTACTCTGACAAGCGCATCGCGAAAATGTTCTACGCGATACGGTCTTGCTTTTAAGTCTCCGTGCAAAAACACTGTCTTAGAAACTGTCATACCTGAAGGCAGATGAGGCAAAACAAGCTGGTATTCCTGTGTAGTCGACTCCGTAAACCTGATTCCACGGCCCTGCTGGGCCGCTTCAACCGCCCCAACGGAGCAAGACATTCTGCGACCGTACCGTACGGTAGCCGGAAGTAGAATCTCGGCCACGACTGCACACATACGCACGTCTGCGCCACAATGATACACACTTAGGAACGGCTGCCAGAAAAAAAAGGCACGACTACGCAGCCGACAGGATTCGAACCTGTGCGGGGAAACCCCAATGGATTTCAAGTCCATCACCTTAACCACTCGGCCACGACTGCTTTTTTTTTATTGCCTGCTTGGCATACAACATAAGTAGATAAAGTGCATTGTCACTTTTAAAAGTGCTGTCACATCACTTTCAGCACGTGAGGGGTTAAAAACGCAGTTGTTTCATCACAGATAGTTCCCCTAAAAGGGGGTACCACTCAGGCTTTTCCGTTTGAACTGTGTACACTTCTTTCAAGTATTCTACACTCTCAATGAAATACTCTCGTGCCGGTCGCGAATTCAGGTCCTCGTTGCGCACGGCCATCCGCGTCCTCCACACGCTGTGGAGTACTAGTGCCATGAACATGTCGTAGGGCACACCCCCTACGTTCTTGACAGGCAGAAAACGGATGCCGTACGGGGTAATGGGCAAGTCTTTCTTCAAAGTCCTCTGGAGGATGTCCCAGAGAAAGACTGCATCACTACAATCTAGAAATGTGTGTTCAACTGTCTCCGGCTTTTTGCAGATGATGCAGTCTACTGACCAGGCAACAAAAATGCCCTTTTCTCGCAGCCAAGGTTTGGTAGGGAGTGTGCCACTATGTAGCTTGAAAAAGAACGTTTTTACTGATGGTCGTACAGGCATCCTTTTAACTCTTCCTAAAACATCGTCCCATGGACCTCTTGAGTACAATGATCGGTATACAGGAAGCGGCAACGTGCTTTCTACAAGATCTTTATATAATTTCTTACGTGTCACCTCACAGAGATACTCCATTGAAAAGCGTACTTTTAGGATTTCGAAAGCACCAATGATTTCACGCATATAACCCCTTCGCCGTCTTTGTTCGACATTGACCGTTGAAACAATAAATTCTGGCAAATGATTCGACAATCGCACATGTAACAATGTTCTCAAAAGCGATCGCTTTGATCGCGTAAGAAAATGAACCTAGCCACGATCTGCCGCAAGAAAAGGTGGACTAGGCCAAGCCCCCCACTTCGCACAGATCGAAACAAATTTGTGCGAGTGGTTCTTTCCCACGTAGAACTCCAAACAAATACTGCCATCACTCTGTGTAGCTTTTGAACTGCATTACGTGTCATAGATAACACTTGAACAACATACCACACTCGCGAAACAAGAAATATGTTGCACACAGTTGAACGCCGGAAACATTAAAAATTCTCGGCCACCCCATTTTTGGATCTTCTCGCGTAGTTGCTCCGTCTCATTCTTCCAATATTCTGTTGTGTCCCGGTAGTGTTGGAGTGGTACGCCTAGATACTTATCAGGCGTCACCGTCCATGTGACATTTTCAAACAATGAGGGTGTACTTCGCCAATTTCCATGCCAGATACCGAGGCATTTATTCCAATTATTTCTACTACCGGTGCACCCACAGAATGTCTTCACATCATTTACTGCCACTCTCACACTTTGTTGGTCATCACAGAACACTGCGATATCATCCGCATAACTAAGCACTTTGGCTTCCGTGGTCATCAAGCGGAATTCACGAACTCATTCATTCTGAAGCACTTTTTGGCAAAGAGGCTCTAGGTAGAGAGCGAAAAGTAATGCTGACGCAGGACATCCTTGTTTTACGCTTGATAAGACTTGAATGCTTTCGTAGAGCTGTTTGTTCACTACAATCCACGTAGTGCATCCATCCAGTGTATGCCATTCGTACCCCCTCCGAAACCACAGATCCCAGTTTTACGTAGTCGAGGATGCACAAAAGGATCTCGTGACTCACGCGGTCAAAGGCTTTCTCGAGATCGATATGTAGCATCGCTACCCTACTCTCAAAATCTTCACAACATTCTAAAATATTCCTTGCAGCGTGAATATTCGTAGTTATAGATCCACCTTTGATGCCGCAGGTCTGATGGGGCCCTACGATTTCTTTAATAACAGTTTGAAGTCGCCTGGCCAACACACCCATAAACAGTTTATAATCAACATTGGCCAGGGTTATGGGCCGATACGATCCAATAAATTGCTGTTTCGCGGGGTCTGTTGTTTTGGGAATCAATACAATGTGTGATCTGCGGAAGGACCCTGGTAATTCTTTCTTTTCATATGCCTCGTGCAAAACTTCACATAAGGCTGCTGCCACAGGGCTTTTAAATTTCTTATAGAAAGCTGCGCTTAGGCCATCTGGACCAGGTGTCTTTCCAGAGGTAATTTTTTCAATTGATTTTTTAATTTCTTTGACGGTGATACGTGCCTCTAAACTTGCCTTTATGTCGTCGTCGAGTTGCGGCATAAGTGATAAGAATTCATCCTTGAATGTGCTACTGCCCTGTTTTGTACTTCCCAATAATTCGCAATAATGTTCCACAAACGCTTGTTCAATTATTGCTTTATCGCTTGTGACGACGTTTAGATATTCTATCGCCTTGATTTCGTTTTTAGTCGCGTAGCTCCTCTCGTCTGCCAGCGCACGTTTCGTGGGCATCTCGCCGCACTAAAGCCTTTCGGTGCGTGCGCGCACCACAGCTCCCTTGTATCTTTCTACGTCTATAGTCTACAACTTTCTTTTCACATCTTTATTTTTCTTTACTGCGCATGCCCGGTTGCACACATTCTTGACAGAGTAAAAAATCTAACTGGCACTGCAACGGATTTTCTTCTTTCATTTGGCGGTGTTTTATACAAGATGCTCTTTCAATAGCGTTGATTTTTACTTTTTCTTTGAAAGACTCCCATGTATGAATTAAACTGCCCATGTTACACTCGAATACTTCTTCTAATTCGGTTTTAACGTTCTCTACAAACGTGTCATCATCGAGTAGCTTGTCGTTCAATTTCCACAGGTCCCAGCTAAACCTCTGCTTTTCTGTTTATTGATGGTGAACATGACTAGGCTATGGTCGCTGAAAGAAACGTGCTTCACACTGTAATCTCGGCACCAGGAAAGTAGCACAGTAGACACGTAGGCTCTGTCAAGCCTCGTCTGACAGCTAAGCTGGTAATGTGTGAACTGCGTGCCCTGAGAAAGCACATGTCCTACGTCATGCAACTCTCGCTCGCGAACCAGTGCATTCAAAAATAAGGCACTATAATCACGCACCGGCGCTTTGCTTGCCCTATCTTCGGGAATGCAAACACAGTTGAAATCTCCGAGAAGAATAATTGTCCTATCACACGACAGGTGCACTTCAAGGTTTTCGAAAAATATTTTGCGCTCTTACTCCCTATTTGGTACATATATCTAAAGCCGCTCGAGTTCACGCTGCTCCTCTGGCGGCCATTTTTCCAAGAAATTATGCCGTTCAACCACTCGGTTATGCCTTCCAATCGACTGTCGCGGACATCATCAGTCCCTTTCCACATAAGTATGAGGCTCGGAGCAGGAGCTATGGCACTTGAAAGTAACCGGTGGCTTGACGAACCAACCGACCGAGCTACCTTTTCGGGCAACATCCAAGGGTCATGAGTTCGAATCACATATTATGTTCCTTCTTTTTCTTTCTTTTTTTAAGTCTTTTCCTTAATTTTATCACTTTACGGAAACCCTCCTAAAAAAATTATATCCTCAATTATGTGTGGCCACACTTCTGCAGGTCATAAATACCAGGTTCTCTAGCCGAGTGCCATCCATGCGGTATAACCGAGCTCAGATTCGTTCACCTTGACTGATCAAATAGGGCACCACTGTAGGTTAAATGAGGCGTATAACTTATAACTCCTGCGGGACCCGCCGTGGTTGCTCAGTGGTTATGGTGTTAGACTGCTGAGCACGAGGTCGCGGGATCGGACCCCGGTCACGGCGGCCGCATTTCGATGGGGGCGAAATGCGAAAACACCCATGTACTTAGAATTAGGTGCACGTTAAAGAACCCCAGGTGGTCGAAATTTTCGGAGTCCTCCACTACAGCGTGCATAATCCGAAAGTGGTTTTGTCACGTAAAACCCCATAATTTAATTAATTTAACTCCTGCGGGGACGGTAGAGTATCCGTCTCCAGTGCAAAAGGACCGTGATTCAAATCCCGGTGCCGCGCAATTCTCCACCGGAAAATACAAAGAAAAAACAAAAAACGCGTGTGTTGAGAAAATTGCGCAAACAGGCCTGGAGTGCGGCCTGATCCCGGCGACCAGAACCGGTAACGCACTCTCTCACCAGAGCAGGATTGGCCACCCTGGTGCAGTACTTGGCCACAACCTCCCATATGAATACAACAATCAAACCCCGGCCCTCAGTCCCCAGCAGCCGCGAAGCAACTGACCACGGCGGCGGTCAGATCTGTGACGCTGCAGAGAGTGCTAAGAATACCTGGCTCCGGACAGGCCGCATTGGATTCTTAACCTGATAACGTTTAACGTTAGAACGCTATCTAGTGAGGCGAGTCTAGCAGTGTTATTGGAGGAATTAGAGGGTAGTAAATGGGATATATTAGGGCTCAGTGAGGTTAGGAGGACAAAAGAAGCATATACAGTGCTAAAAAGCGGGCATGTACTGTGTTACCGGGGCTTAGCGGAGAGACGAGAACTAGCAGTCGGATTCCTGATTAATAAGGAAATAGCTGGTAACATACAGGAATTCTATAGCATTAACGAGAGGGTGGCAGGTCCTGTTGTGAAACTTAATAAGAGGTACAAATTGAAGGTGGTACAAGTCTATGCCCCTACATGCAGTCATGATGACCAGGAAGTCGAAAGCTTTTATGAAGACGTAGAATCGGCGATGGGTAAAGTCAAAACAAAATACACTATACTGATGGGCGACTTCAATGCCAGGGTAGGCAAGAAGCAGGCTGGAGACAAGTCAGTGGGGGAATATGGCATAGGCTCTAGGAATAGCAGAGGAGAATTATTAGTAGAGTTTGCAGAACAGAATAATATGCGGATAATGAATACCCTTTTCCGCAAGCGGGTTAGTCGAAAGTGGACGTGGAGGAGCCCGAATGGTGAGGCTAGAAATGAAATCGACTTCATACTCTGCGCGAACCCTGGCATCATACAAGATGTAGAAGTGCTCGGCAAGGTGCGCGGCAGTGACCATAGGATGGTAAGAACTCGAATTAGCCTAGACTTGAGGAGGGAACGGAAGAAACTGGTACACAAGAAGCCAATCAATGAGTTAGCGGTAAGAGGGAAACTAGAGGAATCCCAGTTCAAGCTACAGAACAGGTATTCGCCTTTAACTCAGGAAGAGGACCTTAGTGTTGAAGCAATGAACGACAATCTCATGGGCATCAATAAGGAGTGCGCAATAGAAGTCGGTGGTAACGCCGTTAGACAGGAAACCAGTAAGCTACCGCAGGACACGAAAGATCTGATCAAGAAACGCCAATGTATGAAAGCCTCTAACCCTACAGCTAGAATAGAACTGGCAGAATTTTCTAAGTTAATCAACAAGCGTAAGACAGCGGACATCAGGAACTATAATATGGATAGAATTGAACAGGCTCTCAGGAACGGAGGAAGCCTAAAAACAGTGAAGAAGAAACTAGGAATAGGCAAGAATCAGATGTGTGCGTTAAGAGACACAGCCTGCAATATCGTTACTAATGTGGATGAGATAGTTCAAGTGGCTGAGGAGTTCTATAGAGATTTATACAGTACCAGTGGCACCCACGACGATAGTGGAAGAGAGAATAGCCTAGAGGAATTCGAAATCCCACAGGTAACGCCAGAAGAAGTAAAGAAAGCCTTAGGAGCTATGCAAAGGGGGAAGGCAGCTGGGGAGGATCAGGTAACAGCAGATTTGTTGAAGGATGGTGGTCAGATTGTTCTAGAGAAACTGGCCACCCTGTATACGCAATGCCTCATAACCTCGAGCGTACCGGAATCTTGGAAGAAAGCTAACATAATCCTAATCCATAAGAAAGGGGACGCCAAAGACTTGAAAAATTATAGACCGATCAGCTTACTGTCCGTTGCCTACAAAGTATTTACTAAGGTAATCGCAAATAGAATCAGGAACACCTTAGACTTCTGTCAACCAAAGGACCAGGCAGGATTCCGTAAAGGCTACTCAACAATAGACCATATTCACACTATCACTCAAGTGATAGAGAAATGTGCAGAATATAACCAACCCTTATATATAGCTTTCATTGATTACGAGAAAGCGTTTGATTCAGTCGAAACCTCAGCAGTCATGGAGGCAGTATGGAATCAGGGCGTAGATGAGCCATATGTAAAAATACTGAAAGATTTCTATAGCGGCTCCACAGCCACCGTAGTCCTCCACAAAGAAAGCAACAAAATCCCTATAAAGAAAGGCATCAGACAGGGAGATACGATATCTCCAATGCTATTCACAGCCTGTTTACAGGAGGTATTCAGAGGCCTGGAGTGGGAAGAATTGGGCATAAAAGTTGATGGAGAATACCTTAGCAACTTGCGATTCGCTGATGATATTGCCTTGCTTAGTAACTCAGGAGACCAATTGCAATGCATGCTCACTGACCTGGAGAGGCAAAGCAGAAGGGTGGGTCTGAAAATTAATCTGCAGAAAACTAAAGTATTGTTTACCAGTCTCGGAAGAGAACAGCAGTTTACGATAGGTAGCGAAGCACTGGAAGTGGTAAGGGAATACATCCACTTAGGGCAGGTAGTGACCACGGATCCGGATCATGAGACTGAAACAGCCAGAAGAATAAGAATGGGTTGGGGTGCGTTTGGCAGGCATTCTCAAATCATGAACAGCAGGTTGCCACTATCCCTCAAAAGGAAAGTGTATAACAGCTGTGTGTTACCAGTACTCACATATGCGGTAGAAACCTGGAGGCTTACGAAAAGGGTTCTGCTGAAATTGAGGACGACGCAACGAGCTATGGAAAGAAGAATGATGGGTGTAACGTTAAGGGATAAGAAAAGAGCAGATTGGGTGAGGCAACAAACGCGGGTAAACGACATCTTAGTTGAAATCAAGAAAAAGAAATGGGCATGGGCCGGACATGTAATGAGGAGGGAAGATAACCGATGGTCACTGAGGGTTACGAACTGGATTCCAAGGGAAGGGAAGCGTAGCAGGGGGCGGCAGAAAGTTAGGTGGGCGGATGACATTAAGACGTTTGCAGGGACAACATGGCCACAATTAGTACATGACCTGGGTAGTTGGAGAAGTATGGGAGAGGCCGTTGCCCTGCAGTGGGCGTAACTAGGCTGATGATGATGATGATGATGATGATGATGATGACACAAACGATCCGCCAGTTCGCGCCAGAAAAGGAAAAATCACACACAATTAATCGTCCCAAATCGTCAATATGCAAACACTCTACTACAATACCAATGCTGTTCTTCATAAAAAGCAAGCAGCCACCAGATGTAGTACCATGAGAATGGCTGACATACACATTGTATAGGGAGCGGAAAGGCGAAAGCATACGGTCTGTCTGCTCTTGGGACTCGAGTTTCGTTTCCTGCATGGCAGCAATATCAACGTCATTCTCAAGCAACAAACGACGCAACTGATACTGTCGCCTCCTAGACCCATGTCCTCTAATGTTGAGTGTTGCTACGCATAAGGCTCTTTCTAATTTAAAGGACATGTTATCGCTATGAGTAGGCCTACCAGACTGTTTTTACTTCAAGTGGTTGCTCGCCAGAAAACAAGGAAATCGCACGACTTACGGGCGTCTCAGCTTTTTTTCATGTTTTTACGTCTCGGCTCCAGTACAACACTTTCACATTTGTCTCTTACATATTACTGTGTCTCCAAAAATCATGACAGTCTCACCTACCCAGGCGATGAAGGCGGGAGAGGCGACTTGGCCTCTGTCCGTGGGTCGACCAGAATTTTTGGCCGCTGTTTGAAAGACAGACGCCTAGTCCCCGTTGTCTTCGCCGGTGGTTCTCCACCCTCGCTGCCATCGGGAGTACTTGTATCGTCTCTTCTTTCGTCCCAAGGGCACTTGCCGGCCAGGCCACCGACTGCGCTCTCGCTGTCGTCCATGTTGTCCTGTCCACCTGTAAACTCTGTTTCCTTGGCAGAAGTTTCACATGATTCTGACGTCTCTGAGGCCGTTGCATTCCCAGGTTGTAGCTCGGACGGCTGTTCTGCGGGCTCTTGCCCTGTTGTCACGTTGGGCCCTTTCAGTGTGGTCGGGTCTGGCGTCGCCAGCACTCTGTCGGACCCTCTGTCACCCGGACTTGCCGCGTCTTCAGCGTCAGCCTCGTCCATGAGTAGCTCGGACGCGTCGCCCCCCTCCACGGGCCCGGTGACGCTGGCATAGGATAGCGTGCACTCATGCTCCTCATGACCGAACCTCCGGCAGCCACTACAACGCGGCACTCGGCAGTCACGACGAATGTGCCGTTTTCCCCGGCAGTGTAGACAAATGGGCGCTCTTCCCGGCACAACAACAAGGGCTTGCTCCCCGCTTACGTTCACTTGATGAGGAAGGCCATCAATTTTAAGGCCCACCTTCAACCTGAGCGTTACCAGACGGGTCGTTGAGCCCTTGTTGGCCACGCCGTGCACCCGCCACCGCTGCCTGCTGACTTCCGTCACTTGGCCGTACAGCGGTAACGCACGTTTCAAGTCTTCGTCTAGTACATTGTGGAGTAGCCAGTATACCTTCATCCGCACATCTTGGTTTGCTGGATCGATGACGAGGCAGCGAGAATTTTTCACCTTGTTGTCACCGATGCCAAGGATCTTTTCACAGCATCCATAATCTTGAACGTCATCGCCCACACATGGCTCATGCGATACGCCCCTAAGGCAACAACCTCGGGGGGCAGCGTCAGACGAGCCAGTATGTCATGGAAGTCTTCCACTCGATATGGCCGGGAACGGACGTCAGCATGCAAAAAAAAACAGTATTCAAAACAACCAGTCCTGTAGGAAGGCTCGGCAATAAATCTTCATATTCATTTTCAATGTCAAAATACCTGTTACCGCGGCCAAAAAGTACCGCTGTAGCCACCCTTGAAGGGCCTGCCATCCTGCGTTCACTCAGCTCGGCTGCCGGAAGCAGAATCCTCGGCCACGACTGCGCACGTCTGCGCCACAATGATACGCACTTAGGAACGGCTGCCACAAGGAGGAAGACTCGACCACGCAGCCGAAAGGATTCGAACCTGTGCGGGGAGACCCCAATGGATTTCAAGTCCATCGCCTTAACGCCACGACTGCGCACGTACTTCTGCGCCACAATGATACGCACTTAGGAACGGCTGCCACAAGAAGGAAGACTCGACCACGCAGCCGACAGGATACGAACCTGTGCGGGGAGACCCCAATGGATTTCAAGTCCATCGCCTTAACCACTCGGCCACGACTGCGCACGTACGCACTCGCACTTCTGCGCCACAATGATACGCACTTAGGAACGGCTGCCAGAAAAAAAGGCACGACTACGTAGCCGACAGCATTCGAACCTGCGCGGGGAGACCCCAATGGATTTCAAGTCCATCGCCTTAAACACTCGGCCACGACTGTTTTTCTTTTAACTTTTATTCAAAAAAGGCATGTACATACATAAAACCCACCTTGGTCTGCTTGACCAGTGTGGTTAATTAAAATATTTTCATTCGTACCAACTCATCAAGTACCCAAATCCAATCTGGTGGCTCGGTTAAAATACTATATACCTCGCGCATGTAGGTTATGCTCTCTATAAAGCTTTCGCCGGCTGACTTTGCCTTGGGGTCTGCGTGCCGGACTGCCTTTCTTGTGATCCAAAGGCTATGTAGCCCCAGTATCATGATCATGTCATAGGGGAAGCTGTTTTCATTCCGTACTGAGAAATATCGAATTCCGTGTGGTGTTATCGGTAACTCATTCTTCAGGGTTCGTAGCGAAACATCCCCAAAAAAAGATTGGATCCAAACAATCAATGAACGTGTGTTCGATTGTTTCTGGTTTCTTGCACAAAAGACAGTTTGTTGTCCACGGTACAGATGTTCCCTTTTCATCGAGCCATGTTTTTACAGGGAGTGTGTTTGTGTGCAATTTGAAAAAGAATGTTTTAACAGCTCCTCTAACAGTAATTTTTCGAACTCTTTTTAAAACATCTTGCCCTGGGCCTGCAATGTTTGGCGATCTGTATAATGTTGCTGGCATCATTACATTGGTTAAATCTTTATATAGTTTCATTCTCGGTACAAGGATCAGGTACTCGAATGAGAAGCGTGTTTTAAGTATCCTAAAGGACGTTACTAATTCCCTGAAGTAACCTTTTACAGCACAGGCGATTCCAGCCGCACTAGAAAACAAATTCCGGCAATACATTCTTAAGACGCATTTCCATCATCGCTCTCAAAAACGGGTCTCTCGTGTCCCGCAGGAACATAAAACGCGACACAATTTGGCGGATGAACAGATGAGAAAGGCCAAGGCCTCCGTCTTTTATTGGGCGAAACAGATTAGTGCGGCTGATTCTCTCCCAATTGGAGCCCCAAATAAAAACCGCAAATATTCGGTGCAGTTTCTGCACGTTGACGCGTGACATTGACAAAAACTGCAACACATACCACACTTTGGCAATCAAAAAAACATCGCACGCACTGGCCCTAGCAAACATCGATAATTCGCGGCCTTGCAGCCCTCCAACTTTTTGCTTCACCCTTGGCGTCAGGCCATCCCAGTAATCTGCAGTTTGTTTATATTGCTCGAGAGGCACGCCTAAATACGTAGAAGGACTTCTTGCCCACGTGATGGTCGCAAATATTTCTGGTTGAAAGTCCCATATTCCGTGCCATAAACCGACACTTTTTTCCCAGTTTATCGCGGAACCTGTCTGTTTGCAAAAATCTTTGGTGACGCTTGTGGCTTTTTCTATGCTATTGCGGTCAGTGCAAAAGATTCCTACATCATCAGCGTAGGCAAGGATTTTCACATGATGCGTCTGAAGCCTGAAACCATGTACTTTTTCATTAATAATAAGACTGAGGCAGAAGGGTTCAAGATAAAGAGCGAAAAGCAGCGATGACAATGCACATCCTTGTTTTATAGATGACCGGACGTCAATACTCTGGGTGAGGTTCTTGTTGACCATGATGCGTACAGTACAATCAATATAAACCATGTTTAAACCTTCTAATAACACTTTGCCAATATTGACATGTTCAAGCACAGAGAAAACATCGTGTGCGACACGGTTGAAAGCCTTGGCGAGATCAAGTTGAAACATAGCAACTCGTCCCGAGATGGCATCACAACATTCTAGAACGCTGCGGGCTACATGCACATTTGTACATATCGAACGTCCTTTTATTCCACAGGTCTGGTGCGGTCCAACGAGAAGCATAATAACGCTTTGCAAACGTTTAGCTAAAATGTTGGTATATATTTTACAGTCCACATTTGTAAGAGTTATTGGGCGATAGGCCCCTACTGATAACAGTATAGTTAGATCATCTGTCTTCGGTATCAAAACAATATGGGCAGCGCGGAAGGAAGGCGGTAACCGTTTTTCCTCATAGGCTTTGCTAATAACGTTATGCAAAATTGGGCTGATTTCTTCAATGAATATTTTGTAAAATGCTGCTCCTATTCCATCCGGCCCAGGTGTTTTTCCTGGAGTTAGTTCTTTTATGGCACTTTTCCCTTCTTCTATACTTATTGGCTGTTCTAATCGCGTCTTACATTCTTCATCGAGCGTAGGCATTAGATTAATAACCTCGGTTCTCAGCCCAGTTCTATCGCTTTTTTTATTCGCAAATAATTCGCTGTAATGTTCGACAAATACCGGCTCAATTTCGCTCCTGTCTGATGCCTGTTCGTTACGGTAGTTGATCTGTCGTATTTCGTTTTGAGCCGCATATTTTCTTTCGTCACACATCGCTCGCTTGTTGGGCGTTTCACCCAACCATATCTTGTCGGCTCGCGCCCTTATCACTGCTGCTCTGTACTTTTCGGTTGCAATTACTTCTAGTTTGCTTTTCACTTCGCGAATTGCTTTTATATACATGCCGGGATTGCCGCATTGCATACATATAAGAAAATCGAGTTGGCACTGCAGTTCTTGTTCATTACACTTTTGCTTTTGACTAATAATGGTTCCCCCCTTTCAATCGCAATAATCTTGACGTCATTCTTAAAGTTTTCCCACTCAGCTGCCCACCCATGTGGCCCTTTGGATGTAATTTGTTTAAGTCTTTTTGTTACACACTCCATAAATGTTTCATCTTGCAAAAGTTTCACGTTGAACTTCCACAACGCCCAATTAAAACGGGTTTTTCTGAGGTTGCTTCCTAGTGTAGTCATGACAAGGCTATGGTCGCTGAAAGACACATGTTTCACTTCATAGTAACCACAATCCCTTGCAAGGTCAACTGTGATATAGATTCTATCCAGCCTAGCACAGCTTCCGCACTGGTAATGGGTATAAACAGGGCTACTTCCTCTTAACAATAAATAACTGAGGTTTTCTAAATAATATTCCTGGAGCAGTCAAACAAGCACGCACGAACTTTTATCTCGTACAGGGGTGTTCTTGGCTCGATCTTCAGCCAAACATACACAATTAAAATCACCAAGCAAAGTTAAGTATCTATCACTTTTTAAAGATTGTTCTAAATCTTCAAACAAAACAACACGCTCATAATCCATGTTTGGCGCATATATACAGATAACACGTCATTGGCTTGCGCAGTACGAAAAGTCAACAACAAGCAACCGTCCCGCCTCTGACGCAACTACTTTTTCACCTTCAATGTCCACGTTGTTCTTTATATAAACTGTTTAACCACCAGTGGCGCCTATCGCATGGCTAACACAAACATTGAAGTGCCTTCGAAAAGTTCCCACCATTCGATCCGTCTGCTCCTCACTTTCTATCTTTGTTTCTTGCACGGCTACTATGTAAAAGTTATTTTCCAGAAAAAGTCGATTAAGTTGATTTTGCCGTTTCTTAGTCGCCAATCCCCGTACATTAAATGTGGCAACGCGTAAGGGAAGAGCAAGTTTTTCGTCCTTAATTTGTGAAGAGCACTCGGATGGGGCAGTGTTTACTCCAGAAGTCAAGGATGCAGTGGAGTCTTCACTTAGTTGTGGCAGTAGTGGGTCAGAATGAGCTCGCTGCCAATCACCTGCTTTCTCAACCAAAGTTCGGTAGCTGCACGGGACAGCATCGTCTAGGCGGCGTCGCTTATTCGGTCCCATCTTGCTCACTCACCAAGGGGAAGCGAATCCCCGCCTTTATTTCGGCGGTTTATCCACCGGGTGTCTATTAGGAGGAATGTTCGGTTTCGGCTTTAACGACGTTCGTCGCGTGAACGCCGTTTTCAACAGCGGCCCCCCGCCACCTGCACCACCCAGATGGCCCGGTTCACCGACACTGTCGCTGTGCATGCGCTTTGCCGACGCCTCTACAACGCCTTCCAATGTTTGACACTGCACTGTCAGTGTTTCATTTGGCGACGTCGCCATAGCTTCACTAGAAGATTTCCCTTGATGACATTTTCCATTCATGTTGTTGTGCACGTAGTCACTGTTTGCACCGGCCAGATTTTTTTCACACGGGATTGCTTCAATAGCTGGCTCACGTTGTTGTCCCGCTGCCGGAGGGGTTTCCACAGGTTTTTGTTCCTTCGTCACCGTGGCAGCTGCTTCTTCAGCTTCAGCTTCGTCGATGATATTATCCAATATGTCAGCGTCTTTTTTGTGGCCCGTTATATTTGCGTACGTGGGCACGCACTCGCTTTCGTCATGGCCGAAGCGTCGGCACCGTGAGCATTGCGGGATCCGGCAGTCGCGGTGGATATGCCCTTTACCCTGGCAGCGCAAGCAAAGTGGCGCCTTGCCTGGAATAGCTACGAGAGCAGGCTCCCCAGCGACACTTACTTGATATGGAATATCTTCAGTCGTGACCTCGGCCTTTAGCTTGAGGTTCAGCACGCGCGTTGTCGTACCTTTTTCAGAAATGCCAAGGACACGCCAGCGCTCCTTTGTCGTTTCCATAACCTCGCCGTATGGCTCAAAGGCCACACGTATGTCGTCGTTCGTCACATTAGGGAGGACCCAGTGGATTTTCACTCGGACATCTTGGTTGTTCGGGTCTACTTCCAGACATTTTCTGCCTTTCACAGTAATATTCCCCGCAGTCAACAACTTCTTCATGCTTTCATGGCTCTTGAACGCAACAGCCCACACATGATTAATCTGAAATGCTCCTAAGGCGTCAACCTCAGGCAGCAGTTCCAAACGTCCAAGGGCATCCCGGTAGTCTTCAACTCTGTACGGCCTTGCTCGTAGGTCACCATGCAAAAAAATTGTATTCAAAACAATACGACCTTTTGGGAAATGAAGCAGGAACACTTCGTAGTCCTGGCTGTCTTCCATGTCGTCCCTGTTTCCGCGGCTAAACTGGGCCGCTAACACCGACCCGTTGGAGCACATGAAAAACACGTCCGTAGGCTTTCGCGGCCGGAAGTGTAATCCTCGGTCACGACTGCTCACATGCGCACTCGCACTTCTGCGCCACAATGATAGGCACTTAGAAAAGGCTTCCAGAAGAAGAAAGACTCGACCACGCAGCCGACAGGATTCGAACCTGTGCGGGGAGGCCCCAATGGATTTCAAATCCATCGCCTTAACCACTCGGTCATGACAGCGCTTTTTTTCTTTATTGCTGGTTTTCTTTTACAGGTCGTGGAAACAGAGAAACATGAATGATAAAAGGAAACACTTGGACCAAGTCTTGGTCCGGTGTGCTCACATTAAAATTTCTTCAAGTTGCACAATTCGTCCAAGAGAGGTAGCCAGTCAGGAGGCTCTGGTTGCGCTTTATACAGTTCGCGTATATAATCCATGTTTACAATGAAATTTTTCCTGACAGGACGTGCGTGAAGGTCGGCATTGGGAACCGCCATTCTAGTCTGCCAGATGCTGTGAAGGGCTATCAGCATGAACATGTCGTACGGGACGCCATCTTCATTGTCCACACTCAGAAAACGAATGCCATAACTTGTGATGGGTAGGTCCTTTTTCAATGTGCGCTGCAGAATGTCCCAATTGTGGGGATGCGCGACCCTCGCGCCTCCCCTGATGTTTTTCCCGCATAGCGCGTCTCCTGTAGTGCGGCTTCGCCGCACACGCGGCGGTCCGAGTGGTACAGGCGCAGTGCGAGAGATGGCGCTAGTGTTGCGCGGCCGCGAGGTTACTTGGGCGCCGAAAGGAAGGCGCTTGCTCTCTTGGGTTCCAGACAGCGAGCGCGACGGTCGTGCAGCGCGGCTCTTTCCCGGCGGGTCGGCGCGCCGCGGGGACGTCTCCCGCGAGCGCGCGGCGACCCAGGCTTATGCGAGACCGTCTCGCGTGGCCGGGTTCGAACGTGCCACGATTCGCGTGACTATACACGCGAACGACCAGGCGTTGGGATCCAGCATGGAGCGAACATATTCGCTCGCGGTGAGTCGGACTTCTAGATTTGTCGCGCGCCCATCGGCATGTTTTGTGGATAGCAATTCGGCTAGCAGGCATTGATGTATGAAAGGTGCAATAAATGCCCTTGTGATTGTTTGCACTACTGTGTTGTCGTTCCTTTGTGCCAAGAGTACGGTGTGAGATATCCCCTGCTCAGACCCCACACAATGAAAAATGGCGTCCCAGCAGTAAAGAAATACGTGTTCTACCGTTTCGGGCGTTTTACAAAGCAGACAGTGTGTCGTCCATGGAACGTAGAGTCCCTTATCAGCTAGCCATTGCTTTACTGGGAGCGTCCCAGAATGAAGTTTAAAGAAGAAAGTTTTTGTTCCCTGTTTTACGTTCACCTTTTTAACCCTTCTATGCACGTCTGGTGAGGGTCCGACATTGAATAAGGTTCTGTACCGCGGTGTTGGCAACAAACAGTCGACAAGGTCTTTGTAAAGTGTTTTCCGTTTTACAGAGGACAAATACTCTAGTGAAAAGCGCACTTTCAGAAATTGAAAAGAATGCACTACTTCATGCAAGAATCCAGTCACATAATGGTACACATTGTTATTTGATGACACAACAAATTCTGGAACGTGTGAACACAGCCTTAATTTTATTACACTTTGTAAAAATCTATTTCTTTGGTCGCGGAGAAAAATAAAACGAGACACAACTTGCCTAATAAATAAATGGCACAAACCCAATCCACCGTTTCGGACCAGCAAGAATAAATTTGAGCGACTTGTTCGTTCCCAGGTCGATTTCCACACAAACACGGCGAAAATCCTGTGAAATTTCTGCACATTCACCCACGACATACAAAGGACTTGGAACACATACCATATTTTGGCTATTAAAAACAGGTTGCATACATACGCCCGTGCAAAAATAGAGAGCTCCCGCCCACCCC
The DNA here is from genome assembly GCF_038994185.2 of Dermacentor albipictus. Lineage (NCBI taxonomy): Eukaryota > Metazoa > Arthropoda > Arachnida > Ixodida > Ixodidae > Dermacentor > Dermacentor albipictus. The sequence goes on from NW_027225568.1 coordinate 9,216,494, forward strand.
AGGCGTTTGTTTTTGCCTGATTGTTTCTGCTTCGTACTTACAGTACTCGTTGTTGTCACGATAAACCTCGAGTGGCACCCCTAGGTACTTCAGTGGGCGGGTTTCCCATCTTACATTTACGTATACATCAGGCTTCATATCACAACTAGCATACCAAAACGCAGTTGTTTTATCCCAGTTAATCACGCTACCTGTCATGGAACAAAATTGTTTGGCTGTATGAACAACTTCACATATGCTCTGCCTATCTTGACAGAGTACGGCCACATTGTCAGCATATGCAAGAATCTTTACTTCAGTACTCTGTAATCTAAATCCGTGCACGTTTGAATTTTGGATAACTGATAAGCGAAAAGGTTCTAGGTATATGGCAAAAAGTAAGGCTGAGGCCGGGCATCCTTGTCTGATAGAATTGAGTATGTCAATTCCTTCACTCAGCGTCCTATTAACTACCAGGCGTGGTATACACTGCGATTACGCCATCTTTAATCCATCAAGAAACACAGTTCCAACTTGCACATCTTCTAATACGTTGAACAACACTTCATGGGAGACACGGTCAAAAGCTTTTTGTAAGTCCAATTCCATCATTGCTATTCGGTCTCCAAAGTCATCGCACATCTCTAAGACACTTCTTACTACGTGTATATTTGTCGTAATGCTACGACCTCTTATGCCACATTTCTGGTGCGGTCCTACAATGTTTTGAACGACATTCTGCATTCTTTTGGCCAACACCTTCATGAAAATTTTGTAATTCGTCTTCAAGAGGCTAATGGGGTGATATGACGTCACAGACTGAAGTTTGATGTCATCATCCGATATGGGGATTAAAACAGTGTGCGCTTCAGTGAAAGACCGTGGTAGCTTCTTTTTATACCCCTCTTCGATAACTTCGAACAGCGCGCTGGCAATCTCTTCTTTAAATATTATATAGAATTCTGCTCCGATTCCATCTGGGCCAGGTGTCTTTCCAGTGCTTAAGTCATCAATAGCTTTTTTAATCTCTTGTATACTGATAGGGGCCTCCAAACTTTTTTTTAGTTTCGTTGTCAAACTTGGGCACTAAAGAAAGGAAATCTGCACTAAATCCGCTCGCCATCGGAATACGTTTTCCAAGCCAATCGCGATAGTGTTCAACAAACGCGTTCATTACCTGACTTTTTTCTTTTGTAAGTCTTCCGTTGTACATTATTTCCTTAACTTCTTTTCTTTGTGCACATTGATTTTCATTACTTAGTGCCCGCTTTGTCGGTGTTTCGCTCATCCAAAGCTTTTCTTTTCTTGACCTAATAATAGCACCTCTGTACTTTTCTTTATCTAAAAGTTCCAGCTTGTTTTTGGCATTTTTGATTTCCTCAGTGAAAGAGCCCGGTTTCACACTTTCTTCCTTTAATAGTGCTTGCAGTTGCGACTGCAAATTCTTCTCGTCTTGTTTCTTCTCAAGATTAAGGATAGTCGTACGTTCTATAGCACTCAATTTAACATCTTGTTTAAAAGCTTCCCACCTCGTATCCGAGTCGTCTTTTCCAACTTCATACAGCATCGTTAACGCTTCACTTACTTTTCTAAAAAAATTTTATCTTTCATGGTACTATTATTTAATTTACAGAGGTGCCAGTTGAGCTTAGGCATTTTTTCTATTGTCCCAAGCGTGAATTTTACCAAATAGTGGTCGCTAAAAGACACTGGTATAACAACGTATTCGTCACAACACTTCACAAGGTCAAGTGAAATGTAGGCTCTCTCCAAACGCGCGTGACTTTGGCCTTGCAAATGTGTCAACTCAACCCCGCCATTAGTCGTGCAGAGGGCCACATCTTCTAGTCCACTCTCAGCAATCAATTCCGTCAAAACAGTGCGCTTTGATCGCGCAGATTTACACGTTTAGAGCGGTCCTCAATCACGCACACACAGTTGAAGTCACCAATTAATATCACATATCTACTACAATCAAGGAAACCACCAATCTCTTCAAAGAATGCTTTTCTTTCGTTGTCACGATTTGGGGCGTACAAGCAAATCACGCGCCATTCAAAATTCATTAATGAAAATCACAAACCACGAAGCGTCCGCTCTCACTGCTTCTTATACTTGTCTCAATTGCGCCCATCGAGCTTTTTATAAAAATTGCACACCCTCCCGATAAGCCATCGGCATGTGACACTCAAGCATTATACGTTGTGCTGAAAGGCGCAACCATTCGATCAGTTTCGTCCTCCCTGTGTACTTTTGTTTCTTGCACGGCGATCACGTCTAAATCATGTTCCACAAATAGCCTACTTAATTGGTATTGGCGTCTTCTAGACGATAGCCCGCGCAGATTTAGAGTGGCGAAACGAACTGCTCTCTCAAGTCTAACATCCATCTTTATCTTTAAAAAGGATGCGCTCACCAAACAGTCTGTGCCCCGATATTGGGGTACACCCTCGGTGCGTTAGCCGTGTTGTCAAGTGGGCAGCTTAGCCGCCCTCTTCTCCCCCTCCGGAACGTTTGGCTTTGGGGTGGGCCACAGCCGGTGACTGGTGAGCGTTTTCGTCGGCGGTTCACTGCTGTTGGCGTCCTTTGTCTCTGCAACGGCGTCGTCTCGTGGTCTTTTCCCCAGTGCACTGCTGTCTTCTGCTTCACGGCAATCCATGGCGTCCACTTCGGCACTCTTGTGGTGAACTCCCGCTGTCACTTTATTTCCACTTGTGTTGTTGGCACCACCCTCGATGAATTCGGAGCGCTTTATCTTGGATTTTGCGTCCGCTGCAATTTCTGCCTGTACAGTGGCTGTCAAATTTTCCGTGGTAGTATTTTCCGATCGCTTACTTCCTTTGGTGCTCGTGCCTTGTACTCCTGATGTTGTTGCAGAATTCAGACATTCTTCTGCTTCCGCTTCGTCCATGGTGAGCTCGGAGTTCTCCGTACTCAACGTGGCCATATCAGCTGCCGCATACGTCCACGAGCAGTTTTCTACGGCGTGTCCAAAGCGTTTGCAGACGTTGCACCGCAGCACGCGGCAGTCCTTTCTTATGTGGCCAAGCTGTTGGCAGCGCAAGCACCTTGGCGCTCTTCCGGGCGCTACGACAAGGGCTAGCTCACCTCCGACGCGCAGCTAATGTGGTATATCATCCAACGTAACGTCAGCCTTCAGTCACGCACCACACGCACCACAACTGTGCGTGTCATGGTGTTCTGTTGGCTGTAGCCGTCAAGGCGCCATTTATCCAGTCCTATTTCCAAAACGGTTCCGTAGGGGTTCAGTGCGTTTCGAACGTCATCTCCGCGTACATGGTAGAGCAGCCAGTGAAGCTTCAGATGGACGTCGGGGTGACTTGGATCAATTACGATGCATTTCCGACCCTTGACCGTCAATTCCGGTTCAGCCAAAACTTCTTCACGCCTTCAGCAGTCTTGCAGGTAACCGCCCACACATGATTCATTTGATAGGCGCCGAGCGCAAGAACCTCGGTGGGCGGAACACGTTGAAACAGTGGCTCACGAAAATCTTCTGCGCGATATGGTCTACCTTTTACATCAGCATGTAAAAAACGGTATTCTGAACAACGTACCCAGTCGGCAGTGGGGGCAAAATGATTGCATATTCCTGCGACATTTCATTCCTGGTACCGCGGCTACGGTGGGCCGCTACATCCACTCCGACGGAACTCATATCAGCCACGTCGGTACACTACGGTGGCCGCAAGTCAACTCCCGGCCACAACTGCGCACATACGCACTCGCACTTCTGCGCCACAATGGTACGCACTTAGGAACGGCTGCCAGAAAAAAAGGCACGACTACGCAGCCAACAGGATTCGAACCTGTGCGGGGAGATCTCAATGGATTTCAAGTCCATCGCCTTAACCACTCGGCCACGACTGCGCACGTACGCAGTCGCCCTTCTGCGCCACAATGGTACGCACTTAGGAACGGCTGCAAGAAAAAAAAAAGGCACGACTACGCAGCCGACAGGATTCGAACCTGTACGGGGAGACCCCAATGGATTTCAAGTCCATCGCCTTAACCACTCGGCCACGACTGCTTTTTTTTTCTTTATTACCTTCTTGGTACATGACACTGAAAGACATACAAAACTCTAATATCGCTTTACAAGTAAAAGGTGCGAGCGGTGCAATGGCCAGTTCACACCAAAGGATTAAAAGCGTTTCAGTTTGGCGAGGTCATCCATTAATGGGAGCCATTCCGGCTGTTCTTTTTGAGCCTTAAACACATCTCTTACATAAGACACATTTTCAATGAAATACTCTCGTACAGGGAGGATAGTTTCATCTGCATGCCTAAACGCCATTCGATTTTTCCATATACTGTGTAAGCTGATAAGCATAAACATGTCCCACGGCACTTCGTCACCGCTATCTACCGATAGAAATCTTATGCCGTAAGGTGATATTGGAAGCTGCTTTTTTTAAAGTTTGTTGCAAGACGTCCCAGTGAAATACAGCGCCTGTGCAGTGAAAGAACATGTGATCTATAGTCTCCGGTTTTCTACAGATTAGACAGTTTGTGGACCATGGGACAAATATTCCTTTCTCTTGTAGCCATGGTTTCACGGGCAGTGTGCCAGTGTGCAGCTGAAAGAAGAATGATTTCATTGAGGGCCGCACCGACATCTTTTTTACTCTCTTAAGTACATTCCCTTCAGAGCCAACACAGTATATGGAACGGTACAAAGGTATAGGCAACATAGTATCAATAAGGTCTTTATAAAGTTGTTTCCTTCTAACATCAGCAAGATACTGTGCAGAAAAGCGAACTTTCAAACACTGAAAAGCGCGCACAACCTCCCAAAGAAAGCCCCGCACCCGTACGCGTTTCACAGGGCTGGATGATACAACATATTCAGGCAGTGCCTCTTTCAACCAAATTTGCATTACCGTATGCAGGAAAGCATCTTTTTGGTCTCGGAGGAACATAAATCTTGACACAAGTTGCCTAAGAAACAAAGGAGCCAAACCTAGGCCACCCTTCCCAACGGACAGAAATAGATTTGTGCGACTTGTCCTCTCCCAACTCGACCCCCAAATGAACACTACGAAAGCTCGGTGCAATCTCTGGACGCTGGTCCGTGACATACACAGTGCCTGCAGCACATACAATACCTTGGCCACCAAAAAGAGGTTACATACTGTGGCCCGAGCAAAAATTGAAAGATCGCGGTCCATTTGTACGTACATTCGCGTGTGCGCTCACTTTCCGCTTCCCAATATTTTGCAGGTTCTTGATATTGGTCTAGTGGCACTCCCAAGTATTTGACAGGTGACGTTGCCCACTAAACGCTCTCAAACATTTTAGGCGCATAATCCCATTTTCCGTGCCAGAAACCAAAACACTTTTCCCAGTTTATCACACTTCCGGAGGCTTTGCAAAATCTAGCCGCGTCCTTCACCACTTCAGTTAGACTTTCCCTATCTTCGCAAAATATGGCGATATCATTCGCATACGCAAGTACTTTAACTTCAGTGGACAACATCGTGAAGCCACGCACTTTTTCGTTTGACATAATTTTCAGGCAAAAAGGCTCGAGATACAGTGCAAACAACATTGGAGACAATGGGCACCCTTGCCTCACGGAAGAACGAACTGTGATACTTTCACTCAGCTGCTTATTAACAATAAGGTTTGCCGTACAACCAGCATATGCCATTTTGACACCTTCCAAGAGCACTCGGCCGACATTCACGTGTTCGAGGATACAAAACAGAACATGGTGGTTGACGCGGTCAAAGGCCATTTCCATGTCCAGTTGCAACATGGCTACACGTTTATCAAAAGCATCGCAGCATTCTAATATGCTCCGTGCTACGTGAATATTTGTCGTTATCGTACGTCCTTTAATCCCGCACGTTTGGTGCTGGCCTACGATAGCTTTTATGACATTCTGCAACCTTCTGCCCAGAACCTTCATGAATATTTTATAGTCCACATTCGTGAGACTTATGGGCCGATACCCTCTGACTGACAATCTCTTAACCGGGTCTTCACTCTTCGGTACTAGGACGATGTGACTTCTTCGGAAGGACGGAGGCATCATCTGCTTTTCGTATGCTTCTTGAATTACGCTGTGTAGAATATGCGCCATGTCAGACTTAAACGCTTTGTAAACAGCTGCGCCCAGCCCGTCGGGACCAGGTGATTTTCCGGAGCTTAACTCGTTGATTGCGCGCTCTACTTCCGCTGCACTAATCGATGCCTTGAGCCCCAGCTTGACTTCATCCTCTAAGATAGGCATCAGTGCCAAGAACTCCGCCGCGAGGCCTTCTTCAACACGTGACTCGTGACCCAGTAGTCCTTCGTAATAATCAACAAACGCACGTTGAATAGTATTAGAGTCACGAGCCATTTCGCCCTTGTACTCTATCGCTTTTATATCGTTCTTTACTGCATATCGTTTTTCGTCGCACAGGGACCGCTTTGTCGGCGTCTCGCCAAACCACAACCGTTCTGCACGTGCGCGTATGACCGCTCCTTTATATTTCTCTTTATCCATCAGTTCTAACTTATTTTTTGTTTCTTTATTTCTTTTTCGTACTGGCCCGGCTGAGCACTTTCCAACCTCTGCAGCAAATCTAAGCGGCTCTGAAATTCTTTTTCATCTGCCTTGTTGCTTTGACGCAGCGCACTCGCTCTTTCTATAGCGATCATTTTTATTTCTTCTTTAAAATTTTCCAATTTTCCAATAACGTCCCTCTGATCACCCTTCTGCAAACAGTCATTTTTTTCTTTTACTGTAAACACAAAACGTTCATCCTCAAAAAGCCTTATATTAAATTTCCATAGTTCCCAGTTGAACTTCGACCTTTTGGTCTTCGTTCCTATTGTAACCATTACCATGCAATGACCGCTGAACGCAACGTTTTTAATCAAGTAGTCACTGCACATTGGGACCAGGCCAGCAGACGCATAAACCCTGTCAAGTCTTGCATGACTTGCTTGTTGGAAATGTGTGAACTGCAGACGGGCACCTTCTGACAGAGCACTCCCGACGTCTTCTAAGTTGTGCTCCAGGACAATTGCATTAAAAAGTAACGAGCTCTGGTTTCGAATGGTCGCGTTAGTAACTCTGTCTTCGGGCATGCATACGCAGTTGAAGTCACCCATCAGAATAATGTATCTAGGAGACTTCAGATAGGGCTGAACCATTTCGAAGAAAGCTTTGCGCTCATTTTCCTTATCTGAGGCATACACACACATTACGCGCCACTGTAAATCAAGATACGAAAAATCACACATCACAAAACGCCCGGTGTTGAAAACTGTAACAGATTCGTCAATAACACCTAAACAATTTCGAATTAAAATGGCACACCCTCCTGACGTACCAACAGAATGACTGACGCATACATTGTAACGGCTTCTAAAAGGCTCAACCATGCGGTTCGTCTGAGCTTCACTTTCCACCTTCGTCTCTTGCACTGCCACTACGTCCACATCATTCTCAAGCAGGAGGTGGCTTAATTGATACTGACGCCGCCTCGCTGCCAGTCCCCTTGCATTAAAGGTGGCAAATTTAAGTGCTGCTTCTGTTCTGCCTGCCATTTGCGCGACAAATTAAATAGGCCGAACGGCTTCGTGCTCACCTTCAGCCTTAATACACCAAGAAGTGAAGCTCAGCAATTTTCCCTTCTCAAGAGTTCTCGAGCCCACCCAAGAGGCGTGCTCGCGTTCTGCAGCAGGCTGGCGCAGCCTCAGCGCGCTGGCCGTCGTAGTCCCGTTGTGGGTCGCCTCTCGTCCCTTGTCAAGCCAGAAGGGAACCATGGTTGCTACGTCGGTGTAGTCTTCGCCGGCTTTTTGTCCGGCGGGATGTTGGGCTTCGGGCGAAACGTCGGCCGGCGCTGCCTTCCCGATTTGGGGGGTGGTTCGTCGATACTCGCAGAAGGATGCTGAGCCTCTTCGACACAGGCCTTGTCGTGTGTCTTCTTTGCTGGAGCACTACTCATGCTTGTTTGGACGTCGTCCATGCCTTCTCCCTCCTCTTGAGGTTTTCCATGTACTGCTTCCGTAGCAGTACTTGTGCTTAGCTCCGCTGCGTCAATCTTCGGGGCTACAACAGCCTGCTTCGACGCAGTGGTCTGGTTTTCAGTCTGTGTCACTGCCACGCCCCCCTTGATGACGTTAGGCGCTGCCTGCGGCGTATTATTTTCTGCTGTTCTCGCTGCCTCCTCGGATTCGTCCGCATCCATGAGAAGTTCGGAGTCGTCTTCTCCTCTCATGTGGCCTGTGACATTTGCGTACGTTTTGACGCACTGCGATTGGTCATGGCCGAAGCGACGGCACTCACTGCAACGGACTTTGCATTCCCGTCGGACGTGTCCTGAAGTATGGCACCTTAGGCAAAGCGGGGCTCTTCCAGGAACCACAACGAGGGCCTGATCTCCAGCAATGCGTAGCTGGTGAGGCAGGTCATCAATTGTGACTCCAGGCTTCATCTTCAAAGACACACAACGCGTTGAGGAACCTTTGTCCATGACTCCCTGAACGCGCCAGCGTTCCTTGGCGACTTCCGTCACCGTTCCGTAAGGTGCAAAGGCTGTTCGCACATCTTCGTCTTGCACGTTGTACAAAATCCAGTGGATCTTCATCCTCACGTCCTGGTCGTCGGGATCAATGACAATGCACCATCGTTGTTTAACAGTCACTTCCCGGACTGACAGCAGCTTCTTCATTCCGTCAACACTCTTGAACGTGATAGACCAGATGTGATTCATCTGGTACGCCCCCAAGGCGACAACCTCGGGGAGCAGTGCCAAACGAACCAGTGCGTCGCGAAAATCCTCGACCTTGTAGGGCCTTGCTCTGACGTCGGCGTGCAAAAACAGCGTATTTGCAACAATTCGACCTGTTGGTAGCCGCGGCAAAATAACTTCATAATCATGGTCACTCGAGCCAGCAAACCTGTTTCCACGGCCAAGCTGGGCCGCTGATACCGCTCCGTTGGAGCACATGATGCGCACGTCCGTCACGCTCGGTGGCCGGAAGTGCTAGCCACTCGACCACGACTGCGCACGTACGCACTCGCCCTTCTGCGCCACAATGATACGCACTTATGAACGGCTGCCAGAAAAAAAGGCACGACCACGCAGCCGACAGGATTCGAACCTGTGCAGGGGGACCCCAATGGATTTCAAGTCGATCGCCTTAACCACTCGGCCACGACTGCGGACATACGCACTCGCACTTCTGCGCCACAATGATACGCACTTATGAACGGCTGCCAGAAAAAAAAGGCGCGACTACGCAGCCGACAGGATTCGAACCTGTGCGGGGAGACCCCAATGGATTTCAAGTCCATCGCCTTAACCACTCGGCCACGACTGCGCACATACGCACGCGCACTTCTGCGCATATACGCACGCGCACTTCTGCGCCACAATGATACGCACTTAGGAACGGCTGCCATAAAAAAAAAGGCAAGACTACGCAGCCGACAGGATTCGAACCTGCGCGAGGAGACCTCAATGGATTTCAAGTCCGTCGCCTTAACCACTCGGCCACGACTTGTTTCAGGCTTTGTTTCATTGTTTCAGGCTTTTGGCAAATGTTGCAGTTAACGCCCCAAGGAAGGAAGAATCCTTTCTCTTGGTGCCACGGCTTGACAGGGAGCGTACCAGTGTGCAGACAAAAGAAAAAAGATTTAGTGGTCGCCTTCACAAGCATTTTTTTCACCCAGTTCAGTACGTCATTCTCGCGTCCTAAGTTATACAGAGCTCGGTACACAGGCACTGGGCACATAATATCTAATAAGTCTTTATACAATCGCGTTCGTTTTATAGTATGCAAGTAATCTGCGGAAAAATGTGCACTGAGGAGACGACAAGCATTCACCACCTCTGACCAGAAGCCTTTGATCGCTTCCTTAGGTCCAGCATGTGACGTCACAATGTAATCGGGCAACGCATCACACAATCGCCTTTGAATTACGGACCGCAAAAAACCATCTCTTTGGTCTCGTAAAAAGCAAAATCTTGTAACTACCTGCTTTAGGAATAAACGAGATAGGCCCAAGCCTCCTTTGCGCATGGGATGGAACAAATATAAACGAGTTGTTCGCTCCCATGACGATCCCCATATATAAACAGAAAAAATTCGGTGCAATTGCTGCACGCATACTCTGGACATACATAAGACTTGCAGTAGGTAGAACACCTTTGCTACCAGAAACAAATTACACACTGTTGCACGTCCGAACATAGACAGCTTGTGACCAGCCCACTTCACCGTCCGTGCTTTGACTAGTTCTATTTCACCTACCCAATGCTTTTTGCATCGCGGTAGTGTTCCAATGGGACTCCTAAATATCGAGAGGGATTCTGGATGAATTTGATATTTTCCACATAAGCAGGCGTACTTTCCCATTCCCCGTGCCAAAAACCGATGCTTTTCTGCCAACTTATGGTACTACCAGTAAAATTACAAAACAATTTTGCATCTTTGACTGCCTCCACAATGCTGTCTTGATCGCCACAAAAAATTGCTATGTCATCAGCATATGACAGGATTTTAACTTCGTGCATATGCAGTCCGAATACATTGATCTTCTGGTTGTGCAACACCTTTAAACAGAATGGCTCTAGAAATATGGCGAAAAGCAAGGGCGAGGCCGGGCATCCCTGACGTACACTCGACCGAACCGGTATACCGGTTCGGTCGAGTGTACTCAGCCAGTACTGCTCAGCCAGCTCCAACACCAACACCACACCAACTTGTGACGTAACCCTCGGACATGTGGCCATGGTACAGTTAGACCTAGAGAAAGCCTTCGATAAGGTTGCTCACAGCATATTGTTTGCTCTGTTCGAACACATCAACATCGGAAAAGTTATTCAAGAAGGGGTGCGAATGGCATACGCGGACTGCAGTGCAAGGCTCATAATTAACAACAAGCTGAGTGCTAGCTGGATGAGCTATGCGACAAAGAAACAAATCAAAGAAATTTGCTATCGCGGCGTTCTTTCGAAGAAACCATTCTCGCTGTGTGGATGTTGGTTAGCACTCAGCTTGTTGTTAATTATGAGCCTTGCACTGCAGTCCGCGTATGCCATTCGCACCCCTTCTTGAATAACTTTTCCGATGTTGATGTGTTCGAACAGAGCAAACAATATGCTGTGAGCAACCTTATCGAAGGCTTTCTCTAGGTCTAACTGTACCATGGCCACATGTCCGAGGGTTACGTCACAGCACTCGAGAACGCTTCTCGCTGTGTGGATGTTGGTTAATATCGTTCTCCCCTTAACACCACATGTCTGATGTGGGCCAACCACAGAAGTAATAACTGACTGAAGCCTTTTGGCCAGGACCTTCATGTACACCTTATAATCAACGTTCGTGAGACTAATTGGTCGATATGCTTCCACCGACTGCAACTTGGCAGGCTCATCAGTCTTTGGTATCAGGACAATATGGCTGGAACTGAAAGATGGAGGCAGGCGTTCAACTTCGTGCGCATCAGTTATGATGTTGTAGAGTATTTCCGCCATTTGACGCTTGAAAAACTTGTAGAAGCTAGGCCCTAGGCCGTCTGGCCCCGGAGCCTTTGTCTTACTAAGCTCATCGATTGCTCGTTCTAACTCTTCCGTACTTATAGGTTTCTCGAGTTCCGTCTTTACTTCGTCCTGCAGTACTGGCACGAGTGGCAAAAGATGTGTCTTGAACTCCTCAGTTATTTCTATTTTGCTGTTAAATTAGAATACCATTCTTCGAATGCGCTTCGAATGGTTTCTTCGAAAGAACGCCGCGATAGCAAATTTCTTTGATTTGTTTCTTTGTCGCATATCTCTTTTCGTCTCCGAGTGCCCGTTTCGTCGGGGCTTCATCTAACCAGATGCGTTCGGCGCGTGATCTTATCACCGCTGCCTCGTATCTTTCAGTCTGAATGGCTTCCAGCTGCTCTTTTGTTTCTTTGATTGCAGTCGTAAAATGCCCAGGGACTGCGCTTTCAACATCTAGAAGATACTTCAGCGTACTGTTTAGTTCCATTTCTCGCTGTTTAGCCTGACGGCTTAAAACACACGCCCTTTGAATTGCCAAACTTTTCACCTCGCTTTTAAATTGATCCCACGCATAGAACCATTTTTTAGGTTCTCTCGCGCGCAATTCTTTAATTTTTTTCCGTTACTTCGTCCACGGATCTTTTGAACGGTACTTCTTCACTTTTGAACCAATTGTGAACATCACTAAACTGTGGTCACTAAAGCTTACATGTTTAACCATGTATTGATTACAAGTCGGTACCAGTTGCGCGGACACATACGCCCTGTCGAGCCTTGCGTGACTCCGCCCTTAAAGATGAGCGAACATTACTTGGTGTTCACGTAGTACATCACCAACATCAACAAGGTCATACTCTTGAATGGTGGAGCGGAGCATTTCTGCACTCTTGTCGTTCATGAACCCATCTTTAGAGGTGTCCTCGGGCATATATACACAAATAAAATCACCTAATAAAAGAATTCTATCACAATTTATGAAGGTGGCCATATATTCAAAAAACACTTTTCGCTCGCTTGCTTTGTTCGGGGCGTAAATTCAGATAATTCTCCGGTCTACTTCATTGAAAGATAGGTCACACATAACTAATCGGCCATTATCGAGCGCTACTACAGTCTCCTCAACAATACCGACAGTGTTACGCAGAAAAATAACACATCCTCCAGACTTCCCATTAGCGTGACTAACACAAACATTGTAATTTGATTTAAACATTTCAACCATTCTATCCATCTGTTCCTCGCCTTCAATTTTTGTCTCCTGAACTGCAAGAATATCAATGTCATGGTGAATTAGCAGCCTTTTAAGCTAAGCTTGCCGCTTTCTCGTCGGCAGGCCACGCACATTGAGTGTCCCTATTTTTAAGCCATGCTTAGAAAGCTGAGGGACAGACGGACTACTTGGCACTTGATGCAAGTTTACTGGTAACGTACTTACAGCCCTGGACTGGACGACATCGTTAAATGGCTCCGCCTCACTGGCCGAAGCCCTCGCGTCTTCCTTGTCGGCACACATCATGGAAACTGCAACGTACACGTCCACCCTCAGTTCATTCGTTCTTTACCACAAACCAGCGGGCCCCCTATGGGTGGGGCACTGCTGGCGGTGTCCTCTTGTCCGGTGGCACGTTCGGTTTGGGCTTCAGCGAAAGCCGCCGAGAAGTGGTAGTCTTGGCAGGCGGGCCTTCAGCTGCACTCCGGTCTTCTCCTTTTCCAGCCTTTCCAACGCTTTCATCTCGTGGCCTTTTTGAGACAGCGGTTGAGTGGCCGCTATTCACCGCCTCTACGCTGCCCCCGACGATTCCAGGGCTGTCGTCCATGGTCTCCTCGGCGGTTGCAAGCACAGCTTCGCCTGCTTTGCTGCTTTCTGTCGCCTGCTTCTGTGCCATCTTGTCTTCTTTGCTGGCTTCCTCCGGCTGCTCTTTGTCATGGCTCGCAGCGGCTGGCGCCTCGTCAGAGTTAGGCTGGACCTCGCCCTCCCCAGCTGTGTCCTCTGCGTCAGCTTGGTCCATTAGGTGTTCGTTTATCACGTCGCTCTGGCAAAAACCTGTCACATTCGCGTAACTTCGCACGCACTGGGTATCTTCGTGGCCGAAGCGACGACAGATCCCGCACCGTGGAACGCGGCACTCGCGTCGTATATGACCGGTGCCATGACACCGAAGGCAGAGCGGTGCTCTGCCAGGCACCAACACGAGTGCTTGGTCCTCGCCGACACGTAGCTGATGCGGAAGATCTTCTGTGGTCAGGCCAGGTTTCAAGCATAAGGACACGAGTCTTGTGTGCGACCCTTTGTCACGGCATCCGGCTACACGCCACTTTTCCTTTGACATCTCGGTCACTGTTCCGAAGGGCGCCAGCGCCGCTCGCACGTCCTCATCTGGTGTGGTGTGCAGCAGCCAGTAAAGCTTCATGCGTACGTCTTGGTTGCGTGGGTCAATGACCACACATCGCTCACCCTTCACAGTTAACGCTACCGTAGACAGCAACTTCTGCTTTCCTTTTTTATCTTTGAAGGTGATAGCCCATACGTGATTCATTTGATAGGCTCCTAAAGCCAACACTTCCGGCATCAACTGCAGACGGGATAGCGCGTCTCGAAAATGTTATACGCGATAGGGCCTCGCTTTGACATCCCCGTCCATAAAGACAGTATTAGAGACGGTCGTACCTTTCGGCAATTGCGGCAAAATAATCTGGTACTCCTGTGTAGCATCATCCATAAACCTGATACCACGGCCCTTTTGGGCCGCAAACACCGCCCTTGCGAGAGCCGACATTCCGCGCCCGCACGCTGTGGTGGCCGGAAGTGGAATCCACTCGGCCACGACTTTTCCTTTTATTCATTGCCGGTCTTCGACATTGTACAGAGCACACAATACAGGACAAAATTACACAACTACAGACATTTTGAACAAAAGATGAATGCCATAAGTCCAATAAGGACTGGCGTTGTCTTATTAAAATTCTCTCAATGCTGACAGAGGTTCTATCCTCGACAGCCACGCGGGTACACAATCTCGTATTTTCTTTATTTCAATGAATCTAGACATGCTCTCATTGAAATACGTACGCGCAGGCCTAGCGTCCGGGTCACAGTAGTACCCAGACGTCCTCGCACGCCATAAACTGTGAAGGCCATTCAGCATTGGTAAGCCGAAGGGAACCCCATCCTCATTCTTTACCAGCAGATACCCGATTCCATGTGGGTTTAACGGTAAATCTTTCTTCATTGTTCGTTGTAGGACATCCCAGAAGAACACCCCGGCCCAGCAATGCAAGAAGACACGGTCTACTGTTTCAGCTTGATTGCAAATCAGGCAGTGAGATCCCCAGGGTACAAGGAAGCCACGTTCTTCCATGAATGTCTTCCCCGAGAGTGTCCCTGTGTGTGGTTTAAAAAAGAATGTCTTTACCCCCGTAGGCACCTCTATTTTTTTCACTCGTTTAAGGACATCCTGTCCTGGTCTTCCAGTGTATAGAACTCTCTACAATGGCACTGGAAATGCAATGTCGCAAACATCTTTTTATAATGCTTTCCTTTTAACTTCACTTACATAATCAAACGAAAAACGAACAGAAAGAAAGCGCACACTATCCACAACTTCTTTAAGGTAGCCCCCAAGCGTTCCCGGCATACTATCTGTACTAACGATAAGTGCCGGCAAAGCGCCTCTCAACCTTAGTTGGCATACCGAACGCAGAAATGGATCACTCACGTCGCTAAAAAACAAAAATCTGTTGACGAGCTGTCGTACAAAAAGATACGCCAAGCCCAGCCCCCCTTCCTTCACGTGGCTGAAAATATTGGTTCGGCTACACCCCAGATAAAAATGGCGAACACTCTGTGCAGCTTTTGCACGTTTACTCTTGAACAGTACAACGTCTGCATGTGGTATCACAACTTCATAATAAAAAACATGTTACACACTGTTGCCTTTGCGAAAATTGACAGGTTGATGCCATTCCACATTTCTGCTTTTTCTGTAGTTTCTTTTGTTTGGTTCATCCAGTATTCATCGCTATTTTTGCAACTGTCCATGGGAACACCTAGATATCTGGTCGGGGTGCTTATCCAGCTCACATATGCAAAATTGTCCGGGGCCGAAGACCACTCTCCGTGCCACAAACCAAGCGACTTGCCCCAGTTCACTCTACTTCCCGTCACATCGCAAAAATTTTTCACTACCCTTATCGTTTCCGTCACACTTTGTTTGCTTGTACAACACACTGCGATGTCATCTGCATAAGCCAAGAGCTTGACTTCTGTGTATGCCAAGCTGTAACCGCGTATTTGACCATTTTCAATTATGGCCAAACACATAGTTTCTATGTACATCCCAAACAAAAGAGGACTGAGGGGGCAGCCCCGACGCACAGAACACATGACGTTAATGGGGGCCCCCAATGATTTATTCACAATTAAGCGTGTTCTGCAGTTCTTGTACGCCAACGCCACTTCCTGAGTGATTATGGAACCAACATTAACTTTATCGAAAATGGCAAACAAAATATCATGAGAGACACAATCAAAGGCTTTCTCAAGGTCGAGCTGGAGCACTGCGACTCCGCCCGAGGTGACGTCACAGCACTTGAGCACGCACCGCATCGTGTGAATATTTGACAAAATCGACTTTCCTTTGATACCGCACGTTCGATGACCAGCAACTATTTCCTTTATGACGTTTGAAGTCTGGCTTCCAAAACCTTCATAAAAATCTTATAATCAATATTGGTTAACGATATCGGCCTGTAAGATTTCACCAGCCGAAGTTTGTCCACTTGATCACTCTAAGGGATGAGTATGGTATGCGCTTTGCCAAAGGAAGGTGGCAAAGCTTTGTTAACATACGCATCATTAAACAGGTTCGTTAGCAACGGCGACAGTTCTTGAAAGCTTTATATAAACAACCACCCAGGCCACCAGGTCCAGGCGATTTGCCTTGGTTCAAGCCTTCAATCGCCTTTTGAACTTCGCTTTCTGTTATTTTCCCTTCTATTCGTTCTTTCGTGTCGTCACTCAATCGCGGCATGCGACCGAGAAAAACCTTTTTGAACTCGTCTACATTCGCTTCTTGAAACGCATAGAGCGACTGATAATACTCTAGAAACGCTTGGCCTATGCTCTTACTGACTTCAGCAATTGTGCCGTTCCATAGAATCTTATCGACGAGAATCCTTCGACCATGCGCTTTTTCAAGTCCAAGCGCCCTTTTCGTGGCCGTCTCCCCAGCTACTATTGCATTTACTCTTGCGCGCACAATCGCTCCTTCATACCGTTCCTTGTCAAGCTGCTCGATTTTTTCTTTAATGGTTCGCACGTCTTCTTTATACGCCCCAGGCTCTTCGCACTCAAGCGCTATCAGCTGCTTAAGTGTCTTTCGTAAGCCCCATTCTTTCATTTCCTTCTCATACTTTAAGCAGCTCGATCTTTCTAAAGCTTTCCTTTTTACGTTTTGTTTGAAGCATTCCCATTTCTCTGCTATTGTTTCATTATTTTCCTCACTTACTTTCCTGACGGCCTCATGCACTGCTTCTACAAATGGCTCGTCTTTTAGTAATAAGGCATTCATTTTTCACAGGTCCCAATTAAAGTCTTCTTTCTTCCTCTCCGTGCCTATATGACATTTCACCAAGCAGTGATCTGTAAACGGTACTGGTGTCACAGAATAACTATGGAACTTTGGAATCATGCCTTGCGATACGTATATGTGGTATAACCGCGCATGACTACTACCTTGAAATCGCGTGTACATGACTTCGCGCTCCCCCTCCAGGCACTCACAGACATCGTCCAGTTCATTATCCGTAATCAGCTTTGTGAACAAACTACTGGTTTTATCGCGAATACCAGCATTATTGACTCTATCCCGAGCCGTCAAAACACAATTGACATCGCCCAACAAAACCATGCACTTATCAGTGCTAACATACTGGAAAAGCTTCGCAAAAAATGAAGCGCGCTCTTCCACAGCATTCGGCGCATATATGCACATGGCTCTGAATTCAAGGTCACGAAAACCAAAATCACAAAAAACAATCCTTCCGGATTGACATGAAAATACATTTTTAACGACAAGGCCATGTAACTTCTTAACAAACAGAACACAACCGGCGGACGTCCCTACTGCGTGGCTCACCACCGCATAATATCTAGTCGTGAAACGCCGCACCATGCTCCCGGTCTCGTCCTCTCCGTCAACCTTTGTCTCCTGGACAGCTAGAACGTCTAGGTCGTGGTTTGTGGCCAGCCGTAGGACTTGACTTTGCCTACGCCTAGCCGCCAACCCTCTTACGTTTAGTGTGGCAATAGCGAGTGACGGATTAGAAGCCATGCTGAACTAAAGTATAAGGTAGGCCCAGAGCATGGTGCTTACCCTTCACGACCAGCCCTCGGCTAGCCGCCTCCGGGATCGCCGGTCTTCCCGGTGGTGTTCGTCTCCTGCACTTTGTCACCAGGCCTTCTCTCGAGCGGAGCATTTGGCTTAGGCTTGAAGACCGAGCGCCTCCCTTGAGGCGTCTTCGCCGGCGGCCCGTCACTAGTGCTGGATGCCGCGTTGTTCTTGTCTCCGGCCTCGTCACGGGGGCGCTTGGATGTGGCACCGAGACCAGCGGCCCGGTCCTCTTCGTCAGCGTACTCGCTCTGTTGCATCGCTGACTCGTCGTCGTCCCGTTCAGCTTCACTAGCGCCTGCTTTCGCAGGATCTTTGTCGTTGTCGACCCTTGCAGGCCCAGTAACCTGCTCAGCGATTTGGAGGACCTTGGCGTCAGCGACCTCCGGCACCGTCTTGGTACTCATCTTCGCTGGGGGCACTTGTTCTCCGGCTCCCTTAGCAGCGTCTTCGGTCTCAAATGCATCCATGACGTGTACTGCCGCCTCTTCACTCGCGGCTGGGCTAGTCGCAGTAGCGTAAGTCTTGACGCAGTCGGCGTCGACGTGCCCGAAGCGTCTGCAACGCGAGCAGCGCGGCACCTTACAGTCCCGCCTGACATGTCCCGTGCCTTGTCAGCGTAGGCATTGCATCGGACGACCGGGTACCACCACCAAGGCCAAGTCCCCTGCAACGCGTATCTGGTGAGGAATATCTTCCACTTTCAGTCCGCCCTTCAGCTTGAGAAGAACGGCCCTCGTGGTCGAACATTTCTCCGCAACGCCTTGAACACGCCACTTCTCCCGGCTCAATTCAACCACCTTGCCGAAGGCCGCCAACGCAGTCCGCATGTCGTCTTCCACGCTGTGTAGCAGCCAGTGAAGCCGGAGCATCACCTGCTTGTCCCGAGGGTCGACGATAACACATCGCCGCCCCTTAAGCTGTATCTCTTTCAAAGCCAACAGTCGCTTTGTTGCAGCAGCATCACCGAGGGTCACTGCCCAGACATGATTCACGTGGCACGCCCCAAGGCACACAACTTTTGATAGCAGGCCCGTGGGCGTTAGTGCATCCCTAAAGTCCTCGACCTTATACGGCCTCGCTCGTACGTCACCATGTAGAAACACGGTGTTATTAACAATTCGTCCTTTTGGCTGCTGAGGCAAAATAAACTGGTAGTCGGTTTCTTCGTCGTTGCTAAACCTGTTTCCTCGGCCAAAAGTGGCCGCTGTCACTGCTCCACTGGAGCCCATGACAGGGGGGGACACTCCGTATACATCCCATGGGCCGTTTTCGAGCAGACGCTCTTTCGACGCTAGCGCCAAGGTCCCCTTCAGTTACGGCCCTAACCAATGGGCTACGCATTAAGCAAAATGGCGGCGCACATGGTTGTTTACGTTGTCATGGCAACAGCAACAGCAGCCGCGTGGCACCTCCTCTCCCAAACGTTTTTCTTTCCTTTTTGTTTTTATTATGCCGACCCGCTTCACTCCCTTTCCCCCTTTCCCCCATGCCACGTGCGCCGCATACTTTTTTTTTGTTTTTACCCGTAAGCGGCGCGTTTTTTCTTTTTTATAGCGCGCTTGTTACCGCGCGCCACGCGCCAGCTCGCAAGCAATGCGCGCGCTACGCCGCGCATTGGCATTGCTTGCGAGCTGGCGCGTGGTGCGCCGTGGGCTATACGTTGGCAGGCACGCAGTCTTGCCCATACTTACATTAAACCAGCATGTGCCGGGACATAAAAAAATTCCACTTCCAACAAAAAAAAATTATTGGGTTTTACGTGCCAAAACCACTTTCTGAGGCACGCCGTAGTGAAGGACTCCGGAAATTTTGACCACCTGGGGTTCTTTAACGTGCACCTAAATCTAAGTACACGGGTGTTTTCGCATTTTGCCCCCATCGAAATGCGGCCGCCGTGGCCGGGATTCGATCCCGCGACCTTGTGCTCAGCAGCCTAACACCATAGCCACTGAGCAACCACGGCGGGTATCCAACACAACAGATGTTTAGTCTCGCTTTATTGACTTCGTTTCCGAAAAGAGATTTTTCTTACAACGTGGTGTGATACACGCTCAAAAAATGAGCAAAAGTGAGAGGTGCATGACATATACAAGAGTACTAAAGACAAAAGTTCACAGATGGTGAAATAACAAAAGAAAGTGCTAGAAAACGCGAAGGCCATTTCATGTACACACATATAAAAACAAGATTTTTATATAACGTCCTCAAGACCTAAATGTAGACGAGCTCCTGATATGTGCACTAAGATATTGCACAAAATTGGACGACGCGTATGACATAGTCATGACAACCATAAAAAGGGAAAACTCACTGGTAATGACAAAAACAATGACACGCAAAATACTTGAAAGATAGAAGAAAATGCTAACATTGTTTGATTGAGAGCCATACCAAATAAAAGCTTACTTATAAATCTGCACGAAAGTATATGAAATGCTTGACATGTTCATTACTGCTGAACAAATTGAAAAAAAAAACATGGCAGAAAAAAATAACATTGTACTAAAAACTGAAACACACATTATCACATTATTTTGCACTTGGCGACAACTTGAGTAACGGTGGCAAGGGGAACAGAAGGTAGTCGGCTTTTGCAGCAGCACATAGACAACATTCGCAGAACGGCTTATTCCTCAGTAAAAGACTAGGTAAAACAAGCCAACACGACTTTTCTTTCTACCCGAACGCAATGCTTAGCAATAAAATTACGTCACTTAAGGCACTAAGTCGTACCTACTGGGCTCTCCCTTGTATAATAAACAAGAACTGCAAAAATCTGCATGTAGGACACTTGCAATGCTCATGCATTCCAGAGGAAAAAAAAGCGTATCATGCCTACACATGAAGGTTGTTCGCGCGGTTTTCCCATCGGGGGTACTGAGATAGTACAGAAACACTAACAGTAATTTTTCAGCTGTTAGTTGGTTTGTAGAACGTGATGCACAGAAAAAGCACTGAGGGCGGTATGGAAAGCTGGGCAAGTCACTGAAGTTGCAGAATGAGACTAGGCACAGAAAAACACAAGTCACAGACCAGGTGACAATGAGGAGGAACATCTATTTGGCAGTTTTCTCTACCGGGAAGAGGCAAGTGTAGCACAATCAAGGCGCGACGACGTCCGGAGCCTCATGGAGTACACAAATGGACAGGGCTGTGTTCGTGTACATGCGCCTTCTGATGTCCTTGGGTCTGAGCGCTCACCTGTTGACTTTAGGCACCCGGAACAACCTTGCAGGACTTGTTTTTGAGGTATTTGTGCACCACTGCACCATGCACGAGCGGTACGAGTCGTGAAACGGGTGAAACATCGCGGAGCACAAGCACACAGCTACCGAGGACCACAGAACTGACGAAACTAGCCACGTCGGTCAACGCACAGCAGCGCACGCATCTCGATGACAGTAGATAACAAAAATAAAGCGTTACGTAGCGGGCTAAGCAGCAGCCGGGCCGGCGGCGATGGCACGGCGACGCGGACGCGTAGATAGTCGAAGGTGAGGGAGTTCAGAGGGTGTTACGAGAGAGGGCGTAGGGAGAGAAGTTGAGCGGTGGGAAGGGCTTGGCCACCTGGATCGGCGCGCGTGCGCGCGACGATCTACGAGGCCATGCAAGGGAAACGGATTTTCGCGTCGCCCATTACAGAGATGGCGCTAATTTCCTGTGCCACAGGAACCGGGGAGTGTCCCCCCCCCCTGCCCATGATTCCGCTGACCGCTCAGCTCGGCTGCTGGAAGCAGAATGACCACTCGGCCACGACTGCGCACATACGCACTTCTGCGCCACAATGATACGCACTTAGGAACGGCTGCCAGAAGAAGAAAATCACGACTACGCAGCCGACAAAATTCGAGCCTGTGCAGGGAGACCCCAATGGATTTCAAGTCTATCGCCTTAACCACTCGGCCACGACTGCTTTATTTTTCTTTATTGGCAACTTGGCACATTACAGCGGAAAAACAACATCATAACACCACATTAAAAATGCTAGCTTGTCTTTGGCTAGCATAGGTGGGTTAAAAAAACGCTTTACGGTCAGCAGTTCGTCCAAATAAACACATCAATCTGGCTTTTCCGCCTTCTGTTTGTACACATCTCGTGAATATGCAATGCTTTTGTTGAAGTTGTCCCGGGCTGACGTCGCGTTGACGTCCGCAATACGCACTGACATTCTGGTTTTCCAAACACTGTGCATTACTAGAATCATAAGCATATCGTGCGGCACACCTTCACTTTCGACCTGAAGAAATCGAATGCCGTAGGGTGTAACCGGCAGTTCCTTTTTCAGAGTTCTTTGCAAGATGTCCCATAGGAATACGGCATCGCAACAATCGAGAAACATGTGCTCGATTGTTTCAGGCCTTTTGCCTATTACACAGTCTACCGACCATGGTACCAACAACCCTTTTTCCTTTAGCCACGGTATTGCAGAAAGTGTGCCACTATGGAGCATGAAAAAGAAAGTTTTGACTGACGATCGGATAGTCATTCTTTTAACCCTTTTTAACACACTGCTGCCTGGCCAAGGATTGTACATCCTTCGAAACAAGGGAACAAGCATCATCACATCAATTAGGTCTTTGTATAGATGTTTTCTTTTGACCTCGCTGAGATATTCCCTTGAAAATCTTACTTTTAGAAACTGCACAGCCGCAACGATTTCATGCATGTATCCGCGGACATTGCGTTGCATATGGGCGCATGATGACACAATGACATCTGGCAATGCGTTCGCCAATCTCACTTGCATAACACTTCTTAAAAAAGGATTTCTTTGGTTGCGATATTATACGAGCCTAGAGACAATTTGTCTCACGAACAAATGAATCAAACCCAGTCCTCTCGATCGCACTGGAAGGAACAAATTTGTGCGGCTCACCCTTTCCCATGATGAGTTAAATACAAAAACAGCCAACACTCTATGCAGTCGTTGAATACTCATGCGCGACATGTGCAACGCTTGCAAAACATACCACACTCGAGCAATAATAAAAATGTTACACACTGTGGCACGGGAAAAAATTGATAGGTCTCGTCCTCCCCATTTTTGTGTTTTCTCTCGAGCCTTGTCTGTCTGTTCTTTCCAGTATTCTTGTGTATCCTTGTAATGTTGTAGTGGTACGCCTAGGTATTTACTTGGAGTAGTCGTCCACTGAATGTTGGCGTACGTGACAGGCACACTATCCCATTCACCATGCCAGAAACCCTGACATTTATTCCAGATTATTCTGCTCCCTCTGTATTGACAGAAAGCTGTGGCATCTTTTATCGCATTTGTTACACTTTCTCTATCGGTACAGAAAACAGCTATGTCGTCGGCGTAAGATAATATTTTGACTTCACAAGCCACAATACTAAAGCTTCTTATTTCCTCATTTTGAATAATCATTAAACAAAATGGCTTTAAATAAATGCTGAAAAGTAGTGACGACAGAGGACACACTTGTTTCACTGAAGAGACGACATGGATGTTTTCGCTGACTTGTTTGTTAATTATAATTGAGGCAGAGCATCCAGTGTACGACATTTTTACACCTTCCAGTATTATTTTCCCTACATTTACATATTCCATAATGGCAAACAATATTTCATGCATAACAAGGTCAAAAGCTTTTTGCAGATCTATTTGGAGCATTGCCACGTGGTTGGAAAAAATATCACCTTACTCTAAAATATTTCTTGCTATATGAATGTTCGTCGTTATGCTCCTACCTTTAATTCTGCACGTCTGGTGTGGTCCGACTATGTCTTTAATAAAACCTTGTAATCTTCTCGCCAAGACTTTCATGAATATCTTGTAATCTACGTTAGAGAGGGTAATTGGCCGGAAAGAACCTACCAATAATTGCTTCAGTCGGTCGTCTGTTTTAGGAATGAGAATGATATGTGATTGACGGAAGGAAAGGGGACGCTCTCCTACGTCATATGCCTCTTGTATTACCGCATGCAATGCCTTAGCTATAGCAGTTTTAAATTTCTTATAAAACGCTGAACCGAGTCCATCGGGACATGGCGACTTTCCGGGGATCAAATCATCGAATGATTTTTCAATTTCTTTTAATGTATTTCAGGCTTCTAGGGCTCATTTTGCATTCTCATCCAGTTGTGCCATAAGTGGAAGAAAAGCGTTTCCAAATCCCTCGTTTACTTCTTTCCTTTCACCAAACAATTTTCGAATGTGCTCTACGAAAGCATCTTCTATATTACTTTTCTTATCTGCATGACTGCACCTCGGTACTTTATTTCTTTTATTTCTTTTTTGGTCGCGTATCTTTTTTCGGCACTAAGGGCGCGTTTGGTGGGCGTTTCACCCATCCACAAATGCTCTGCGCGAGCCCGTATCACTGCTCCTCTATAATTTTCGACATCGATAAGCTCAAGTTGTCGCTTGACGTCTCGAATTTCTTTACTACGCAGGCCGGGGGTAACACTTTCTTGGCTGATCAAAAAGTCTAACTGGGCTTGCAGTTTTTTTCGTGTTTTATTTTACTGTGCTTAAGTGCAGAAGCCCGTTCTATCGCCTCAATATTTATTTTTTCTTTGAAACGCTCCCATCTGCCAATTATGTTCTGGTGATCTTCAAGCAAATCATTAGGGTTTTCGATTGCGTAATCTACGAAAGGCTTGACATCCAATAGATTGTCATTAAGTTTCCAGAGCTGCAAATTAAATGTACTTTTTTCTTTTTTCTGCTCCAAGCGAGAAAGACACTAAGCTGTGGTCGCTGAAAGAAACATGATTGACTGTGTAATTACTGCACAAAGGTACAAGAGCTGTCGTTATATAAGCTCTATCTAGTCTAGCGTGGCTATTTCCTTGAAAATGAGTGAACTGGGGGAAGTTACATGAAAACAAAGACCCATGTCATCTAATTTGTGTTCATCCAGTATTGCGCTTAAAAATATTGCACTTTTATCTCGAATAGGTTGTTTGTTCACTGTCTTCTGGTTCACAAACACAGTTGAAATCACCCAGTAATATCACTAGCTTATCGCATAGCAAGTGTTTTTCCATTTCCTCAAAGAAAACTCACGGGTCATGTTCCTTGTTTCGTGCGTACACGTTAATCACCCTCCAATTTTTCATTGCGAAGGTGAAATCACAAACAATATAACGACCACATTGACTGACATTCAAAGATTCCTCAACAATCCCAATAGAATTTCGAAGAAATAGAAGACAACCTGCTGACAAACCTACTGCATGACTTATGGCAACATTGTACCGATTTCTGAAAGGTGATACCATGCGATCACTTTGTTCCTGCATTTCTACCTTTGTCTCTTGAACTGCTACGATATCCAGTTCATTTTCTAACAGCAGACGACTAAGCTGGTACTGACGTCTCCTAGACGCCAGACCTCTGACATTTATCGTCGCTATGCGTAGTGCTATGCCTGATTTTAACGCCATTTCTTTTTATATATTCTGCAAAATGATCGCATTACAGTACCCCTTTACAATCTGAAAAATTTGCATAGTATAACACTTACAGCGAAGATAAACCTTGTAGACACTTCACGTATGCAGCACAATGTGCGCTATAGGCATCTTCTAGCCGGAAGGCTTCACGACACTTGCAATTGAGTTCGCTCAGAGTCCCCACGTCGTCCCAAGACCCCAAAGGTTGCGCTACGCGGAGAGTCGGCGTAAAGACGGAGGTTTTTCTGCCGGCCGCCTCTCAGCGGAAAAATTCGGCCTCTGCTTCAATAAAGACCGTCTTATGCCGAGTCCCTTCGGCGGTGGTTCTGTCTCTTCAAGTCCTTTGTCTGCTTTCTCGACGCTCTCCTCCGATGGCCGCTTGGTGGGCTGTCCACTGAGGCTTTTGACGACGTCCATGCAGGTCTCTTGGGTTTCTTCCACTTTTGTGTCGTCGCAGGTAGGTTGACAGGCGTCCTTCGATGTGGTGGCTTTTTCCGCGGCCTGGTCTTTGGTATCCCATTCGTGCTCTGTAGGTAAACGCCGTTCCTCCAAAAAGGGTTTGTTGGCTGACAGCGTTACCATTTTGCGGACTGTGGTGTCCTTTGACGGCTTCGAAGCTTCTTCAGCGTTGTTTTCATCCATGAGAAGTTCGGATGAATCCGCGCCACTCGTAAGCCCAGCGACGCTGGCGTACGTCTTAGGGCATTGACTTTCTTCATGTCCGAATCTACGGCAGGCACTGCATTTTGGAACCCGGCAGTCGCGGTGAATGTGCCCCGTTGCATGACAGCGCAGGCACATCGGCGCACGGCCTGATGCGACCACCAAAGCTTGTTCACCTGCTACGTTCAGCTGGTGTGGTAGATCTTCCAGCTTAACGCCTGCCTTGAGACGCATGGACACCAACCTGGTTGTGGACCCCTTGTTAGTGATTCCGTGTACTCGCCACCGCTCTCTGCTAATTTCTGTCACTTTTCCATAAGGAAGGAAGGCCACCCGCACGTCATCATCTGGAACGTTGTGCAACAGCCAGTGCACTTTCATCCTTACATCTTGGTTTCCAGGATCAATGAGGACGCAGCGCCGGCCCTTGACCTTCAATTCGCTCGTGGCGAGTAACTTCTTCACGGCTTCGGCATTACTGAAAATTACCAGCCGCATGTGGCTCATCCGATACGCACCTAAGGCGATCACTTCATGAAGCAGCGACAAACCAGACAACGCGTCGCGAAAATGTTCGACTCGGTAAGGCCGCGCTTGAACATCTCCGTGAAGAAAAACTGTACTAACAACAAAACGACCTGTTGGCAAATTCGGCAAAATCAACTCGTAGTCTTCTTCAGATGAAAAGTTCCTGTTGCCGCGGCTGGCAATAGCCGCTGTAGCCGCCCCTACGGAGCTCGTCATCGCACAACCGTTCGCATCGGCGGCCCGAAGTGGAATCTCGGCCACGACTGCGCTATTTCTTTTATTTATTGCCGGTCTTCGACATTGTACAGAGCACATAATACAGTACAAAATCACAAAACTAAAAACATTTTCGACAAAAGATGAATGCCATCAGTCCAATAAGGACTGGCGTTGTCTTATTGAAATTATTTCAATGCTGTCAGAGGTTCTATCCTGGACAGCCACTCGGGTACACAATCTTGCAGTTTCTTTATTTCAATGAAACTAGACATGCTTTCTCTGAAATAAATACGCGCAGGCCTAGCGTTCGGGTCACAGTAGTACCCAGACATCCTTGCCCGCCATAAACTATAAAGGCCATTCAGCATTATTAAGTCCAAGGGAAACCCGTCCTCACTCTTCACCGCCAGATACCTGATTCCATGCGGATTTAAGGGTAACGCTTTCTTCATTGTTCGTTGTAGGCCATCCCAGACGAACACCCCTGCCCAGCAGTGCAAAAAAACATGGTCTACTGTTTCAGCTTGCTTGCAAATCAAGCAGTGAGATCCCCAGGGTACAAGGAAGCCACGGTCTTCCATGAATGTCGTCACTGAGAGTGTCCCTGTGCGTAGTTTAAAAAATAATGTCTTTACCCCCGTAGGCACCTCAATTTTTTTTTACTCGTTTAAGGACATCCTGTCCTGGTCTTCCAGTGCATAGAACTCTGTACAATGGCACTGGAAATACAATGTCGCAACATTTTATATAATGCTTTCCTTTTAACTCCACATAAATAATCAAAAGAAAAACGAACAGAAAGAAAGCGCACACTATCCACAACTTCTGTAATATAGCCCCGAAGCGTTCCCGGCATACTATCAATACTAACGATAAGGGCCGGCAAAGCGCCTCTCAACCTTAGCTGGCATAACTTACGCAGAAATGGATCACGCCCATCCCGAAAAACAAAAATCTGTTGACAAGCTTTCGTACAAAAGATACGCCAAGCCCCGCCCCCCTTCCTTCACGTGCCTGAAAATATTGGTTCGGCTACACCTCTCCCAGGTAGAGCCCCAGATAAAAATGGCGAACACTCTGTGCAGCTTTTGCACATTTACTCTTGATCAGTACAACGTCTGCATGTGGTACCACAACTTCGTAATAAAAAACATGTTACACACAGTTGCCTTTGCGAAAATGGACAGGTTGATGCCTTTCCACTTTTCTGCTTTTTCTCTAGTTTCTTTTGCTTGATTCGTCCAGTATTCATCGCTATTTTTGTAACAGTTCATGGGAACACCTAGATATCTGTTCGGGGTTTTTATCCAGCTCACATTTGCAAAATTGTTAGGGGCCGAAGACCACACTCCGTGCCACAAACGAAGCAACTTCCCCCAGTTCACTCTACTGCCCGTCACATCACAAAAATTTTTCAGTACCCTTATCGTTTCCGTCACACTTTATTTGCTTGTATAACGCACGGCGATGTCATGTGCATATGCCAAGAGCTTGACTTCTGTGTATGCCAAGCTGTAACCGCGTATTTCATGATATTTAATTATGGCTAAACACATAGTTTCTATGTACACCCCAAACAAAAGAGGGCGGAGGGGGCACCCCTGATGCACAGAACGCATGACGTTAATGGGGGCCCCCCATGATTTATTCACAATTAAGCGTGTTGTGCAGTTCTGGTACGCCCACGCGACTCCCTCAGTGATTATGGAACCAGCATTAACTTGATCGAAAATCGCAAACCAAATATAATGAGAGACACAATCAAAGGCCTTCTCAAGGTCGGGCTGTAGCACTGCGACTCCGCCCGAGGTGACGTCACAGCAATCATGCACGCACCGCATCGTGTGAATATTAAAAAAAATCGACCTTCACTTGATACCACAGGTTTGATGACGAGCAACTATTTCCTTTATGACGCTTTGAAGTCTGGCTGCCAAAACCTTCATAAAAATCTTATAATCAACATTGGTTAAAGATATCGGCCTGTAAGATGTCACTAGCCTAAGTTTGTCCACTTGATCACTCTTAGAGATAAGTATGGTATGAATTTTGCCAAAGGAAGGCGGCAAAGCTTTGTTAACATACGCATTATAAACTTCTCAGTGCTAACATACTTAAAAAGGTTCGCAAAAAATGAGGTGCGCTCTTCCACAGCATTCGGCGCATATATGCACATGACTCTGAATTTGAGTTCACAAAAAACAATAGCACAAAAAACAATCCTTCCGGATTGACATGAAAACACATTTTTAAGAACAAGAACAGGCAACGTTTTAGCGAACAGAACACAACCGGCGGACGTTCCTACCGTGTGGCTCACAACCGCATAATATCTAGTCATGAAACACCGCACCATGCTTTCTGTCTCCTCCTCTCCGTTACCCTTTGTCTCCTGGACAGCTAGAACGTCTAGGTCTTGGTCAGTGGCCAACCGTAGAACTTGGCTTTGCCTGCGCCTAGGCGCCAACCTTCTCACGTTTAGTGTGGCAATAGTGAGCGATGGATTAGGAGCCATGCTGTTCTAAAGTATGAGGTAGGTCCGGAGCATGCTCCTTGCCTTTCACGACCAGCCCTCGGCTAGCAGCCTCCGGGACCACCCGTCTTCCCTGCGTTATTCTTCTGCAGTGCTTTGTCACCAGGATTGCTCTCGGGCGGAACATTTGGCTTCGGCTTGAAGACCGACTGCCTCCCAAGAGGTGTCTTCGCTAGCGGCCCGTCACTTGTGCTGAATGCCGCGCGTTCCTTGTCACCGCCCTCGTCACGCGGGCGCTTGGTGGTGGCACCGAGACTAGCCACCCGGTCCCCGTCATTCGCGACCTCACCCTGTTGCATCGCTGACTCGTTTTCATTGCGTTCGCCTTCACGAGTGCCTCCCTTCGCAGGGTCTTCGTCCCTCTCGACCCGTGCACGCACAATCACCTGCTCAGTAGCTTCGACCACCTTGGCTTGAGCGACCTCCGGTACCGTCATGGCATTTGTCGTCGCTGAAGGCACTTGCACTCCGGCTCCCTTACACCTTCTGTGGTTTCAACTGCATCCATAACGTGCTCTGCAGTAACATCGCTCACTGTTGGTCCTGTCATGGCTGCGTAAGATTTAACACAGTCAGCGTCGACGTGGACCGGTAATCTGCATCTGGAACAGGGGGGGGGGGACTTTGCAATCACGGCGGACGTCTCCTGTGCTTTGGCAGCGCCGGCACTATATGGGCCGCCCGGGTACAACCACAAATGCCAACTCTCCGCCGACGCGGACCTGATCAAGCAGATCTTCCACTTTAATGCCGCTTCTCAGCTTCAGTAGCACGGTCCGGGTGGTCGAGGTCTTGTCTACCATGCCTTGGACGCGCCAACGCTCCCTGCTCACCTTCTAGCTTGCTGAAGGTTGCAAGCGCCATCCGGATGTCCTCATCGGAAACGCCGTACAGCAGCCAGCGAAGCCGGACCTTCACCTGCTGGTCTTGCGGGTCGACAATGACACATCAACGCCCTTTCACCTGAAGCTATTTCAGGGCCAGCAGGCGTTTGGTTGCAGCTGCGTCACTGAGGGTTCGAACAAGACGTGATTGACCTGGTAGGCCCCAAGGCACAAAACTTCCAGCAGCAAGTTCGTGGAAGTAAGCGTATCCCGAAAATTCTCGACCGTGTACGGCCTCGCTCTTACATCACCGTGTAAAAATACCGTGTTCTTAACAATTCGTCTTTTTGACAGTTGAGGCAAAATAAACTGGTGTTCCCTTTCTCCGTCGTTGTTGAACCTGTTTCCGCTGCCCAAAGTGACCGCTGTCGCCGCCCCGCTTGAGGCCATGATCCTACGATTCGATCAGCTCGGCTGCCGGAAGCAGAATGCCTCGGCCACAACAGCGAATATACACCGCAGCACTACTCCACCACATTGATCGCGTTCACGAAGGGCTGCCAGAAACGAAGGTAACCACTGCGCAGCCGGCAGGATTCGATCCTGTGCGGGGAGACCCCAATGGAGTTCGAGTCCATCGCCTAAACCACTCAGCCACGACTGCGCAAATATAAACCGCAGTACTACTGTGCCACATTGATACCCGTATGTCGCTTTTGTATGCTCCCGGTTCTTGGCACTCCAGTTCTGTCAGCTTTTCCAAGATTATTCGCAGTTGCTTCCCCTTCTTTTTGTTTCATGCATTATTGCGACGGAACGATCGATAGCTTTCATTTTAATGCACTGTTTAAACTCTTCCCATCGATCTTTTAATTCACCCTCGCCACTCAGTAGAATTTTTTTTATGCAGTCTGATACATATTTTCCGAAACATTCGTCAGTAGTTAAGCTTGAATTCATTTTCCACAGCTACCAAGAGAAGCTGCCACCTTTTTTCTTCCTTCGTATGTCACATTTAACCAGACAATGATCAGTGAAGGAAATAGGATATACACTGTAACTATAACGCATTGGTATTGCTTGAAGTGACAAGTAAATGCGATCTCAGTGCGCATGGCAATTTCCTTGAAAGTGCGTGAAACGCACATCTCGCGTCCCTATCATACATTCCGCCACATCCGCTAATTCGCATTCAGTAATTATCTCGTTCAAAACAACCCTAGTTTTATTGCTCCTTAATCCTCTATTAGACCGATATCGGGTACTGAGAACACAAAATCACCTAACACCATCTGCTTTTCATAAGATATATACTCTTTTAACATGGAAAAAAACAAAGCCCGTTCCTCCAACGCATTTGGTGCATAAATACATACCACCCGCCATTCGATTCCATGCAAAGCAAAATCAAAGAAAACTAATCGACCAGATGCACATGAATAAAAACCTTGCACCGTGATACCGGATAATTTTCTAACAAACAGCACGCAGCCCGCCGACGTCCCTAAGGCGTGGCTCACTACCGCGTAGTACCGTGGCGTAAACCACTGCACCATGCTGCGGGTCTCTTCGTCACGACCGACTTTTGTCTCTTGCACGGGTAATACGTCAAGGTCATAGTCCACCAGCACCCTGCACACTTGGCTCTGCATTCGCTTGGCAGCCAGACCTCGAACGTCTAGCATGGCCAATCTAAGCGACGGCTTGGGAGCCATGATTATAGGTCTAGTGAAAAGATTTGGCCCGGAGCATGGTGTTTACCTTTAGCGCCTAGCACACAGCTAGACGCCCCCGGAGCCGCCCGGTGGACCGGTACCACTGGAGAGCGGTGGCGGCTTCTTCTCGGACTTCTTCTCTGCGTTAGCTGTGTTCGGTCGTGGCTTGTAGCTGCTGCGCCTGCCCGTTGGCGTCTTCCCTTCCCGTCTTCCCCACTTCCTTGGTTCGCTGCGCTGCTGTCTGCAGCCTTCTCAAGAGCCCGTTTGACCGAGGCTCCGACATTGCTGCTCATAGTGTCGTTCTGCGCCGACTGGTCTTCAGCTGTCTTCATTTGCTCGCTGGCTTCCGTTAGGCTGCTCTTGCTTTCTTCCTTGGTCTCTTCTGCTGGTTTTTTGCCGCTCATTCGGTAGCGTTTTCCCTGTCCGGTGGCGTCCCCGCACCAGCATCAGGTGCAGGCACACCGCCTACAGCACATGGGGGCCTGATCTCCTGCCCCTTCAGCCGCGTCTTCGGCCTCGGCCGCATCCATTACTAACCTTGCTGTGTCGTTGCCTCGGCTGGCCCAGTCATAGAGGCGTATGTACGTACACACTGGTCCTCGGCGTGTCCAAACCGATGGCATAGCGAGCACCAGGGAACCTTGCAGTCTCGTCGTACATGACCAGTGCCTTGACAGCGCAAGCACTGCATTCGCCTGCCAAGAACGACGACTAGGGCCAGCTCACCGGCGACCCTGATTTGGTGCGGGAGATCTTCCACTTTCACGCCACTGTTGAGCTTGAGCAAGACAGACCGGGTAGTCGTCCCCTCGTCGTTGATACCCTGAACACGCCATCGCTATCGGGTGACTTGTACGGCTCTACCGAAAGCCGCCAATGCCGTTCCTACATCTTCATCGGCCACACCATGTATTAACCAATGAAGACGCAGCCGCACCTGCTGGTCCTGAGGGTCGACCACGATGCAGCGCCGACCCTTTACCTTCAGCTCCTTGACTTCCAGCATCCTTTCCATGGCGTCCGCGGTATTGATGGTCACAGCCCAGACGTGGTTCATTTGGTAGGCCCCCAGCGCAAGCACTTCCGGTAGCAATCCTGTTGGGCCAAGAGCGTCCCGGAAATCTTCTACTTTGTAGGCTCTAGCTCACACGTCGCCCTGCAAAAACACGTTGCTTAGCAGGACGCGCCCCTTTGGCAGTGGAGGCAAAGTATTCTGATAGCCTGCGTCATCATCGCCGTTCCACCTGTTTCCGCGGCCAAGAAAGGCCACTATTGCCGCTCTACTGGAGCTCATGATTCGCCGTCCGTCACGCTCGGTGGCCGGAAGTAGAATGACCACTCGGCGACGACTGCGCACATACGCAGTCGCAATTCTGCGCCACAATGATACGCACTTAGGAACGGCTGCCACAAAGAAAAGGCACGAGTACGCAGCCGACAGGATTCGAACCTGTGCGGGGAGACCCCAATGGATTTCAAGTCCATCGCCTTAACCACTCGGCAACGACTGCGGACGTACGCACTCGCACTTCTGCGCCACAATGATACGCACTTAGGAACGGCTGCCAGAAAAAAAAAGGCACGACTACGTAGCCGACAGGATTCGAACCTGTGCGGGGAGACCCCAATGGATTTCAAGTCCATCGCCTTAACCACTCGGCCACGACTGCGCTTTTCTTTTTATTTATGACCGGTTTTCAGTATAACATCGCACATATGAATTTCGCACTCAAGACACACAAGCGAGCCTGTGGCAAGGGAAAAAAGAAAGCAAGAAACAAAAAAAGCGCTACAAAGCCATCCATCCGCATAGGACTGACGTTGTCAAATTAAAATTCCTTCATGACTCTCAGAGGTTCGAGCCTCGACCGCCAATCCGGTACACACTCTTGCATTTTCTGCAGTTCAATATACACTGACATACACTCTCTGAAATATATACGTGCTGGCCGAGCGTCGGCGTCGCAATGGTACCCGGCCATGCGAGCTCGCCATATAGAGTGGAGGGCATTCAACATAATAAAATCATACGGTACTCCGTCTTCATCTTTAATTCGCAGATACCTGATCCCTTGGGGGTCCACCAGTAACTCCTTTTTCAGCGTTCGCTTTAACACGTCCCATAAGAAAACCGCCACCCAGCAATGCAAGAAAACATGATCTATGCTCTCCTGCTTCTTGCTGATCAAGCAGTGTGATCCCCACGGCACAAGACAGTCTCGGTCTTTCACAAATATTTTCACAGAGAGCGTTCCCGTGTGGAGCTTAAAAAAAATGTTTTTACCCCTGGTGGCACCTGCATACGCTTCACTCGTTTACGTACGTCCTGTCCTGGCCCTCCACTGTATATGGCTCTGTATAACGGCACTGGGATTACAATGTCGCACACATCATTAAACAGTGTTTTCCTTTTCACTTGACACAGATAATCGATTGAAAAACGAACTGAAAGGAAACGCACACTGTCGGCCATTTCCTTAAAATAACCACGAAGTGTTCCGGTCATGCTTGCCGTACTGACAACATATGCAGGCAATGCGTCGCTCAACCTGAGCTGACATACGGTGCGCAAAAAAGGATCGTGCACATCGCAAAAATGCAAAAAGCGGTTGACAAGCTGTCGAACAAACAGATGCGCCAAGCCCAGCCCCCCTTCCTTCACGTGCCTGAAAGTATTGGTTCGGCTACACCTCTCCCAGGTAGAGCTCCAGATAAAAATGGCGAACACTCTGTGCAGCTTTTGCACGTTTACTCTTGAACAGTACAACGTCTGCATGTCGTACCACAACTTCGTAATAAAAAACATGTTACACACAGTTGCCTTTGCGAAAATGGACAGGTTGATGCCTTTTCACTTTTCTGCTTTTTCTCTAGTTTCTTTTGCTTGATTCATCCAGTATTCATCGCTATTTTTGTAACAGTCCATGGGAACACCTAGATATCTGGTTGGGGTTTTTATCCAGCTCACATTGGCAAAATGTTCCTGAGCCGAAGACCACTCTCCGTGCCACAAACCAAGAGACTCCCCCCAGTTCACTCTACTGCCTGTCACATCACAAAAAGTTTTCACTACCCTTATCGTTTCCGTCACACTTTATTTGCTTGTACAACACATTGCGATGTCACCTGCATATGCCAAGAGCTTGACTTCTGTGTCCGCCAAGCTATAACAGCGTAGTTGATCATTTTCAATTGTAGCCAAACACATAGTTTCTGTGTAAATTCCAAACAAAAGAGGACTGAGGTTCTAGCCGTGACGGACAAAACGCATCACGTTAACGGGGGCCCCCAATGGTTTATTCACAATTTGGCATGTTGTGCAGTTCTGGCACGCCAACGCCACTCCCTCAGTGATTATGTAACCACCATTAACGTGATCGAAAAAGGCATACAAAATATCATGAGAGACGCAATCAAAGGCTTTCGCAAGGTCGAGCTGAAGTACTCCGACTCCGCCCAAAGTAACGACACAGCACTCGAGCACGCACTGCATCGTGTGAATATTCGAAAAAATTGACCTTCCATTGATAGCACATCTTTGGTAATCTGCGACAATTCCCTTTAATAAACTTCGAAGTCTGGCTGCCAAAACGTTCATGAAGATTTTATAATCTACACTGGTTAAAGATATCGGCCTGTAAGATGTCACTAGCCTAAGTTTATCCACTTCATCACTCTTAGGAAGGAGTATGGTATGCGTTTTGTCAAAAGAAGGCGGCAAAGCTTTGTTCTCGTACGCATCGGCGACAGTTCCTTCTTGAAAGCTTTATAGAAACAAGCGCCCAGGCCGTCAGGTACAGGTGATTTGCCTTGATTCAAATCATCAATTGCCTTTTCAACTTCGCTTTCTGTTATTTTCTCTTCTAATCGTTCTTTTGAGTCGTCACTCAATCGTGGCCTGCGACCGAGAAGAACCTTTTTAAACTCGTCTAAATTCACTTTTTGAAAAGCAAAAAGGGACTGATACTACTCTAGAAACGCTTGGCCTATGCTCTTACTGTGGTCGGCAGTTGTGCCGTTCCATAGAACCTTATCGATGTGATGCCGTCGGCCTCGCGCTTTTTCAAGTCCAAGCGCCCTTTTAGTGGGCGTCTCCCCCATCACTAATGCATTTGCTCTTGCGTGCACAATCGCACCTTGCTAGCGTTCTTTGTCGAGCTGCTCGATTTTTTTCTTTAATGGCTCCTACATCTTGCTGATATGCCCCTGGCTCTTCGCACTCAAGCGCTTTCAGCTGCTTAAGTGTCTTTCGTAAGCCCCTTTCTTTCATTTCGGTCTCAAATCTTAAGCGCCTCGATCTTTCCAAGGATTTCATTTTTACGTTTTGTTGGAACCCTTCCCATTTCTCTGCTATTGTTTAACTATTTTCCTCACATACTTCCTTAACGGCCTCATGTACTGCCTCTAGAAATGGTTCGTCTTTTAGTAGCAAGGCATTTATTTTCCTTAGGTCCCAATTAAAAGCTTCTCTCTTCCTTTCCGTGCCTATGTGACATTTCACCAAGCAGTTATCTGAGAACGATACTGGTGCCACACAATAACTAAGGTACTTTTGAATCATGTATATGTACATGCGGTCTAACCGCGCCTGACTACTACCTTGAAATTGCGTTTACTTTACTTCCCGCTCCCCATCCAGACACTCGCAAACATCGTCCAGTTCATTTTCCCTACTTAGCTTAGTCAACACACTGCTGCTTCTATCACCAATAGCGGCATTATTGGCTTTATCCCGAGCACTCAAAACACAATTAAAACCCACCAAAAAAATCATGCACTTATCGCAGCAAATATACTGAAAATGGTTCCAAAAAAATAAGGTGCGCTCTTCTACAGAATTCGGCGCATATATGCACATGACTCCAAATTCCATTTCACGATAAACAAAATCACATAAAACAATCCTTCCGGACTGACATAAAACTACACTTGGAATGACAAGATCAGGCAACTTCTTTACAATCGGCCACGACTGCGCGTATACACCTTAGCACTATTGCGCCACATTCAAACGTGTTCACTAAGGGCTGGCAGAAACGAAAAGAAACCGCTACGCAGCCGACAGGATTCGAACCGATGCGGGGAAACCCCAATGGATTTTGACTCCATCGCCTTAACCATTCGGCCACGACTGTTTCTTTAGAGCGTTTTAGTTGAGCGTGTTTACGGTCCGCTCCGCTACGGTTTGCCCCGCTAAGCCACAGTGGAGCGGAGGGTGGTTTTCACGTTTTAGCTATGCGTTTAGCATAGCGGAGCGGGCCCTTCCCGCTTGCAGCGCCCTCCGACCAAATACGGCGTAGTGAAAAAAAATGACATCAGTTTATGTGAATTTTACAAATCAAAACATATGTATATAACATATTTGTTTATAAATCATGTATGCATGTATTTTTAAGACGTTAGTGGTGCAGTTTTCCGAGTGAAAAAGTAATGCGTCGACTTCGTGAGAGTCATCGAGTGTGTTCCGGATCCAGTCCAAGCCTTGTTGACAGGTGCACATGCGGTGGCAAAGTTTTTGTGGAATCTGTGGTGCCTCGTTAAGTGGTTCGCGTTCGCACGGCAAGCAATGTCACAGAAGAGTGTATTAGAGGACCCTTTCCTCATGTCCACGTTGAAGTGGTCCGAAATAGAAGATTTGCTGTGCCTCGAGGTTCTTCAATACACGCGGCAAGAACCACTGTCAGCCCACGGCTACCTGAACATTGACAGGATGGACAGCGGACAATTCCGGACATATTTTCGTTTCGAGCAAGATGATTTGCGAAGGCTGCAGGGTGCACTACGCCTGCCAGAAGTTTTGTCTACACCGCAGTGCGTCAAAATTCCAGGAGACGAGAGTCTTTGCTTAACTCTGAGGCGTCTGGCATATCCAAACAGGCTGCGCGAACTGGAGTCGCTCTTCGGACGACATTACTCTGTGATTTCGTCGGCGACAAATGCGGTGCTCGCTCACATTGAGAGTACTTTTGGATATCTTCTTCAAGATGCAAATAATCACTCCTGGTTGGATCTCGCCAAATTGGAAGACTTTTCTCAGGTACGCTCTCGGTACTGTGTCAGTGTGCGGTCTACTCACCCAATGTTTATTTGCAGGCCGTGTATGCCAAAGGGGCGCCGCTACAGAACTGTTGGGGCTTCATCGATGGTACTGCACGGGCCATCTGCCGACCATCAAGGGACCAAAAGCTCTTTTTCTCTGGGCACAAACGATTTCATGCTTTGAAATATCAGGCCATCATGTGCCCCAATGGCATCATCTGCCAGTTGAACGGCCCATACGTGGGCAGTCGTCACGATGCAGGCAAGTTCACGGTACTGATGATCGTCAGTATATACAGCTAATTGTTGCATAAGGTGACTCAGACTAACACGCATACAGTCACACGTATACCCGACAAGGTGCAAGCTTTCCATGTTGTTTGGAGGAAAGAGCAAACGATCCGCTTGTGTGTAATATCTAAGCGCAGACCTAACGCAAGTTTTTTTAGATTCGGAGCGGGAAACAACAGTATAATAAATGTACTAAAACAGGTCTGAGAGCACAAGGCTGTCTGGGAACTGTTGTCAAATTTTAGAGTAATTGTGAAGTAGCTGTGCACTTGTATCACAGGGACAAAATAAGCAAAAATTGCAAAAACAACCGTATCATAAAAGAAATTTTAAACAATGTTTTCAAGTGTACTACCTTATGACCAGTGCTTATGGTGAGATGGTAGAGCATTCAAGATTTTCTGACAATGTAGTGGGAGTGATGTCAAGAACAATGAAAAATATGCATCGTGGTGTGAAGATGATTCAATGATACGAACAGCATAGTTCCAAGGTTATATTTGAACAGGTGAGTAATTGATGGTGTGTGACACACCTCTTCGGTGTGTCACTAATGCTGTGACACACCGAAGAGGCTCAGCTGCTGTTATAATATTATAATTGAATGCGAGTATTCTAATGGTTAGGCGTTGTATGTACAGGTGGTCAGTGAAAGAAATAGGTATATCAATCCTAGCAAGGTGAACATGTCAAAATAATGGCATGTCCCAATTAACACTTGTGCCATAAACTGGTTTTCTTTGTAAGCACACATGTTTATAGAGAATCGCACATATACATGAGGTATAATAGCCATGAAAGAGCATTCATTCACTAAGGAACAGTGGAAATATCTAAGTCTAATTGCCAGATACTGTGGTAGAACCCTGTTAAATTATTTAGATGGAATATCTTAAACCTAGTCTTGTTGCATAAATAAATGTGCATCAAAATACGATGCAGAAAGCAGTTTCCTCAGCATGTGTGTGCACTTAATGGTAACCAAGCTACACATGCACTTTGCAAGAATTTACCAAAAGCTATCAGATGCGATTCCAATTAGTAAAATGTTTCTGTGTGCTATCATTACAGGTATCCTCCGAAGGAGCAAGACGTACCAGAAACTTGAGCAGCTTGTGAAAGGACGACGTTTTTGCCTCTACGGTGATCCGGCCTACCCCTTACGGCCTTTGCTACTAAAGCCTTATGGCGGGTCTAGCCTTACCGTGCAGCAGCTTGCCTTTAACAAAAGGATGAGCACTGTAAGGCAGGCAGTTGAGTGGGGCTTCGGAAAAATAGCAGGGTTGTTTGCTTTTCTAGATTTTAGAAAAAATCAGAAGCTGCGCCAGCAAAATGTCTCTCGTATGTATAAAGTTGGTGCTATTCTTGCGAACTGTCACACCTGCATGTACGGTTCGCAGGTCTCAGAATATTTTGGAGTGGAACCCCCGCAGCTGGAGGAATATTTGAGGCCACAACACTGACTCGGGCTTCTTCAACACAGCAGAAGCACTTTATTTCATACATTTTTCAAGACACTTGTGCGTGTCTCTCTGTAAAGCCTTATTAAAAGATGAATCACACCTACTAGCTGAACTTATGAGCTGTGCTGTTGGAGGAGGCTCAGCATTTTGTTTTCATGCTGCTCGAGCATATTTTTTATGTTTTTAAGCATGCATTCATTATTGTTCTTACACTGGGTTTCCAGTCTTTCAAGTCTCTCCTCAAACAGAGCGACCTTTTTTTCTTCCAATGCCAGACGCCTCTCATCATACTCCAACCTCCGGTGCTGGAGTTCAATTTCCTTTTGACGAAGGATGAACTCATTCTCCTCTCTCCTTGTCAGGAGCTCCAGCCCCATAGCTTGCAGGCCTCTAATTCCTGAAAAGAAATATCAAAGTACGTTCATCTCAAGACATCCCCATTGTTTTTACTCGCATCAATCACAAATGCAAATGCAGTCATTAGGTTGATTTCTTTATTTTTTTTTTACATTACTGTATGTGCTAAAACAATGTGTTCTGTCTGCTAAACTGTTATTTGCTTGAACTACCTCTTTTGTACTTTCTTTTGACATGGCCTATTTTTAGCCATCACGTACCCACTGGCCTTGCACCTTAAGACGCATGTCGCGAAATCTGTTCTGTGCTTCATTGCTTTTTATTTATTTGAAGTGTTCACCATTGACTTAACTGTTTTGTGGCCTGTCTGTCCACATTACCTTGCAAATGCCTTCTTGTTAATCACACTCGTAACCCTTGAATGTTATGAATGTTCTACAGTATTTCTGCAATGGCATGAGTTCTGCTGCTCCCATTCTATGGAATATTAAAGGGACACTAAAGTGCAAAACGATTTCTTCTGCATCAGTAAATTACCGTTCTACAACACCAAAAACACTACTCTTACGACGACAAGACGTTTGGCAAGCCAGAAAAAACGCAAGAACGAAATACGGGTGGCGATGCCTATTTAAGTTCCCGCACCTGGGGACTGTGACATCTTGGATTTTGATGGCATCTTCCAGGGTCTACTAACTATATATAGCGGTACAGATTGACTACATTGTGTTCTAAAGGCACCTAATGATAAACGTGGCAAGTTTCAGGAACCTTTATTCAGCCAACGTGGCCCAAATGTGAAAACGTACTTTGGAATCCCTGATGTCATGCTGATGTACCGGCGCTGCAGTTTCTGCGTGAAATTCAAATACTGATACTTGGACCTTCATTTTCTCATCTCATAATCAAACTATTTTTTTACAAGACTGCCGGCAGGGTTCTCAAACAATGCTTCATTAGTCTAAACTGATTTATTGTTTCGCTTTAGTGTCCCTTTAAAGTGTGCCAGCACTGTGGCAGTACCTTGCCTTGCAGCTCGTGCAGTTGACGACAGGGCATGTAGGGTGCACTGTTGTGCCTAGGACAATCAAGGACCGAGGTGCTGTGCACCATACACAAGTGCAGAAGGTGCGAAGAAACATAGTTGAATTAATTCAATAGACAACAATAATAACACTGCTGGCATAAGGTACCACTTACTTTGGCTAGATAAGACTTTAATTGTTATATGTGCATAACAGTCAGACAGGAGAGACCACGAAATCACGCAGCAGTTATTACTAAAAACAATTCAATGGCTCAGAAAATGTTAACCGCAGGTATACTTCGGCTTAATGAACACAATATTAGTCTTGTGCAGCTGCAATGCCACCTGTCATCTGTTTTCGAACAATGTAGTTTGCTTTGCCGTACCTGTTTGAGGAGCGCGTGCTTGTCGCTGTCTTTTCCGAGTGTGAATGGGCCCTTGTGCTTGTTCGTCCGCTTCACTCTCTTCAGTAGCCTGCTCTGCTTGGGTGGTGTCCAGTGCTACAAGGGAATCAAATTTATAGCATACATTCTTATCACTTGCGTTAGTTAGTGCTTCATTGTACATTTTGTTTGTTTCCTTTTATTTGATATTTGAACATGTTGTACAGTGCTTGGCATTGCACGGGAATGATGACATGGTTTAACTTGTGGTACACAGTGGTAATTCTTTGTGCACCTGAATAAACACTGATATGTCAATGCCATGTTTCTACAAATACGCCCCTTCTTCATGAGTGCAATTAAACAGGGAATTCCGATTGCACTTCTGCTGTGTGTGTTTGACCCCCGCTCAGACAAAGAAAAACACCGTGCTTTAAGGAGCCTGCAGTACAAATTGTGAATTACTGAATAAGCTATTTACTATCACTTCCTTTGCACCTACGTGATGGGTCAACAGCCGACACTTGCTGACTTGGCCTGGTCGTGCTGCCTTCATCCCCATTGCCTTCTTCAGTGTAGCACACCCGATCCAATGAAGGCTCTTCTGTGTTTTCGTCGCGGCTGGCGTACATTGACAGCAACAAGTCTGATGCACAACCATCACCTGCATACAAGGGGAAAAAAACAAAGCACAGGGATGGCACCAAACGTTTTTATTGGGTTTAAGAATAATATTGCAAATACACATTCAAAAGGAGTACAATTTCATTTTTTCGGCCCTGCCAGTTACCTTCGCTTTCCATAGTCTTGTGTGCAAACATGAGTGAAGTTAACATATATGTTGAAATTGGTCCGAGACAAAAGGGCAGGAGCAGCAGCAGCTAAAATTGAGCGTCTCGTGACAATCTAATCGTATTCTTGCTCTCTCTGTTGACAGGAAGTAACTGATGGGCGCAACATTTTGGCTGCATGGTGCAGAACAATAGGCGGGCTCAGTATTTGCAAGAGTCTAAGAAGTGTTACATAACAGCTCAGTAAACTAGGCTGGAGCCATGGACAAATACTAGACGTCTCAGTGCTCGCACTGTGATCACGGACGGCGCGGGCGCGCGTGTACATTTAAGTGTACATTTAAGGAACGTGTACTGCGACCCGTTACGCTCTCGTACACCGGGCGCTCTAGGTGGGCGAAATAAGGGCTCAAATGCAAACTGTATTTCACTTGCCATGTGTTTCGCCACCGTCTGACACGTTCATCGATGACGTGGCCGCGTCTCTGATTTCTCGCG
Organism: Dermacentor albipictus; assembly: GCF_038994185.2. Lineage (NCBI taxonomy): Eukaryota > Metazoa > Arthropoda > Arachnida > Ixodida > Ixodidae > Dermacentor > Dermacentor albipictus. The sequence continues at coordinate 9,259,131 of NW_027225568.1, forward strand.
CCAGGCGCTGTCGGACTGTCGCCGACCGAGCCGATGCAGTATGTCGCCGCGGCCCTGTACCATTGCTCGTTCTCGGCAAACTTCTCGGCACATAGCCGGCGTTCTTCATCAAATCGGAGATTTCTTGCAATAATTGCTCCCTCTCTCCATACTGCTCCTCGGTGCCAGACCTACGGAGAACAAGATCAGGTGACGTTGTGACTGTGCGTTTCACATATACTGAACAAAGTGCGCAAACATGACTGTGAAAAGTAGGGCACTCACCTCCTTAGGTTGACGTTATCTTGCTGGCGAAAATATCCCACGAGGAGATCCACGCGCTCCTTGATAGCACGAATGGTGAACTCTCTCATCACGGCGAGCATTAAATTTCTAAGTATTTCCTCCCATGCTGCGGGGTTTTGGTAGGGGTCGGCAGCTGCTACTTCGCGCAGCAAACACAAGTCAGTCCTCGTCAATGCGGAACCGCTTACGGGGCCTGCGCTGCGCTGCAGAAGAAGCCGAACAGGGCAGCGTAGACATTACGTTCACACTGTACGGAGCCATCTTGCATTTGAAATCGCGGTCACTAGACTGGCGCTGTTGATGCCGATGTGGCTTAACAGCGGCGCCCTAGCTGTGATAGCGGAACGACGCTCCGCGCTCCGCTAAGGCAGCTTCTAAGCGGACCGTGTTCCTCGCTCCGCTATTCCGCTTACGGCTAAGCGGACGGCGCATGCGCATTCGCGTTCCCGCTCCGCTAAGCTGCTTAGCGGAGCGTAAACACGCTCAACTAAAACTCTCTTTTTTCTTTATTGCCGGATTTCTCCACGTACAATGGACAGGAATTCTTTTTGGAATTCGACGTACATACACTTGCGTTGTTTTAACAACGAGACTCGTACTTTGTCTCGTGTTGTTAGGTTAGTACGGCTCTAGTGTTAGCTACGGATCAAACACAGGTAGCGATTCTGGAGGATCGGGAAGTGTCCAGTAAACGTCACGGACGTACATAATAGCCTCTCTGAAGTACACTTTTCACGGTTGTGGTTTAAGATGTTCGTGTCTTACATCCATTCGCGTCTTCCATACCCTGTGTATTGTCAATAACATCAGAAGATCACATGGCATGTCCCCTGTCTGATCAAACGGCAAGAATCGAATTCCGTGAGGTGCAAGCGGAAATTGCTTTTTGAGTGTCCAGACGAAGAAGAAACGAGAGCGGGCGTCAATATCTGATTCTACTTCTCTACATGATTAAGGTCGAGTACTTGCTTCAATCTTGAGGATGTTGGTACCAATCGACGGCTAAAGTTGCAAGGATTCCGCCGATACCTAATTTGCAACGGTGAGTGGACATTTTCCCAATCGTTCGAGCACTTTTCTGTGTGACCGGTGGGAGAGCTCAGCGCGGTTCCGCACGCTCAAGCCACGATGCCTACGGCTATGCAAATCACCGTTGAGGGTGAGGATATCTCTCCCAACGAAGTCAGTGAAAGCGCTGGGTGGACCATGGCATTGCACAAGCGAAAACCCATCATCCAGGACCCGCTCGGGCAGGGCGCCCGAGTCACCGACACGCGACGTGGCGGGAATAAAAGCCAGGCTCCGTCGAGTGTCAAGGCATATGGCTAACGACTGCTTCGAGATTGCCTCGGCTACCGAAAGAGCATGTTCGAATCATAATCCGTCCCCGTGGAGGACTGGACATCAAGAAGATGGGCCACTTCAGAGTTTCCCAAGCCCTCACTACCACTGCTAGACTTACGGAGGCGGTTACGGCGGAGGATATCATATTGTGAGACGAGGTTTAGGCAGCCAGTCCCTTCTTTATTCTCTCTAGTGAGAGCCCCACCACCAGGCCCCAAAACGGGGATGATGAGTATGTACAGGTGAGAATATGAAGCGTATGAATAATGCTCACACTAATTTACCCGCACGCGCAAGCGGCCAGCCAGGCCGCGACTTAGCCAGGAGGGGAACGCCGAACGAATCGTTTTAAGCGCGAAACGTGAACGATCTTTGAACCACGACAACGATGGTCGGAAGAAACGTCTACGGGAGTAACGCGATCGTTCACGGGGGATGTTTGTTCGTTAATAAGATAGGGTGCAAGAAAGCGGGATTAAACTACTCGCACAAACCGGGTGTACGAATGGGCGTCCAAAGGAGCACTTCCTCTCCAGGACGAAAGGAGACGTCGCGACGAGAGATGTCGTAACGTTGCTTGGGATCTAGCTGACTGACTTCTGTGTCGGAGCGAGCACGTTGACGGCATTCCTCAAGTCTCGAGACGAACTGTTCGGGTATACTGGCCGAGGTGTTAGTTGGGGCATTGAAGAAAGCGGCGTCGATGGTGAATGTCGGTGAACGGCCGTAAACTAGGTAGAAAGGTGAGTATCCCGTAGTTCGTTGGATAGCGGTGCTGTGAGCAAAAGTCAGAAAAGGTAAAAGTTTGTCCCAGTTGTCGTGGTTTGGCCCGATATACATTGATATCATATCTATTAGTGTACGATGAAATCGCTCGGTTAAGCCATTTGTTTGTGGGTGATATGCGGATGTTGTCTTATGAACTGTGCCACAAGCTCCGAGTACTTCTGCGAGCATTGTTGACATGAAAGTCTTGCCGGGGTCGCTTAACAGTACACGAGGTGCACCATGGCACAGCACAATGGCATCTAGAAAGAAGGTGGTAACGTCGGAGGCCGAACTAGAGCGTAGAGGAGCGGTCTCTGCGTAACGTGTGAGCTGGTCAACAGCTGTCACGACCCATCGATGACCCGCTGGCGTTATGGGCAGAGGGCCGACTAGGTGTATCCCAACGATGGCAAACGGTCTCTCGGGACATGGGATGGGCTGTAAAAGCCCAGCAGGAGGCGAAGTCGGTCGTTTCCGCCGTTGACACTGAACGCAAGAAGCGACGTACTTGGCTACAAAGGTAGATATGCCTGGCCAAAAGAAACGGCCCCTAACGCGATGGTATGTTTTGTGGAATCCCAAATGGCCAGCAGATGGGTCGTCGTGCAAGGCTTCAAGCACTTGTGTGCGCATCGAACGTAGAAGAATAGGTACCCAGCGGTGTCCGTCGGAGTTGTATATGTAGCGGTACAGCACATCGTTGTCAAGCTTAAATAGTCGCAGTTGTCGACGTAATCTGGCATTTGGTGCAGATGTAGTTCCGCACAGGCGTTGGATGATGTTGTCGCAGTAGGGGTCAGAACGTTGATATGAGGTGAGGTGAGTGACGCGATTGGAAGATAACGTGTCAGTAACCGATAGAGGTAATGACGGTAATAACGGGAGTGACGACTTAGTCTCATCATCAAGTGGCGAGCAATGGAGAGATGTACTCGAAGCTAATAGTGGCAGCGGGCAGCGAGAGAGAGCGTCGGCATCTTGATGCTTTTCCCAGACTTGTAGACAGCGTCAAAATCGTACTCTTGTAAGCGTACCACCCAGCGACCAAGTCGTCCGGACAAATTTTTGATTGACGACAACCAGCATAAGGTGTGGTGGTCGGTTATGACCGTGAAATGGCGTCCGTAAAGATATGGTCGAAATTTTTGGATCGCCCAAACTACTGCGAGACATTCCTGTTCTGTGATCCCGTAATTCTTTTCGGCAGGTGTTAGTGCGCGACTGGCATAGGCAACAACTCTCTCTCGTGAGGTGGTATCACGCTGTATAAGTACAGCACCAATCCCATGGCCACTAGCGTCGGTGTGCAAGCAAGTTGGTGCGTTCTCATCGAAGTGACAGAGGACAGGGTTGGTGGTTAATGCCTGCTTGCGGGCTTGAAAAGAAAGTTCGCAGTCATCTGTCCAAGGGAAAGCAGTGCCCGACGTGAGCAACTTGTGTAGCGGCGACGCCACGGCCGCAAAATGACTGATGAAGCGGCGGAAGTAGGATGCCAGCCCCAAGAAACTTCTTAATTGCTTTTGATTTTCAGGGCGGGGGAAGCGAAGCACGGCAGCAACCTTTTCGGGATCTGGTCGAACGCCATCTTTGCTGATAAGATGGCCCAACACTTTGATGTTCTTTCTGGCAAAATGGCATTTATTTGTGTTGAGTTGGAGTCCAGCGTTGTAAATGCATGTGAAAACTTCGTCCAAGCGCTCAAGGTGCTGGCGAAAAGTTGTAGAAAAAATAACCATGTCATCTAAATAGCACAGACAGGTCTTCCACTTAAGGCCACGTAAAACTGTGTCGATCATGCGTTCAAATGTTGCAGGGGCATTACATAAACCGAATGGCATGACGTTGAACTCGTAAAGTCCGTCTGGTGTTGCAAAGGCTGTCTTGTCCATGTCGGCTTCGTGCATGGGGATTTGCCAGTATCCGGATCGGAGGTCTAGACTAGAGAAATATTCTGCACCCTGGAGGGAGTCAATGGCATCGTCAATTCTTGGCATCAGATATACGTCTTTGCGCGTGATCTTATTAAGGGCTCGATAATTGACGCAGAATCGTACAGAGCCGTCTTTCTTGCGACCCAGCACGACAGGAGACGACCAAGAACTGGAGGATGGCCGAATGATGTCTCTTTTGAGCATGTCATCAACGTTATCCGCAATGATTTTCCGTTCTGCGGAAGACACGCAATACGGGCGGCGGCGTACAACCAAACTGCCTTCGGTTTCGATGCGATGTACTTCGACGGAAGTGCGCCCCAGAAGCTTGGAGTGGACGTCAAATAAGGCTCTGTGTTTGTGCAGGAGTGCCAGAAGGCCTTCTTTCTGTGCAGTGGTCAAATCGGGATTTATCGCGGCCGTTAAAGCAGCGGCAGCAGTGTGATAATCAGTTGTGGTAGACAAAGGTGGTGATTCGGTGTGAAGCGGTACCAGCGAAAGAGGTTCGGTGTCAGTAAAACATGTCACAGTAGAGCCCTGGGAGAGCACAACTGGCGAAAAAGGAGGGTAATGAACAGCGACTAACGCTTTACCATCCTGAAACCGTACTAGGCTAGGAGTAAGGCTAAGCCCACCAGAAATGCAGTAACTGCTCGGTGCAAGGAACACATCACCATTAATAATAGTGTCGGAAGTCAGTGTCAGAATATGCTCAGTGCCCGCGAGAATGAAACAGTGGGTAGACGTGACAAAACGCAGGCTATGAGCACTGACAGCGGACGAAGATTCAGTGTCCGTCATATGAATAGTTCGCTGACGACAAGAGATGAAAGCTGAGGCGGAGGACAGGAAGTCCCATCCCAAAATCATCGCGTAAGTGCACGAAGACAGCACGATGAACTGAATGTGGTGGAGGATGCCATCAATGAAAACGCGCGCAGTGCAAACACTGGAGGGCTGAACAAGAACTGCATTAGCACAACGAAGGGGAGGGCCATTATACGGTGTCTTCACTTTTCGCAATCGAGAACACAAGTCAGTACTAATAACGGAAAGCGATGCACCTGTGTCCACCAAGGCTTCGATTCAGACACCTTCAACACACACCAAAAGTACATTCGACGGGTGCTCCGGAGGAGTTTCACGTTGTCCAAAAGATGCAGCTTTCGCTCCTGAAGCTGCACCATTTAGTTTTCCGGGTGGTGATCGGAGGACGAAGTAGCCGGTCGTAGAGGGGAAGAAGAGCGCCGCATCGATGATGGAGAGCGACGACGCGGGAAACGCAATGAACCGGCAGTGTTGAAGTCCTGTGGAGATGGGGAACGTGATGGATAATAATCGTAGTCAGAACGCCGACGTCGTGGTACAGGGCGAGAAAACTGATCCCTTTCAAAGCCGTCATAGCCGCGTCTTTCATCTTGCTGACGGTGTCGGCAAACCTGGAAATGTGGCCACGGATGCCGCAGTAGTAACAAACCGGTCGAGGTGGGCTCCATGCGTTATAAGACGGAACGGGCGATTTTCTTGCGGTGATAGGATTCAGGGACATGTGCGGTGCAGGTGTCTGTTGTGGTGGCTGCTGGGAGGGTGGCGCTATAGAGGCAACCTGAGCGTACGTTGGCGTATGGATAGGGTGCGGGCTCGTGATTTGCGGGCAGGTCACGACAGCTATCTCTTCCCTCACGATATGGCGTAGGCAGCCACCAGGAGGCGTCAGATGGACCTCAGGAGGGTTTGACGAAGCTTGGGCGTGCAGTTCCACACGGACGATGGAGCGAATCAAAGCACGTAGCTCGCTGTCGTTGGACGGCTTGAAATCAGATGTGTCAGGGTGTAAGCGGAGCATATGAAGGTCATCGAGACGCTGACACGTACTGATGATGTCGGCGACGGTAGTGGGATTCAGCACTACAAGAGCATTGAATGCCGCAGTCCCAATACCCTTGAGCAGGTAGCGTACGCAGTCACTCTCTGCCATCGAGGTGTTCACGCGGCGGCGGAGGGTGAGGACGTCCTCTATGTACGAAGTGTAGGACTCGCCTGAGTGCTGTACACGCTCAGCAAGCTTCTTCTTAGCGATATCGGAGCGGACAGACGAGTTCGCGAAAATCTGGCGTAGATGGTGTTTAAAGATGCTCCAGTTGACCAAATCGAGCTCATGATTGTAAAACCAAGTTCTCGCAACTCCGGTTAGGTAGAAGGCGACGTGAGCAAGTTTTGCTGATTCGTTCCAGTCGTTAAAGTCACTCACGTGCTCGTATAGCTCCAACCGGTCTTCAACGTCGTCACCTGGAAGCCCAGCAAATACCGGTGGATCCTTCTGAGGGGTGGTGACTGTCCAAGAAGGGGTTCCCGCAGGAGTAGGCAAGGTGGATGTCGTGGTACTGGTCTGCTGGTCTTGCGACATGGTTGAGGGCAGTTGGTAGAGGCGGCGACCCGAGTGGAGCTCCAGGGATGTAGCGTAGGTGAAGCTGGAGAGAGACCGGGAGCGAGAGGGCGAAGGAACCGGACAGCACACTCCACCACTTGTGAGACGAGGTTTAAGCAACCAGTCCCTTCTTTATTCTCTCGAGTGAGAGCCCCACCACCAGGCCCCAAAACGGTGATGATGAGTATGCACAGGTGAGAATATGAAGCGTATGAATAATGCTCACAATATGTCCGAACATGGTGCAAAACATATTGGTGGCAAGCACACCATCAAAGCGCAACGATATAGCCTACGCCTACGCCGATGTGGAAGCTATACATATTGGACAAGCAAGCTACGAAGTTAGTGCATATATCGCAGCCGCCGAAAACACATGCAAGGGAGTCATTCGTGACATTGGTCCCACCATCAATCGAGAGGAGCTCAAACGCCTCATCATTCAATCCTAGAATCCAAGCGCCCTCGAGGTGCGACGAAACAAGAACACAAGCACGGTAGTCATTCTGTTTGAAGGACTCAAAGTCCTGGACTACATAAAATGCGGTCCCAGTTTGGTCAAATGCTCTCGCTATCGCAGACAAACTGACGTTTGCTATGCATGTGGAAAGCTTGGCCACAGAGCTGACGTTTGCCCAGCTCCTGGAAATGCAATCTGCAGCGGCTGTGGTGCGAGCAACCCGGACGATAAGCACGAATGTACACCGAAGTGCACCCTCTGCGGTGGCCCTCATCACACGGCTGGCAGAACCTGCAAGCAAAGGTTCCAAATTCTGTTTGTAGTTAGACAACGGAGAAGAGAACGGCACAACCGCGAACATTCCAAACAACCAACCAGGCCGCCAACCCCTCTCAAGCCAGCCCTCAGCAGCTCGCACATATCCAGGAGCCGATCCCGAGACCGCGGTGGCGAGGATGGCGGCTACCAGGACCATGCCCCTTCTAGGGGTTGCTCGACGGAACGCTCGTCTTCCAGGGGCCGCAAGGCCCTCAGGACCCGCTCCCGCTCCAGGGGCCACTCTCGTTCCAGGGGACCTGCAGTTCAAATCCAGGAGCCTACTGATCGTGGTACCACATGGGCTGACCGGGTCAAAGAATCAGCGAAAAAGGTAACGGGGGTCAATCACCAGAGCACAATAGGATTGCACAATTGGAAAGAGAAAACGCTTCGTTAAAATACGCAATGGAGCAGTTCGCAGCAGAAATTGCAGAAATCAAGAAAGCCAGCAAGCGAGAGACAGTTCAACCCACTGAGGCCCCTGCAGTAGAAACGCCCATGGAGATCCCCGTAGGGGAACCGACTGCCGATAGTCTACCCAAAAAGAGGGCGCTGGCAGTTCATGCCTCAGACAAGAGCGCCAGTGTTCGTAAATTGGAAAAAACGATAGATAAAGTTGATGAATTCCCCGAAAAAGTTCAAATTGTTATTGACAAACTCGCGGAGGTGGTCAGATCACTAGGAATCAGATGCGACAATCTGGAGCGCCACGTTTCTACAATGGCTACAACTACAACGTTGGACAAAGTAAATAACACCGACACTGAAAGGTCGGCAGCGGCTGCACTCCGCAGCATTTTATAATACAAGCTAACTGCTACGTCCCACCATGGCGGCACATCACAAAGTAATTAATATCTGGCAATGGAACTGTGGGGATTCCATCGTAAAAGGAATGTCCTCCAACAGTTCATTCGGACCCACCCGGAAAAGCCACATGTAATCCTATTACAAGAAACGCTCACGGATACGGTCAGCCTACCAGGCTATAAATCGCATACCCAATATGGTGACGGGAAGAGGGAAATCAGCACATTAGTAACCAATAAATGTGCGTTCATAGCCAACGATTTGAATCTCGAATCCAATAAGGTTGAACACTCGCTCGTTGAAATCATCCCCAGCGGACAGTTCAAGACAAGTATAATTATACTTAACATATACAGTAGACCCAAAGACCTCAGGCAAAGATTCGCGGCAATTATCAACAAGGCTACAAGCAAGGCCAAGACATTCCCACTCCTGGTGGCCGGAGGCTTTAACGCTCCACATTAAGCATGGTGGTACCAACAAGCTAACCGCAAGGGCGTTGACCTATGGCAAACTATAGTCAATATTAACCTCACGCTTATAACAGATCCGGCTTTTCCGACCAGGATCGGCAACTCCTGCTCTAGGGATACCCCACCTGACCTCTTTTTCATACGGCTTGTGAAATCGGCATCTTGGTCCAACGTCCAAGTGGACCTTGGCAGTGATCACAACATCCTGGCCGCCCCCTTCAACGTGAGAAGCGGGGACCTCAAAGAGTTCACTATTACAGATTGGGATTACTTTCGGAAGATTAGGGAAGAGCGAGCACAAACTCATGACTCAGCACTTAGCCTAGCGCAGTGGGCTGAGCAGTTAAAGGAGGATATCAGCGCGGCGACAAAGAAAATCCAGACTGAACTGGAGGTAGACCGGATGGATAGCCGCTTCGCTCATCTTCTAGAAGCTAAAACGGCACTGTTAAACAGATAAAAAGGGCAGAAACTCAACCGAAGGCTCCGAAAAAAGATCGCGGAGCTCAACAAAACTATGGAAGATCACGGCCAAACCTTGAGCAGACAACAGTGGGATGAGGTCTGCAATTCCGTGGATGGCCAGATGAGAGTTGCAGCTAAATGGAACCTCCTCAAGCATCTGCTCGATGATACCACCACCAAGTCAAACCAAAGACAAGTGATAGCGAAGGTTCTACACCAGGCATCACAATCAGAGACATTGTAGACCCTACTCGACAGACTCGCTCGCAAGTATCTGCCACTGGGCAACTCGAGTGACGAAGACTATCCCCCCTACAAAGGCTCATCTTGCCCCGAGCTAGACAACCCCTTCAAGGCATGCGAAGTAAGGGAAGCTGTTCAGAATCTAAATGGCAAGTCGGCCCCTGGTCCTGATGGCATCCCCAACCGGGCCCTCAGAAACCTGGACGACTACTCTATAGAATGGTTGACAGAGGAGATTATTGGAATATGGGAACGAGGGGTTGTCCCGGAGTCCTGGAAAATGGCCGCGGTCATCCTCATTCCAAAGCCTGGAAGGCCCCCGAGTCTCTCATACCTCAGACCCATTTCCCTCACGTCATGCGTGGGGAAAGTAGCGGAACATGTTATACACAATGGAATTTCCATTCACATCGAGAAACAAGGAGTGTTTCCGTACAACATGATTGGGTTTCGTCCGGCCCTGTCAACGCAAGACGTGATGAAGCTTATCAAGTGTCAAATCACTGACAACACCACAAGAGATGTAAGAGGCATCTTAGGCTTAGACCTGGAGAAAGCCTTTGACAATGTATCCCATGCTCACATTCTCAACTCCATCTTGGAGCTCAATTTGGGAGGTGCCTTCCACAGATACACAAGCTCGTCCCTACGGGATCGCAAGGCCACGCTCAAAATCGGGGACCTCAAGTCCGACAATTTCAGTTTGGGCCCCAGAGGCACGCCACAAGGAGCGGTAGTCTCACCATTGCTTTTTAACATTGCCTTGAAGAAGCTATCGGAAAGGCTCGCCAACATAGAAGGGATCAACCATACGCTTTACGCTGATGATATCACAATTTGGTGCACCGGAGGAAGCGAAGGAGCTGTTCAATTAGGCTTACAGGAGGCTGTAGATCAAACACAGATGTACCTGAAAAATACGGGGCTTAGATGCGCCCCCAGCAAGTCTGATTTCCTCCTCTGCAGGCTAGTCAGGAGAGGTCCCAAACCTAGAGGCTGGAAACCGTTGTCAGAAATAAACATCAAACTCCACACTAAAAATGGCTGTACCATCCCCAGAGTAGACAACATCTGGGTGCTTGGCGTGTTCATCGAATCCAATGGCAGTAACAATACGACGCTCAACAAGCTCACAGCCAAGACTGAGAACATGATCAGACTTATCAACAGAGTGTGGAATAGGCGTGGAGGCTTAAGGGAAGGCAGCCTCCTCAGGTTGTTCCAGGCCTTCCTCATGAGTCATATATAGTTTATGTGGCAGCCATGCACAACTGGTACAACTCCAAGAAGAAACGATTAAACACGCTCATCAGAAAAAGTATAAAAAATACTAGGCATTCCGTTACGGGCGAGTACGGATCTCCTTATGCAACTAAGAGTGCACAACACATTGGACGAGATAATCGAGGCCCAGGAGTCAGCCCAACTGTCCCGTCTATCCTATACCACGGCTGGAAAGAAGATCCTGGCGGTTCTTGGGATCAACCCTATCCTCATGGAAGAGCGGAAATATGAAATTTCAGAAGATCAAAGGAACAACATACGAGTTGCACCATTTCCCCCTAATGTTAATCCTCAACACAACGTAGGCAGACGCAGTGCAAGAGCCCTCGCCCTCCTCAAGCGTACGAAGGACGATCCCTACTCGGCATGTTTTGTCGACGCCACCCAATATGGACAGTCGTCTAACTTCGCCATTGCCCTCATTGATCACAACGGACAGATAGTGAATGCGGCTTCCCTGAAGTGCTCAACCAACCAACAAACCAGAGCGGAGCAGGTCGCAGTTGCTATAGCACTCCTAGACAACCGCAGATCACAAATCTTCACTGATTCGAGATCGGCGGTCAGGGGTTTTGCTTAAGGATCCATGGCTGAGGAGGCTCACAAGATTCTCAAAAACAAGATCATCTTTCCGCACACCATCACGTGGTTTCCGGCTCACCTGGAACCCCAGCTTGACTCGTTTCCCAATCTCAATGGCATCGCCTACTCCCAAGCGCGCGCCCTAACCTACCACGCGGGAGCAGGATCGAGCTCAGACTCCGGGGTTCTCGAGTTTCGGGACACTCTCACTAATTTCAGCGAAATTACAACGCACTATCACCTGAGTAGGAGGACTCATCCTCCCCCTCACAGAAAACTGGCTAGACCTCTGGCGTACACTTTACGCCTGCTTCAGACTAAGCGCTATCCAAACCTGGCCCTTTTCCACACGATCACTCCAGCGGCTTTTAGCTCTACTTGCCCCGACTGTGGGGCTGTTAGCAAACTCGCACAAATGCTCTGGCGATGCCCCTCGTTACAGGGACGCCATCGCATCACAGAAGAAGAATGGAGCTCTGCCATCCAGAGCTCAGAACTTTCACGTCAAACCTGGGCTGTCCAGAGAGCCCACGATGCGGCGGTTAGGCTCGGCCTACCCGTCTCCACGTGGGAGCGGCCCGCAGCTCTGCCCTATGGCAAAGTTTCTCAGGACCTTGTAATTAAAGTTCTTTGTCTGTCTGTCTGCGTAAAATGTCCCATAGAATAACAGAGTGTGAGCAGCCTAAAAATATGTGTTCGATGGTTTCGGGCTTGTTGCATATTATGCAGGTAGTACTCCAAGGGACAAAAATACCTTTTTCCTTAAGCCAGGGTTTTACAGGGAGCGTGCCGGTGTGAAAAAAGAAGAAACACGCATTGGTCGGCGCTCTTAGAGGCATCATCTTAACGTGAGTCAGAACATTACGTTCTGTTCCTAGTACATATATTGAGCGGTATATAGGCACAGGACACATCACGTCAAGTCTCTGTACAATATTTTCTTGGTTACAGCCGAGAGCTATTCAATCGAAAAGTGACTTTCCAGAAAACGAAGCGCGTTATCAACTTCTTTCATAAACCCTTTCACTGGAACATGATCAATACAATACGATGACAGGATATACTCGGGCAATGTCTGGCTCAAGAACACTTGACAAATACTCTGCAGGAAGGCATCGTTTTGCTGCCTCAAGAAACAGAATCGTGTAACAACTTGTTTAATAAATGCGATAAGCCCAGCCCTCCGTATTTAACCTACTGAAATGAGTTCAGACGACTAGTACGCTCCCAGTTCGACCCCCAGATAAAAACAGCAAGCACTCTGTGCAACCTTTGCACGGACATCCTTGCCGTGCAAAGAACTTGCATAATATAGAAAACTTTTGTTACGATGAACATATCACACACAGTTGCACGTGTAAAGATTGAAAAATCGCGTCCGCCCCATTTTATTCTTTGCGATTTAACCCGCTCGATTTCACCCGTCCATTGGTCTTTGTTCCCGCGATAGTGTTCCAAAGGAACGCCAAGGTATTTGCCTGGTGTATCCGTAAACCTTATACTTTCGAATTGTGTCGGCCGCTC